>NC_083238.1:10259979-10619979 GCF_032191835.1 Heteronotia binoei | reverse complement strand
GAAGGAACTCAGCAGGGATGTGATTCCATAGAATTCATCAGCCAAAGTTGCCATTTCCTCCAAGAGAACTGATCTCTGTTCTGGAAATCAACTGTAATTCCAGGAGATCTCCAACCCCTACTTAGAGCTTGACAATCTTCCTTAGCATTGAAGGAAGGATGGCATTCTCTACATGTGGCTAAGTGATAGAGAAGGAGTGTCAAACTCATTCGTTATGAGGGCCGGATCTGACATAAATGAGACGTTGTGTGTTATAAAATGTAATGCCAGGTAGCAGAGAGAGAAACTTGATAAAGGACACAAACACAAAGTTTTTGGGTTTTTTAAAAAACTTAATACACACTTAAAACATTAACACTTCCTGGTCTTTATGGTGCTTTCTTTGTATCTCTCCCTTGCAATCCAGGAAACTGGGCAAAGGGAACTCTAGCTCTTTCCTTTCTACCCCAGGAGGGGGAGGATCCTGAGCCAACAGAAGGAAGAGAGGCTTGGCTCAGTAGCTCTGCTGTGTGATTGAGCAAGCTTGGCAAAGCAAGCTGTGATGCAAAAGGAAACGAGAGAGGGAGAAGGAAGCAGGCGACAGCCAGTTGCTCAGAGGGGGGCGCTGACAGGAGCCCTCTGGGGGCCTGATTCAGTCCCCAAATCGCATGTTTGATACCCCTGTGATAGAGCATTTACTTTGTACCTACAAGGTCCCAGGTTCAAACTCCAGTATTTACTTAAAGAATTATATCGGAAGTGATACAAAAGACCTCTGCCTAAGACTCTGAAGAGCCACTGCCAGCTAGGGTAGACAATACTGACTTTAAAAGAGCAATTGTCTGACTCAGTATATGGCAACTTAATGTTTTTATGTGTGTTTACATGCTCAAAGATGCTGTTCCCATGCTGTAGGACACGAAACCTCGTCGACAGCCTGGCAAAATTAAACACTTAAGTACTACTTCCAGCCTATGTATCTGCTGATAGGAAATTCAGGAAACAGAGGCATATCCAACTCTGTGTGTGTGAGTGCGTGCAGGGCTTTTTTTGTAGCAGGAGCTCCTTTGCATATTAGACCACCACCACCACCACCACCACCCCCCTCGATGTAGCCAGTCCTCCAAGAGTTTATAGGGCTCTTAGTACAGGGCCTACTGTAAGCTCCAGGAGGACTGGCTCCACCAGGGGTGTGTGGCCTAATATGCAAAGGAGCTCCTGCTAAAAAAAAAAAAAAAAAAAAGCCCTGTGTGTATATATTTATATATATGGCCAAATCCCTCATTTTGCCTTAATGTGATATTTCATTTGATCAATGTTATTGCTGGTTTCTCAGCCATTCTTCCCAGACAATTTGTCTGCATCTCTGCAACAAATATCATTTTGGTTTATTCACAGACCTACCTCTGAAAAGACTTGACATTATTCAATATTATTTATAGTAATATAATACCCCCCCCCCTTTTATGGGGAGGAAGAAGAAGCTTATCTCTTTCCATTGAAATGCAAACGGCACGGTGTTATTCATTTGCAACCAGCAAAGCAGGGGGAAGGGGGTAGCTAAAGTAAAAGGTCGGTTGTGGGGGAGGGGGGAACGCACACATATGATTTTCCAGGAGCTCGTTTTGCAGTTTTTTACAAGATGACCCTAATATTCGCAATATGAATGTATTCGTGGGTTTTACATAATGACTTTTATCAGGAAGCTGGATTCTACTTCTTAAACCTAATTGCCAAGTGAAGAGTAACAGAAGAGAAGAAGCAGATTACCTTATCAAATATGCAGCTCTTGAATATACAGTGCTATAATATAATGTCTACCCACATAGGGTTTTTTTTTTTTAATAGTCTAGCTTCAAAGGAGTAAAAACGCTATTTTACAACTACAAATTTGGATCTTTAAAGTTGGAAAGGAAATGAGCTTAGATGTATTTCTGCCATAGGCACAAATAATCTCAGCTGCAATGCAGAAAGTGGCTTGAAGGGGGCTGCATCTGTGGTTTCTCGCCCTTCCCGCAACTCAAGAGTTTGTTTCTGAAACGGCCCAAGTGTCAAGGGCATCCTATCAGGTGGAATGCTAGGCTGTTTTGGGGCAAGGGAATTCGGCGATGCATTTGCGTGCATGGATCTTGCGATGAAATTCTCTGGATCACTCTCTTTCATGAGTTTTACCCAAAGGCGCTAGCCATAATGCAGGGTAAATCAACACTATGGAGAGGAACTATTTTAACAATCATTTCCTGTTTCTAGAGGACCTGGCAATTGTATATCTCTGAGGGAGGCTGGGAATTTTTAACTCAGAATATTTTGCACCCTAGTCAAACTGCTGCTACCAGGATTCTTTATGAGAATTATTTGGTAGTGTGGAGAGGGTTGTGGCTAAGGCCGAGTGCCACAACTTTTCCAGCCAAAATTCAACTCCATTCACTCAACAGAATTATGGGGCTGTGGAACTTTCCCCTTGACTCAAAGGAATCACTGGGTTTGTCTCCCCTTCTCTTTCTTCCCAGCAAGCCACCTCTCAAAGATTAGAAGAATGTGATAGTCCTAGGTCCCTCGACAAGAACAAGTGCTTTCAGCCATTGCCTTTATTTGGGGAAGTTTAAACATTTTTTATTCTCATGGGTGGTTTGAATTGAAAGAGCCAAGACCTGCAGTCTGTTTAGAGAAACTGACCCAGCTAATACGTGCTTTATTAAGTTGAGCAGTGCTAAGGAGAAGGAAGTCAAGAGGAGATAACATGGTAAGGCTATATGTTGATGGAGCCAGGTTTTCTGATGGCATGCAGTAGCTAGTCCATAATGAGTAGCCAGAACAGCATGGTGGTTGTAGTGCCGGCCTTGGATTTGAGAGTGCATGGTTCAAATCCCGATTGTGCCATGAAGCGTACAATGACTGTCTCACAACTGAAGCAGCCTCACGGGGTTGTGGGAATAAAATGGGCAGAGAATCAATGAACAGCACCCTGAGCACCTTAGAAGATGAATGAAAGCAACAGATGACTCAATTTGAAAAAAGGCTTTTTGGATTTTGATTTGACTGTATAGTAGGACCAAGAAAAAAAAATCTTTTAAAAGTGTGTGAAGCAAATGGGGGTGGGTGGGGAGATGACAAACATACTTGAGGGGAGAACATTCTCTCTCTCTCTACACACACACACACATCCCAGGCTTGTTCTCAGCATGTGGGAGCTCCCTCCTGGCCCAATAGTGCATTTTTCAGAATCATCAGCTGTGAAGCAGCAGAGAATACAATTTTGAATTAAAGCTTGACAGGCTCAGGAGCTGCATTGATTTCCACAGGACGATCTTTCAGCCAGATGTGACTGACTAAACTATAAGATTTTGCCTCACATTGAAGGAGAAGAAGAGGAGGAAGAGGATTTATATCCCGCCCTTCACTCATAGTCTCAGAGTGGTTTACAATTCCCTTCCCTTCCTCTTCCCACAACAGACACCCTCTAAGGTAGGTGGGGCTGACGGAGCTCTGAGAGAACTGCTCTTAAGAGAACAGCTCAGAGAGGACTGTGACTAGCCCAAGGTTACCCAGCAGACTTCATGTGGAGGAGTGGGAAGTCAAACCCAGGTCTCCAGATTAGAGTCTGCCGCTCTTAACAACTCCCCCAAACTGGTTCTCAAAATACATGTAGGATTTCAAGTTCATGTAGGATCTTGTGGAATTCAGATGTTATTCCCTCAGAACTTCCCAGCACACAAAGGGGAATACCAAGGCACATGGCCCATCTTTGGCATGATACTCTAAGAGAGGGTCATATAATGTAGTGTGTGGCAGTAATTAGCATGTCAGATGACACC
This sequence comes from Heteronotia binoei, assembly GCF_032191835.1. Lineage (NCBI taxonomy): Eukaryota > Metazoa > Chordata > Lepidosauria > Squamata > Gekkonidae > Heteronotia > Heteronotia binoei. The sequence goes on along the minus strand of NC_083238.1, from coordinate 10,616,185 downwards.
TGAGGAGACTCTGCTTAAAACAATTTACCCTCACGGCTCACTAAATGACCTTGTTCTATCACTCTCGCGGAGTTATTGCGAGAATAAAACTATGGTGCTCGTGAGCTCCTGGGGTGGAAGATGAGATTAAAATGGGTAAACGATAAGCAGCATTGAAGTGTGGGCCGAGCAATGCTGACAGGAAAATTGACCCCAGTAAACTAAAAAAACAGTCTACATTGTTAATAGCTGAAATCTACAGAATCTCTCCGAAACAAAGTTCAAAAGAAACCCATTGAAAGCGTACTCAAAGGTAAAATAATTCCTCAAATAGTGATAATTGAATGAAAACTACTACTTTATGATGAAAGTGAAAGTGAAAGTTTAATACGGTCAAAGACCAATCAATTAAGTACAAATAACTTAATAAGATACAGTCAGGCAATACTATAATGAGAATAAAACATAGACAGTATAAAATATAATTATGATGAATAATAACAACAGCAACAATAACAATTACGATGATAATAAATGAACCCATAGTGTTGCTCTATATCCTTCTGTCAGCTTTTTTCTCTGTGTTCAGATCTACTATGTGATTAGATGGTTTTAAAGACTTCAGCATAAAAATAATGTACAAAATGTACAAACTTGTGCAATAATGCCATCCTTTAGGATCTCATTTTTGGTAGGTTGCACTAAAACTTTTTGATTTTTTTTTAAAGCAATGTTTTATGTACTGGAATTTCACAAAACAATTTGTAAGAATAAAAATACTACAATATTCATGGTGAGCAAAGGCAGAGGTGAAAGGCTGCGTTCCCTCTAAGTTGAGTTGTGTGAGCTAGCTCATAGTTTTCTAGCCTCCAGTTCACACTTTTTTTGTCTCAGCTCAGGAGAAATGGCCCCAGACAAACTAATACATGCAGCAGCTCACAACTTCAATGCCAGTGGCTCACAAAGAAGAATTTTTGCTCACAAGACTCCACAGCTTGGAGGGAGTATTGGTGACAGGGTATATGGGGAGGGAATAAGCAACCTGAATGTATAGAAGCTTGGATCCAGCAATATATGAGCAGAAACATAACTGGACTTAGCACAGTTCCACTTGCTCTTGATGTTGTACAATACTGAGCACATTTATCTCTATATATTATAGTGCCCAAACATTGGTTGCTAGGGAGGTGCAAATATACCTCATCCAAATATATACCCCAAAAACATATTATTGGTATTATTCAAGTACCCAGAGAGGTATTAAGGATTCTCAGGAATACTAGCATCCATGTCCCATATTTTTGTGGAAATATCCAAGACTAGCATTTTAAAAATCCCAGGCCTATATTTTTTTTCAAACTAACAGGTTTCCTGGCAATGGGGAGCTGAGGAGACAGGGAAGGGAGAGGCATTTTGCTAGGCCCTGTGAAGGTGGCTTTCAGCCAATGTGAATTTTACTCATCCCAAGGAAGGTGGTTTCTGACTGGCATGAACCAAGGGTCACACCCAGCACAGCTGTGGGCCTCACTGGCTCTTTTATCTCCCCTGCTTTGTGTGGGCAAGGCCCATTTCCAGAATTTCCCCCCCCCTCCCAGTCCACACTCCTGCAATTAGGATGGCTGGAGGCACCTTGTTCAGGGGCCAGCCTTGGTCCAATTGGATTGAAACTTGGAGGGTCTTCAGTGGACAGGCAGTACTAGCAACCCCTCCCCCCCATGTCTCCAACTGCTGCCGCCATTTGATTGAAAACAGCCACTCCAGTGCCCTCTGTCAAGTCCTCCATAGGAAATTATGGAATTCTGGGGTGGGACCTCAAACCCACATCCTGAAACAGAACCAGGGGATCCAAATACCAGCAAATCCAAATCTGAAAAAAATGCAATATTTCTCATGTGCACATTCTTATTGGGTGCACAGATCTTTAGCAAACAAGAATGCAAATGATGAGGATACAGAAAGTTTGACAGTGCAAGCAGCTGCCCCAGTTTTTCTCTTGTGTTTCCACTTGCGCAAGAGCTTCGGCACTAATTGAAATTTCTTGCTGGATCTAACCCAGAATGTTGGGTTAACCATCATTATGAAGGAGAAATAGAAACTCCAGAAACAAAAGACCAGGAAGGGATATTTGTGTGGAGGGGCACAGATCATGGTTCAAAGGTGCTTTACAGGCAGAAGGTCCAAGGCTCTGACATTTCCAGTTAAAGAATCTCTTGAGCAGGGGTCATTTTGCAGAAAAACAGGTAGTGGAGCTCATTAGTATAACTCATTGGCATATACCACCACCCCCCAGCCAAAAGCAACCCACTGCAAGACAGGAGAGCTCCGGGTGAGCAAGGCCTGCTTGGGCTGGCTAGAGATCCGGCCAGCCCAAGCAGGCCTCACTCACCTGGGGCTCTCCTAGGCTGCCCCTTCCAGTCAGAAGGCCAGCAAGCCACCCGCTGCCCAAAATAACATAAGAAGTGGAGAAGGGGTGGTGCGGGCTTCTCCAGGGGTTAATGAGGGCTGCTTGCGGTGTAGTAAAGCTCCTGGTGGCCGGCTGGCTGCCCGCTCTCCTAACTAGGGGTCCCAATCCTCCCGCTCTAGCGGGGGACCCCAGGTTTTCCAGCCTCTTCCCCTGCTCCCCCAAAAAACGGAAGCGGGGGAAGAAACGGCGTGAAGGAGCATGGCGAGCCGCCCCTTCTCTGCTTCACCATGGCTGCTCCTCCGAGATGGGCTCAGGCTGGGCCCATCTCGGAGGAGCAGCTGGGATGGGGTGGGGAGGGGGCGGCGCAGCGGCATCGCCCGCTCCGCCTCTGAGGTGGAGGGGGGGCGGGCCAGGAGCGTGGCGGGGGGGGTGGGGTGGGAGAGAGAGTGTGCCTCTCTAGGCTGCGCTGGGAAGTGCCTCCTCCTCTTCCTACTTGGGCAACCCAAGTCAGACACCTTAGCTGCCCGCCCGCCACCTTCTGGCGCGGCCTCCTGGGAGGGGGGGGAGGAAAAGCAAGAGGGCCGCTCCAGGCTGCGCGCGGAAGTGCCTCCCCTTCCTGCGCGGTCTTCGGGGCAACGCCAAGCAGAGGCTCGCTCGCCCGCCACCCGGCAGCTGCTGGCTTGGCCTCCTGGGGGGTGGGAGTGCGGCTCCCAGGGAGGGTGGGTGGGGGTGGCTCCTTGTCTGCCCCCCCGGGTCCACTTGGGGTGAGGGGGGAGCTGCTGGTGGGCGAGCTGCTGCCATGGCTGGTCCTGCCTCCGCCGCCATCCGGATCGGGGACCAGCTCATCTTGGAGGAAGACTATGACATCCCCAGCGAGCAAGGTATCCCCTCCTCTTCCTCCCGCTGTAGGGTTGCCAATCCCCAGGTGGGGGCAGGGGATCCCCTGGTTTGGAAGCCCTCCCCCCACTTCAGGGTCGTCAGAAAGCGGGGGGAGGGGAGGGGAATGTCTGCTGGGAACTTTATTATTCCCTATGGAGATGTATTCCCATAGGAAATAATAGAGAATTGATCCACGGGTATCTGGGGCTCTGGGGGGGCTGTTTTTTGAGGTAGAGGCACCAAATGTTCAGTACAGCATCTAGGGCCTCTCCCCAAAATACTCCCCAAGTTTCAAAACGATTGGACCAGGGGGTCCAATTCTATGAGCCCCAAAAGAAGGTGCCCCTATCCTTCATTACTTCCTATGGGAGGAAGGAATTGCAAAGGTGTGCCGTCCCTTTAAATGTGATGGCCAGAACTCCCTTTGGAGTTCATGATGCTTGTCACAGCCTTGATCTTGGCTCCGCCCCAGTGTCTCCTGGCTCCACCCCCAAAGTTTCCTGGCTCCACCCCCAAAGTCCCCAGATATTTCTTAAGTTGGACTTGGCAACCCTACTCCTAACCCAGCTGCACCTATTATTCAATGGACAAGGTAGGTGGGGAGGAAGAGGGGGGAGCCTCAGAAAGGTTCAGGAGCTGCACTCCTGTGAGCTCCTGTTGAATTCAAGGCCAGCTCTTCATGATCTCTCAGCCCAAGATCTCAAAGAGCTGCCGGTAGTCAAAGTAGAGAGTTCTGGCATAATGATCTGGCACGGTATAAGACACTCTCAGAGGTCCAGGGGTGGAATTCTAGCAGGAGCTCATGTGCATATTAGGCCACACCCCCTGATGTAGCCAGTCCTCCAAGAGCTTACAAAAAAGTGCCTTGTAGCCTCATGGAAGATTGGCTACATCAGCGGTGTGTGGCCTAATATGCAAAGCAGCTCCTGCTAGAATCCCACCCCTGTAGAGGTCCATTCCTTTTGCCCTACATATCCGATTCACAGTTTTGTCCTCAAGGACACAGACCTGGATTCTAGCCCACCAGCTGGTCAGCCGTGGTGTCGACAACATTTTTACATCACAAATTCACCGTCCACTTACTGAAGCTGTATACTTTCTAATAATCTGGAGTCGCAGTCTCCGATAAACACAGCTGTGTTTACTTGAGTTGTGTGATCCCACATCTATGTGACCAACTTCAAATAAATGCACTCGGTGCAGCGGTACCACAAGTTCACATTAAAATAAATGCAGAAAGTTCACTTGTTAGATAGAGATGGAAAGGCGCACTTCAAATAAATCTACTGAGCTGTTGGACTATAGCTAACAAAGCACATTCAGGCCAATGCAGAGAGGATAGTATTAAATGGGGGGGGGAAATGAAAGGCAAAAGAATTGCTTTAGCATGTTAATACAGCTTTATAAATGAGATTTTAAATGCTGAATGGTTAGGAAATCAAGTTATGTTCCCTACAATATATGTAATAAAGTTACACTGCACATCTATAGCAAGGTTTAATGCATAATCGTGAATAATGTAGTATACAAAATTATAGTTTTTTTTAAGTGACCAACCCAAAATGAATTATATATGTACTGTAATGAAGATAGTGCCTGGAATGACATGTTGAATGAATATGCAAACGCTGTTCTTCTGATCAAAGGGAATGTTCACTTACTGCCCTATCCACAGCCAATTTAAACCCAAACATCAGGATCAAAGTGATTACGTTGTGTCTAAATTGGAGTAAACCGGCTTGGATTCAAGTACTTTAATTATGTTCTACACTGACTGAGCTTCTGATTTCATCACATAAGTTTGTTTACAGGGGTTGGAGTGTGATGCACCCCCCAAGCTAAGCACTTTTGAAATCCCACTCGTGTTTACTAAGAACTAAGGATGGGTTTAGAATTCAGGGGTGGCCAACGGTAGCTCTCCAGATGTTTTTTGCTTACCACTCCCATCAGCCCCAGCCATTGGCCATGCTGACTGGGGCTGATGAGAGTTGTAGGCAAAAAACTTCTGGAGAGCTACCATTGGCCACCCCTGGTTTAGATCTCTCTTCTGTTGAAATGAATAAGATTTGGTTGCTTGAACTTTGAGTTCCCTGGGTCCTTGAGCAATGGTGTTGCATTCTAGGTTCTACATCGAACATTGACTCTGGAGTTGCATCCCTTTGTGTAGCCTAATACAACCCTCCACTCCCACTCGAAGCATGTCGCTGTTGCATCCGAGCAGTCATTTCCAACCTAATGAAAGATGCAAGACCTGTTCATCTACACATATCTGACCAGAAGTAGACTTCCCAATCCCCAGGTCCCAGTGGGGGTTTTCCCGCTTTCCCAGGCTCCTTCCCACTCCCAGTCACCTGGCCGGCAGGGGAAGCCCCGCCACCATGTGCCTTTTCACCTAGGGAGGCTTCAGACTCCACTTGGAAAGGCTTCCTCTTGGAATGGTGTGTCTGTGTCTTTAAGGCTGAATGGGGGCAGGGGGGAGCAGGCAGAACAACATGGCTGCTGGAGTTTCTCTTCCATCTGAAAAATAGCCTGCATGCTGGAATCCTAAAGAGGCAGAGTTGGATTAAGACATGGTGAGATTCTTTTCAGGTTTTCCCCTAGATGCCAGCCAGCTGGCGAGTGAGGAAAAGCCTCTCCCCCAATAGCTGTTTGCAGCCTTGCTTGAAAAGAGCAGGTACCATTCACACCTGTCCCACAAGCTGTGAATTTGCCACTTGCAGGGCAGGTGCACACAGTGCCCACTCTTTCCAAGTGGGGGCCATGCACTTTAAATCGTTGGGGGAAAGCAAAGAGCATGCACGTGGGGCACTGCATCCCTGATGTGATGGTGTCACACTATGTGACATCATCACGTTGGAGATAGCCCCGCCCCCTCCCAGAATGCCCCAAATGCCTCAATTGGAAGAAGATGGGACCTGCAACCCTAATCTGAGGTCCTAATTTATTTAAACTTGCTTAAATCTGGCTCAAGAGCCCTGTGGCACAGAGTGGTAAGCTGCAGTACAGCAGACCTCTAAGTTCTGCTCACGACCTGAGTTCGATCCTGGCGGAAGCTGGGTTCAGGTAGCCGGCTCCAGGTTGACTCAGCCTTCCATCCTTCCGAGGTCAGTAAAATGAGTACCCAGTTTGCTGGGGGGGGGGGGAGTGTAGAAGTGCAGGCTTACCTGGGGATCAAGAAACACTCCTATTTATTTTTAGCAACTCACACCAGGATTACAAGACCTCTAGTGGGCCGTTATATCTAAAAGGCTTCACTTAGCTTCTCTTAGGGTTCTCATCTCCAGATTGGGAAATTCCTGGATATTTCAGACATAGCCTGGAGAGAGTACAGTCTGAGGAAGGGAGAGGTTTCAGGGGGACATAATAACGTAGAGACCACTCTTCAGGGCAGCCATTTTCTCCAGCAGAACTGGGTTTTGTTGTCAGATCAGTTGCAATTCTAGGAGCTCTTCAAGCCAGCAACCCTACTTTTCACAAGTCATACAGGTTTGCTCTACCTGAGCTAGTAAGCAGGGTTGGGTTTTGTTTTTTTAACATTACTCCTTTTCTAGGTTTGCTTGGGTTTTTATAGTCAAAAGCATGTTTGGACAGCCAAAATCAGATTTATGCACGCTTTTCTTCCAAAAAGGTATGCAGGAAATGAAGATGAAGAATTACTTTTGGTCCTATCAATCATATTTAATACTTAAAACAAAATGCATTTCCCTTATCCTGTTGACCAGAAGTAGACTTGCCAATCCCCAGGCCCCAGTGGGGGTTCTTCCGCTTTCTCAGGCTCCTTCCCACTCCCAGTCAGCTGGCCGGCGGGGAGAAGCCCCACCCCCACAGCCACCATGTGCCTTTCCAACTCCAGAGGCTTCAGACTCCACTTGGAAAGGCTTCCTCTTGGGATGGTGTGTCTGTGTCTTTAAGGCTGAATGGGGGCAGGGGGGGAGCAGGCAGAACAACATGGCTGCTCCTAGTGGCTGTGAGAGCAGCCCAGACCCTCCGTTGGTTGCACAAGCTTTTCTGAGGTCCTTTGCATAGGAAAGGCAAACTTGAACCTTTGGTTGCTCCGTGTTACTTTGAAGAAGCTGGAAGTTCAGCAACTTGTGAGTAGAGATGCCCCTCAGGTGGAAGCAGGCCCTCCACTGCTTCAGAGTCATCTGAAATGGGGTGGGTGGGAGGGAAATGTCTGCTGGGCACTTCGTTATTCCCTATGGAGATCGATTCCCATAGGGTATAATGGAGAATTGATCTGGGGGTATCTGGGGCTCTGGAGGGGCTGTTTGTTGAGGTAAAGGCACCAAATGTTCAGCATAGCATCTGATGACTCTCCTCAGACTGCTCTCCAAGTTTCAAAAAGATTGGACTAAGTTTCAAAAAGATTGGTCCAATTCTATGAGCCCCAAAAGAAGGTGCCCCTATCCTTCATTATTTCTAACATAGGGAAGGTATTTAAAAGACGTGCGGTTCCTTTAAATGTGATGGTCAGAACCCCCTTTGGAGTTCAGTTGTGCTTGTCGCAACTTTGCTTATGGCTCCACCCCAGTGTCTCCTGGCACCACCCCCAACCTCCCCAGATATTTCTTGGATTGTACTTGGCAACCCTAACCAGAAGCATGCAAAGCTCCTACTGATTTCACTAGAATTCCAGAGAATGCAGAAAAGATTAAGGGGGGAAGAGGACATATAACTCTGTATATTCTTTCTTCCTTTGTCATCAATTTTTTTTTTTAAAAAAAATGAAAGCAGTGATGTTCAGTTTATGGGGATTCCCATAAAATCAAATCATATCATTAAAGATATGATTCTGTGTGCCATTTTAGCAGCAAACAAGGATACGACTCACTCTCACATGAGGGAGCATCATGTGCTTAGTGTTTAGGATTAAGTGCAGTGACTGCAACTCCACAATGGTATTGTGTGGGTGTCAGAAGTCAACTAAGGGACAGTGTGTTATACGCACCATGCAAAATTGCAGCTTTGTGCCTTTGGCTCAGCAGCTTTTGTGGCCGATTGGTGGGGGCATCTCTTGCACTCTGAGCCTGGCACAGAACCAAAATGGGGAAAGTCAGCCAAAAACTGAAGCCACAAGTTTTATGAACATTTAAAAAAAAAAAAAAAAAAACCTTGAACAATCAGAAACCCCATCTATTGAAGCTTGGCTTGGCTTAGCAAAGTCTATTTAGAAGTACTGTAAATGAACAATGGCCATTAATGCTGGGATGAAGGACAAATGCCCCCAAATGCCTTCTGTATGCATAGCCACACTATTGGTTGTACAAGATGTAACAGTCATTCCCTTTCCCTAAGTAACCCAACAAAATATCATGCATGTAGTGAGTTCTCAGCATCCCAGCAAACTACAATTCCTCACATTCTTTGAGAGGAAATTACAAGTATAGATAAGTATAGATAAGGTGGCTGATTTTTGCATTGGATTTTAGTACTTTGGATTAAGAAATGCGCTTCACTGAAAAATAGAATCATGTTGCTCAAGCTGTAGTCTGCTGGTTTTATTAATACATTTAACTTTAAACCAGAAGGTGTTGCAAAGGATGGTGTATTAATTGACTTCAAATGGTTTTTTTAAAAAAAGACACCAGGGCAGTTGGCTTCCTATGCTCTTGGAAATGGAAAAGGGAAATGGAAAAGGAAAAGGAAAACAGGCCATCTTAAAAACACCTTCTCCTTTCTCTGCTTGCGATGATTAGACAAATTCAGAGGCAACAGGAGATCATTCTTGATTTGCTCCTTCCATTTCTAACAGGGAAATACTGCATTAACCCAAGGTCCCCCCAAAATGAAGGGCAGCAGTTCATCAGTTGGGAGACCCTAGTGTTATTAAGCTGTGCTGTCTAAATGAGGTAGCCCCTACTGCCCTCATTTTAATATCTGTCTTCTAAAGCCTTTGTGAACGGGCAGGGATCCAAAATGGCACAGGCCAAGGTTGTCTTTGAGTGTCTATACAGAACATCTAACATATGCAAAGTGGTAATAAAGTTTCCTGCTTGCGTATGGAAGGCAATCGTTAAAGTATTTAAGCAAGGCTTGAGATGCATATATGTATGTGTATACATATCTCCCATATTCTGCCAGCAGGTTTGGAATCCCTGGGGATCTTCATTACTTTGCAGAATGAAGATCACATGGGACCATCCATTCTAACATTATATTAATCTCTTGTCATGTTTATGGTCACATAGATTTATTTCCAGGTTAAACTGGTGGGTAATGTTTACATTATTAGTGCTTCGAAAGATCTCAGGATATATATTTGAGGAGACATATCACAGAAATATTAGACATTCCTGTGTGCTGTGTTATTGTTGGAATGCCTCTGATGCAAGCCAATAAGAGAAAGAATAGTTGGGACACACAGCTGGTTTATACGCCTTCATATTATTTTATGCTTGTTTAGGTAGGAAGTGGAGTTATATACATCTGACAACACTGAAAATCAGAAGCTGTGTTCCCACAATCAAACAAAGGAAATCGCAAAAAGGGAAAAAATCAGAGCAAGAAAGTCTTTCAAGCAGAGGTGCGTTCTTTAATATTATTTTCCGCTTCCCTTTCACCAAGCAGTGGGAAATTCAAGGCAGCTTTGCTCTCAGGTGGAGGAGAGGGAACTAGAGACTTCATGTGCCTTGGTAATAATTTGTTTCCTTACAATTGTGCTCTTGAGCACCCAAATCAAAACCAACTTTTACCCCACCCCCCATGTTCTACTTGTTTTGCAAACATAGTTTGGCACTGGGTCACAGCTCAGCAGCGAAAAATCTTTGCACATAGAACATCCCAGGTTTAGTCCCAGTATTTCCAAGTTAAAAGGGCCCAGTAATAGGTAATGTAAAAGATCCCTACCTTAGACTCTGCCAGTCAATGCAGACAAAATGGGCCTCAATAAATGATTGGCCTGATTCAGTATAAGGTATCATTATGTGCTGCAAGTTGCTATCCAGCTCAGTCTGCCAGACTAGCCAGACTTTCTCAAGCATAGATGAATAGAACTATCTTTCCCATCTAGGCTAGGCTGCAGGAGCTGCACTGGCTGCCAATTGTTTACCGAGTTCGTTACAAGGTGCTGGTTATTACCTTTAAAGCCCTATATGGCCGAGGACCTGTCTACCTTAGGGACTGCCTCTCTCCATATGCTCCCCAGAGAGCATTACGATCTAGCTCACAAAATCTTCTGGAAGTACTTGGGCCAAAGGAGGCCAAACTAAAAATAACTAGAGAACAGGCCTTCTCTATAAAAGCACCCCAATGGTGGAACCAGCTGCCGGAAGAGGTGCGGGCCCTACGGGACCTTAGTCAATTCCGTAGGGCGTGCAAAACCGCCCTCTTCCGGCTAGCCTTTCAAGATGGAGCTTGAAATAAACATCACACCATCACAAATACTAATAACTGAGATAACAGCGAGTAGAGATTATTCTAGACTGTTTTTTAGATTGCTTTAGATTATGAAAAATTTAACGGTAAATTGTAATTTTATTGAATTCTATAACTGTTTTATTGTTCAATGGCTTTGCCATACTTGTAAGCCGCCCTGAGCCTGCCTTGGCGGGAAGGGCGGGGTATAAATAAAATTTTATTATTATATTATTATTTATTATCTGCTTTTAGATAAAGAGAAACCAGATGGGTATTAAACCTCTTATTTTTCACTTTGGCTGATTTCGCACTGACCTTTTACTGGCGCGACCACCCTCCTCACGCCGGCGGATCTGCAGGGATTTCGCACCAGAAGCGCCGGCGCAGCCAAAAGAGCCGGCAACTTCTGTCGCGAAACCAGCTCAAACGGAAACCGCCAAGAAGCAGGAAAACGTTTGAGCGGGTTTCGCGACGGAAGTAGCCGGCTCTTTTGGCTGCGCCGGCGCTTCTGGTGCGAAATCCCTGCAGATCCGCCGGCGTGAGGAGGGTGGTCGCGCCAGTAAAAGGTCAGTGCGAAAACGCCCTTTGTGAAGGGGAATGAGGCTGCTGATAGAAGAAGTGTTAGGGGGCAGGCTTTTTTTCTGGGGGGAACACAGTGAAACAGAGTTCTTCACGGAACCTCTTCATGGAAACAAAGTTCATGAGGGGTACCTGTGTTTTTCTCCTTCATTTTCCTCTTCAGAGTTCTTGCATTTCTTTTTCCAGAAAAAAAAAAAAAAGAAAAGCCCTGGTTAGGGGACAACATTTCATGGGTACCATTCATCCTCGAAGCCCATGAAGCGAGGTAACTCATGTTCTTTGTTTTTATGTAATGTTTGTATTCAGACTGAGTGCCATAAGGAGCTTTTGTTTGAAGATCTCTTGTGGCTGCTGGTCACCTCACAACAAAAGAGCATGCCACTGTGTTCCTAAGAGCCAAGGCTTTTTTGTAGAAAAAGCCCAGCATGAACTTATTTGCATATCAGGTCACACTCCCTGACACCAAGCCAGCTGGAACTGCATTCCTGTGGGTTCCTGCTCAGAAAAAGCCCTGCTTATAGCATCACCTTAGAGGAACAGGAAAGTCATGATCTCCATTGTCTTTTACTGCCACTTTGCCCAATGCATAGACAGGGTTGAAATAGAAAATCCCCACACACTTCCTGGGAAACTCCCCTGCTCCTCAATATCCTGTACAAAGAGCAACATGTAACCTGAAAGTATTCACCGTCTGAATACTAGAGTTTTGTTAATACTTGAGCGGATATTTTGTATTCAGGTTCAGAAGAACAGCATGACCAGAAACTCAAATTGCAGCAATATGGCCAATTTCGCACCCACCCTCATGCCGCTCTCACGTCCGTCTTCTCAGCGCGGCATCCTCCCAATTTCCCACTATTTGCATCGAGGCTGCAGCAAACAGAAACTGGTTTCTAGCGGTTTCCATTTGCTGCACGAAAACCGCAATGTTTGCTGCAGCCCTGATGCAAATAGTGGGAAATCAGGAGGGTGCCGCGCTGAGAAGACGGACCTGAGAGTGGCGTAAGGGTGAGTGCAGAATTGGTCTATCAGCATGTCATCATTTTTAGAACAGTCAAAAGGGCAAGTAAGGGCAAATAAGTCTCTGTCCTTATTCAACCCCCCAGTTTACAAAACAGATGCGCCACCTTTACTTTTGCCTGCCTGCAAGCAAATAGTTTACTTGTGTCTTCTGTAGGGCAGGCATTCTGCCTAACATTGAAGGGGATGAGGAGGGTGAAATATAGCCTGACACTTTGCCTGTATTTTCCCCTGCAGGCTGTATAGTCTCTCTATTTGCTAGCAGGTGCAACTCCAGATAATGAAATCAGCTCATACAAGCAGGATCAGTGCCTATATAAAATCAGAAAGCCCTATCAAAGCTACCAAGATGATGCAACGCTTGGCAGAAAGTAGAAATGCCAGTTTGGAACAATTCACTTCGGCAGGAACATTGGCAAATTCTTTAAGTTGGATGACATCTCTGTCAAGCCCAGATTCCCACTGTCCCTCCCAATACCTAGGAAACAAAAACCTGTCAGCAACTTGCCAGAATAATGGTCAGATCAGAATGTTTCTCGTTGTTACTGAATGTCAGGAAATATTTCTGTTGATTAGTTATTAATTACATCGACATATGGACATGACGGAGGTCCAATTTTGGTTCTTTATTATCTGGCTGCCCTCCCTTTAAAGAAGATCATTCTGTCACATGAGACACACACCCAGCCATTCACTTTCCCTTCTCCTTTTTCAATCATGAACTGCTACAAATGTGCTGCAAGGAGGATAGTTTGCAACAGGAGATGCACGTGGTCAGATCAGCAGTAGTGGGGATGCCATGAACAGCACAGAACTGAAGAGTTAAAAGTGAAAAACTGATTTGATCAAATTATCTCGCTCTATCACCAAAACAAAAAGGTGGGTGGTTCCCCCCCCCCCCTCTTTCTTCCTAAGTGAAGCAAATGGGCAGGGCATCTCCAGTTCATCAGCAAACTCAGTTGCACCTTATGGTCACCATCTGTGGTGTGGAACATTTTCAACCTTGACAAAGCAGATTTCTCCAAGGATATTTCCTTTCTTTGAAATCAGAGAAGTCACTGTGGCAAAACTGGATCCTGTGTTGGCACATCTACACTCAGACACCCTCCAAAAAAAGTGGAAGGAGCACAGCAGGCACTGAAATGCCAACCTGGCTATTAAGAAGGACATAACCTGCTGGATTACGGACACTGACCGCCACCATTTCCCTCCTCCAGTAAATTTTTAGAAGTATCTCAGGAACCTATGGAAAGGAAGGAGCATTCGACAGGTGGTAACATCTGTGTCCATCTTGCTCTAGCCAAAACAATCTGCTCCCTTGTGTTCCCAGCATGGAACAAAGAGGATCTGAGAGGGACAAAGTCGTGAGAGTGGGTGGGGACAAGAGATTCCTCCTCTCCACACTTGTGGAAGATGAAATCAGAGCCAGTGAATTATTTTTCTTTCTCTCAGTGTGGGAGAATGTCTACAAAGTCTGGCTGCTGGCAAGAACAAGCTCAGTGCCTGTGTTATTATATATATATATAGAGAGAGAGAGAGAGAGAGAGAGAGAGACAGAGACAGAGAGACAGAGAGAGAGACAGAGAGAGAGAGAGAGACAGAGACAGAGAGAGAGAGAGACAGAGAGACAGAGACAGAGACAGAGACAGAGACAGAGAGACAGACAGAGAGTGATGTGTGCTTCTAATCTAAAGGAACAGAGGAGAATGCAGAGAAACATCCAAGCAGGGCTGGTTGTTCTGTGCTGTCTTGTACACTCACTCATCATTTAGCAGTCCTCTCTCCCTTCCCCACCAACATATCATTTCCATCCAAGGTTCTGGAATTCTTTTGCACTATTTGTGTAAAGACCAGTCAGTTTTTAGTCACATTCCTTACTCAGGTATCATTTTTATGAGCCATGACTACACATCATTCTGGATTGTTATTTATTTAATAATAAATATATATATATATATATTAACTAGTTACACAGTTTTCACTGGAAGAGTAGGAGATGGTATGAAAGTAGAGTAGTGGAGACCACACTGCTTCGAGTCCAGCTGCAGTCAGTGATGTAAGCAACGGTAGAATGCTTCTCATTTGATGGTCATGGGCCAGTTGTTGCTTAATATTGCCAGCTCTCTATAACGCAATACCCGTGGAAAGTCCCTGATTTTCACCAGACGTCCCTGTGTCTGCTCAAATTGTTCTGAAGTTCTTGAATCCAACCACAGCCTCAGATCCAAAATGGAAGTGGGAAAGGAAGCTGCAGCAGATTTTAAAAATTGCCAGTTTTAATTCCACCCTCCCTTCAAGGTCCTCAGGGTTCCCTCCTCCCTCTGTTTTGTCCTGTGAGAGAGGTTAGGCTGAGAGAGGATAACTGGCCAAGATCACCCACTGATCTTCAAGTCTGAGTGGAGAGTTGGAGCCAGGTCTCCCAGCTCTTAGTATGACACTATAATCACTACACTACACTGACTCTCAATAGCCTCCTTTAGTCTTGTGTGGAGGTGGAACCTGGAGATCTCCTGCTTTTTACAACTGTAGTGCAGGGTGGAAAAGAAAGTAAATCTTAGTCTATACATTGTCTTCTTCCCTTGTCATCAAATTGGCAGTTTCTCAGCCTAGCCCCACCCTTCCCGTTCCAGTTCCTAATGCATCATAACAATTCCTCCTAGTAACAGAGAGGCCAACATCCGAATTGAAGGGCTAGAAAGAATGAGGTTTTGAAGGTTCTGACTGGAATATGTGAAGAGAGGGAGGATAGTAGACGAAGGAGAAAGCAGATTGAATATGTCCTATTAAAATCGCATCCTAACTGCTGGCAGGTAACTGTGATTGGAAAAATCTCAGAATATTTATACATAGTATATTTATATTAAAGTTATTAAGAAGTTTCTGAAGACAAATTATCTGCAAACACGCAATACATTAGTCCCCAGTACTCTCTTCTTGGAAAGAGACCAATCTGCTGTAGGATACTCAATGGCTAGGAAAGTGGAGGAACAGAAAAATACATTAGTTGAGCAACTGCACTGTATTTTTCTGTTCCTTCACTTTCCTAGCCATTGAGTGGGTATAGTGGGTGGGTATTTTGACCCATGATATACATCTGGTTAAATAAATAAATGACTAAATGAGACTGTGAAGGGAAAGTTGATATTTTGCATAACTCCTTATCTACTTAGATAATTTCACCTGTTTTCCTGAAAGAGGCTAGGGATTTCCCCGCAAAAATTTTGTTGGTAATTTTCAGAGCTTCTGGGCCTGCCTACTGTTCCACACCTGATTCCTGACATTAATAATTTCTCTCCCTTCAAGAGGTTTTGAAATTAAAAAATGACATCCTGCCACCTCCACTCTTGCAGATATAAGCAATCCTACTGAACTAATTAGGCAACTGTAGCTAAACAACTCTCTCCTCTCTTCTCGGCTGCTGTAACGGCAGCACCCTAAGCTCTAGAATCACCATCATACATCTTCAGTATTAAGCAAAAGTCACGTAACAATATTATCTGCCCACAAAGATTGCAAGAAGAAGAAAAGCTGACATCCTGAAGACTCTGATGGGTAACATTGGCCTTCAGAATGTGTGACAATGACTCACACTGAGGGACACAACATAAACTGCAGCGGAAGCACTTTGACATAATGTGGGATTCATTTCTTGAAGAGCTATAACCCATTTCCTGATTCAGCATTTCCAGCACCAGTAATTTACAGTGACAGAATGAAATAACACCATCTGAACATGGGAATGGAAGTAAGCTCCAGTCTAAATTAAAGAGGCTCTGAGGGGTAAGAGAAGCAAACAGTTACTGTAATCCCTTCTGTTTGCATGAAACCTACTGTCATATTGTCGTCCACAGGAGTGCTACATACCACTCACCACCTCACATGCCATACATATAGGCCCACTGTCGGGTGAACATGTGCTCACCATGTGTACTACTACTTCAAGGTAGAATATCATAACCATAGATTTTTTTTGTGGTCTGTTTTTCTGCAAAACATTGGTATATGCATGACTAATTTGGATAAGTGTCACGTGACTCATGTGGGAGATCAGCTGTTCTACAGGACCCTCAAGTGACTCAGCTACGAGGCCAAGTGACTTATAGATACAACATGTGGGGAGACAAGTGCCATAAAAACAGGACTATTTAAGTAAGGGAAATGCATCTCAACCATGAGAGGATTCTTAAGCAGAACTTAAAAAACAAAGACTCCTGTTCCAAAACATCCTCTTTTCTTTTTGTTTTACAGGGTATGAGCTGTTGTATCATCCCACAAGATGGATTCATGTTCTTGCCGATTAAACTACTGTGGCTTAGCAGGTTTGCAGGCTGAAATTGTGAAGGTGTTTAAATAGAAGGGCACTGGTAAACAAAGCAAAATAAAATGCCACATTAGTGCTTGCATTTTCAAAACACTGCTGTGATAGATAGTAACATAGGACTTCCTGAGTGCAACAAGGGGACCTGTGCTTCTTCCTGCATTAAAAAAAAACCAAGGCAGTAACAACTTCTTTAACTTTCATATTCAAGTGCGGTTGTCCACACCTCCCTGTAATACAGTTGTATCATGCAGCGGATAAGAAAGATGGCAGGCAAGAGGAACTGTCAGGAGGAACTTTGGATGCCTTATCTCTCAAGGTACCAAGGAATTAAGACTACAGAGCTCAGTTCCCCAGGAGGAAATGACTGCTTTGGAAGGTGACCTCTAGCATTACGCCCTATTGAGATATTGCCCTTTCCCAAATCCCACCCTCAACAGGCTTCATCCTCCCCCAGATCTCCAGGAATTTCCCAACCTGGAGCTGACAACCATCACCTGCATGTATGAAGTTCTGTTTCACAGAGCTTGCAGTCTGACAGAGGTTGTGCATTTTAGCTTATGTAACTGCACAAAGAATAAATGTGGTGGAGTGTTTTACCTATGGACAATAAACTACCTGAAAATAAGGTATTTCCTGCAGTTTCTTAGTTGGGCATTCTTTGAAATAATGAAATATATCTTCCCATAGACCAAACCAGAGGTTGGAGCTGCAAAAGGAGAGCATGACAAGGCTAGCCCTTCGCACTGCACTTAAGGCAAGACATTTTGGGCCCTGATACAACAGTTAGGGAGTTGCAACAAAGAGACAGGTGTGCCAGCCAGCATTACTTCTGCTGAGTTCTCTGACTTGTTTAGATAGGGGTGGACAATGTGGGCAGAGCTAGAAAGGAAACCTCATCAAAATGCTTAACATAAATTCCGGGGCCATGAAGATACAGCAGGCTTATTTTCACTTTTCTTCCTGCCAGCTACTAAAAATGAACAAATTAGGTTTGCCTATGTTACATCACCTACCACTAGGCAAACCGGGTGTTTGCCTAGTGCACCAGCCTTCTGGGGGTGCTGAATTGGGTGCCCCCCCTCCACATGACCCAGGGGCTGCCTCTCTAAGTTCCCTGCACCTTGCAGGAGTGTCCCGAGAGGCACTGACAACTTTCTCCCTGCTTTTGCACTCCAGAGAGAGGATTTCTCCCCTGCATTTCTTGAAAGTCTCCCAAGGCATGGTGACAGGGGCTTTCATGGACCCAAAAGTCTTGTCTCAAGTATCCACTGGGTAAAGATCTTCTGAGACGGGGCGATACCATACATATTAGTGTCATTATTAATAACAATACTTTGGTACAATGCTCTATGTATACATTTGTACACCCATACATGGTATATACATGCACACACACACTGCCTATAATATACAGAATCTCTGTAATATATAGAATCCTGGAATATGCTTTACCTGACAATCTCAAGTAGAGTTACAGCCTTCTAAGCAATGTTCCTTTTAATTCCCCCCCCCCACACACACACACACACTGAGTGGAGCTGTTCACATCCTGAGCAAAATATAACTGCTGTAATCTTAAAATGGGTAATGGGAAGTGCAAGACCCTGAGCCTCTCCAGACTGCTGCTGAGTGGGGCTTCCTGTATTAATGTGGGGCCACTCAAGTGCACAGCTTACACGGAATGCTGCTTCTAAGTTCATTGACTTCCATGAAGGATGTAACTTTGTTTGGATTGCACTGTGATAGACATCGTCTTTATAGTAATGTCTTAGGGCTACAGCATAGATTAACTAAGTAAAAACAAGGTGGTTGTATGTTGTATGGGTGATGATCACTAACACAAATATGAAAAAAATGGCAGAAAATCGAGACATTACATTAAACTTATTAGTGTTCCTTTCTTAGCAGGGTGTTAGAAATCAGATGTTGCCATAAGGCATTTCTGGAGGCTGTGAGGAGATTCACTGTAAGCTTCAAACGTCCATTCTTAGAGAAATGAAACATTAAATTGCAAAAAGATTTCGGTCTCTTAGTTCATATACATAATTTCCATAGTAAAGTCATTCACCTATAACCGACTTTTCTTAAGCAAAAGGTTTTGTGCCTTTAGCATTCAAATCTATCAGATAAGCCCATTTAAACTGCTTTGCAAGACTGGATGTGATCACATGAGCAGTTTGGCTCAACATAGCCACCGCCCCTCCATGTCAAATGGGTGCAATCACACACACACATCTGACTCCCTTGCCCCACTTGTCCTACCCTTGTGCATCTCCCACAACTCCCATGTGGATTAAATAGCCACCAGTAAATTTTGGTGACTTCCCTGGCAAAGTGGGTTTCTGGTCACCTGACTGGCCTGGCACATCATGGAGACACAGGAGTGGTATGATCATTCCACTCTGTTTCTGGTGTGTCTTCCCCACCCCCCAAACCCCACTCTGACATGTGCTTCTGCACCCCCATAAAACCGGCCAGTTGCTGGTGCCTCTTGAGAGACTCCCAAGAGGTGCTGGGAACTTGAAGAGACAACCACTGGGTAGCTGCCTCACTAAGTCCTGTGGGGGGGCACCCAATTCAACACCCCTGGAAGGCTGGCGTCCTAGTCAAACACCACGGCAACCTGCCCATCAGATTGCACCCACTGTACTGCATGGTACTAATGAGCCAAAACAGTTACAGAGGCATCTCATGAATAATTGCATAGTTTCTTAAACATGGGGAAGGGCAACTTTCCCTTCTACTTTCTTGAGCTGCAAATCCTCGTTGTCGTGTTCCACATTCATGTGTTTGTGGTGTTTTTGAAACACTGTTTTAAACCCTTGATATAAATAGTGGTAACTTTCTTAGTGGTAATTTCTTTCCACAAAAGTACAGTTAACTATAATTCTGTTCACCTCTGGCCTTCTCTTGCCTTCCCAAGGAAGAGCTCCGTGGATTAAAAGGAATATACTCTCATGCCAACAGCAGTTGATCTGAGAAAGGGTATTACTTACTGTTTGGGGCCTTTTTATTTCCACTGGCAGAAAAATGATTTTTCTCTATGAGGAATAAAAGACAACACATTGCTCAGGATGTGACCGCTTTACCCCTCCCACCATTAGAAGACTAAAAAAAGATTAGATCTCCTAGAAATTGACTTGTAAGGCCAGAAGTCTATAGCATATTATACTTTGTGCTTTTCAACATATATCATTTCTATTTTGGGGTAAATTAACTTGATATCAAGAATTCCTTTTCTCATCCTAAGAAAAAACTCTGGTAGGATAATATATGATTACATGTTTTATTTTCCCAATCAATATTAGAAATTGCACTGAAAATATATATTCACATTTAAATTGCCTAGCAAGCTGAATATTTAAAGATTAATTTATATTTATCTTAAGATATTACATCTAGGGAGGTACCTCACTCAATAGTTTCCATGAAATTTATTTATTATTTATTGTAGGTATCTATGATTGTAAATTCTCTTCAACAACTCTGGAAAATAGGCAGAATATTTTAGCTCTACTTAATGTACAAATTAATTCAGCACTGATTCTCACGGTGTGCTGCTTGTATGAGTTTCATTTGTTTTGATAAGACTTATGCTGATGGAGTATTTTGACAACAGGAGTGACCGTCTTAAGAATCCATGGCTGCAGAATGATTTGAATGGGCCCTTGTAACAACCCCCCCCCCCATAATTATAGGGAGAGGAGAGAAGCCCCCTGTAGACTTGTGGTGGTACAAGGCAGGTGGGATGTCTCCTTTTCCCTTGTACCCAAGGCCACTCACATCCATAAGTCCATTGTCCTACTTGTTCTTTTATCACAGGAAATATGACTGAGGGCAGAGATTATTTTGGGGATCCATAACTGGCAGAGCATCCTAAGTAGGTCTACTCAGAATCCTTTTCAAGTCTGTTCAGTGGGGTCTACTCCCACTAAACTGTTCTTTGTAATTGTGTTGTGAATCCCCCAGTATTTTCTTTAACGTTAAAAAAAGGACACAAGTGGAAGGGTTTTACTTGGATCAGTGCCAGAGTAGGTTAATTTTTCCATTCCCTGGCATGGTCCCCTCTCTCCCATTAACACAAGTAGTGAAAAATAATATGGCATTATGTGGTGGGTTGGGCTGGATGGAATTCTAATGGGGAAATAGTGGGAGGATTAATCCACATACCCCAATACCAATGTTCCCTCTAAGCTGAGTTAGCGTGAGCTAACTCACAGATTTTTAGCCTCCAGCTCACACATTTTTGTCTTAGTTCAGTAAGAATGACCCCAGAGCATAATAATTAGGGCAGTCGCTCACAGCTTTAATACCAGTAGCTCACAACATAGAATTTTTGCTCACAAGACTGCAGCTTAGAGGGAACATTGCCCAGTACAATGACACCCCCCCCCCCAAGTCAAATCAGTCTCATATGAGCATAAAAATAAATGGACGTCTTGCTACAGGTATTCTGGCTATTTGAATTGTTGAGGCCAGGCATTTCCAGTAGATCTGCATTCATATGCTTACAGCTTCTGTGTATTCTGCAGAGCTTCTGGGTAATGGGGAACCCAAGGCATATATATGCCTCTGGGAATTTTAGGAAAACTACAGTATTGAGGTGAACACATGCCTTGTATAATGAAGATCCAGGTTCAATCTCCAGTTAAAGGATCTCAAGTAGCTGACCTGGCAAAGAACTCTGCCAAGACCTTGTAGAACCACTGTCAGTTAGAGCAAATAGTTCAGTATATGACAGTTTAATATGTAGAACTTGTAATTTTCAATGCCCCAGTTAAACCTGCATTGGAGTTTGGCTGCTTTAACTATATATTATGCTGTTTACAAGTCTCCCCTTGTCTATCTAGGCCTCTCATTTAGCTATCTAGGTGGGGAATTTCCTGCCCCTAGTCCGGACCTGGAGAGCAGGAGAAAGTATGGTCTCCATATTTAAAGTAATAATAAATATATGACATTCTAGGAATTCCTTCTGGTCTGTATGGTAAAGACCATGGAAATTAGGGTAAGCAGCCTAGACCAGGGGTATCGAACTCATTTGTTAGGAGGGCCAGATCTGATATAAATGAGACCTTGTTGGGCCAGGCCATGGTGGGTTGGGCCGGGCCATGTCGGGCTGGGCTGGGCCATGTCAGGCCGGACAACATGTGTACCTATTTAAGAATAGATAACAGAGATATAAACTTTATAGAGGTCACAGACAAACACAATTAAATATATATATATTTAACTTAAAACATTCTTAAAACATTAGCACTCATTGGTCTTAAATGTGCTTTCTTTGTATTTCTCCCATGGGATTCATGGAACTGAGCAAAGGAAGCTGTGGATCTTTCTTTCCTTCCGCAGGGGATGGGGAGGGGAGGAGTCTCAAGGAATAGAAGGGAGAGAGGCTTGGCTCAGGAGCTCTGCTGGGAGATTGAGAGAGCTGGAAAAACAAGCTCCGCCTTCCCCCCTTCCTCCACAAGGGAGGAGCTGTCAAGTCTGTTTTAACTTTGGTCAGGCCTGCACTCAATCCTGATTCAGGAGAGAAGCATCCTGGGTAAAGCCATACTGTATGCCAATGCTGCTAGCTTGAACTCTCCTCAACCCCCTCCTTTCCTTTGTTATGTAGTTTTGCTTTGAAATGGGAATATGTGAAAGAGTTTACCGGGCCTTCTCAGGCTGGGCATCAGGGGAGATTGGAGCCAAGAGACGCTCAAGGCCAAAGCAGGCCTGAGAAAGAAATTGTAACATCAATGTGTGAATGTGCCCTGCATAGTACCCCTCCCTCAAGAATCCCTTTGAAGTACACCTTATATGATTGCATTCTACTGTATGATCTTTAGTCTTTCAATCTCACTGCAGTTGAGAGCCATGATATCAATAAACTAGCTACTTTGTTATCAACAAGGACTCGTTATTGAATCTGCCGACTTGACAGGAGCCTCAGCCAATGGAGAAAATAGAGGCTTTGCTGTGTAGCTCCTGTGTGATTGAGCAAGCCTTGCAAAGCAAGCTGTGATGCAGAAGAAAGCAAGAGAGGGAGAAGGAAGCAGATGACAGCCAGTTGCTTGGGGGGCCTGATAGGAGCCCTCCAATGGCCTGATTTGGCCCCCGGGTCACATGTTTGACACCTCTGGCCTGGACCATAACATCCTCCCCAAACTCAGCCCTTCCTAGGCAGGACCTCTCAAATCTCAAGGCATTTGCTGAAGTAGTGGTGGGAACCCTACATTCATCCAAATTACTGTTCCCTGCTGGAACTTAGAGTCTCTGGTGCTTGGGAACCTCATTCAGATTGGCATGTGGAGAGGGGGGGCATAAGCCTTTTTCTGAGCCTTTCAGTTTTTGCCAATCTGAAATGGCCCTGAGGTAGGCATCCCAAATCCCCCGCTTGGCCTGGGGACCCCCGGTTTGGAACCTTCTCCCCCCGCTGGCCCAAAATCTGGAAAGCAGGGGGGAATGGTGGCCCTTCCCACCCAGCAGCTTCTCGCCCCTTCCCTTCCCACCCTTGAGGGCAGCCCAGCCAGCGGCTCCAGAGGCGGCGGCGGTGCCGGGTGCGCCTCACTCCCGGCTGGCTGCCCGCCGCTGCAGCTAAAGGCGAGCCGCAGCGCTTCCCGGGGCCCTGCCTCCTGCCTTGCCCTCGCCTTCGGTTGCTGGAGGAGCGCCGGTCAGGCGTCGCGGGCGCGGGGACCAAGTGGCGGCCTCCCTGCAGCCTTCGCTGCTCAGCCAGGCCGAGGGGCGGGGACCGGAGAGAGCCAAGGCGCCGGGAGCGGAGCGGAGTCCAGCTGGGAAGGCGGCACGCAGCCGGGCTGGTCCTGCGGCTGGAAGGCTCTTGTTGCGCTGAAGAGGGAAGGCGCAGTGCACCAGCCGGTTTGGAGAGCCTCGGTAAAGGGCGGCGGGGGGCCGGGGAGGTCAGCTCCAGCCAAGATGGGAAATGCCTAGAAATGCGCGCGGGGGGGGTTGCTTCGGGTGGAGAACAAAAGTCCTCCTCGGCCGGACCTAAGCCCCCCCCTCCGGGAATCTGGACTTTGGGAATTCTTTGTAGTTCTAGGGAACTGCCTGCATGCCCTCACTGGCTGGCCTGCGGGACATGATGAAGATTTCTACAGTTGGGCGGGGGGGGAGAGAAGGGCTCGGAGAAGAATATTCCCTCTTGGGGGGAGGGGGTTGCCAGCTGGGTGAAGGGAATTCCTGGAGATGTGTGTGTGTGGGGGGGAGGCTATTTTTTGAGGTAGAGGCACTAAAATTTCAGTATAGCATCTAGTGCCTCTCCCCAAAATACCCCCCAAGTTTCATAAAGATTGGACCAGGGGGTCCAATTCTATGAGCCCCAAAAGAAGGTGCCCCTATTCTTCATTATTTCCTATGGAAGGAAGGAATTGAATAGGTGTGCTGTCCCTTTAAATGTGATGGCCAGAACTCCCTTTGGAGTTCAATGATGCTTGTCACAGCCTTGATCTTGGCTCCACCCCTAATGTCTCCTGGCTCCACCCCCAAAGTTCCCAGATATTTCTTGAATTGGACTTGGCAACCCTACCCTGAGGAGCTGTTATTTGCTTTGCTGGGAAAACTTGTGTATAGCGCATGGGTACATACAAGCTTCCCAGCAGTACAAATCCCAGCATCTTGGGGTCATTCAGATCAGGAACACAGCGCAGAGGAATTTTAAGACCCATCCCTCTGCACACTCTATTACCAGTCTGAATTGGATCTCCACAAGCCTGAGAATCCAAATTTCAACAGGGAACTCCCAACACATCTCTGTTTTACGGGCCTCGTTGCCGACCTTCTTAGGGTTGCCAATCCCCAGGTGGGGGCAGGGGATCCCCCGGTTTGGAGGCCCTCCCCCCGCTTCAGGGTCATCAGAAAGCAGGGGGAGGGGAGGGAAATGTCTGCTGGGAACTCTGTTATTCCCTATGGAGATTTATTCCCATAGAAAACCATGGAGAATTGATCCGCGGGTATCTGGGGCTCTGGGGGGGCTTTTTTTTGAGGTAGAGGCACCAAATTTTCAGTACAGCATCTAGTGTCTCTCCCCAAAATATCCCCCAAGTTTCAAAACGATTGGACCAGGGGGTCCAATTCTATGAGCTCCAAAAGAAGGTGCCCCTATCCTTCATTATTTCCTATGGAAGGAAGGCATTGAAAAGGTGTGCCGTCCCTTTAAATGTGATGGCCAGAACTCCCTTTGGAGTTCAATCGTGCTTGTCACAGCCTTGATTTCGGCTCCACCCCCAAAGTCTCCTGGCTCCACCCCCTAAGTGCCCAGATATTTCTTAAATTGGACTTGGCAACCCTAGACCTTCGACAGGTCTGCAAACACCGTGATTTGTTAGGACCCCCTGAGTATATTTGCTCTTTCACTTCAAGGAGCCATGTTGTTCTGATATGACATGGGGCCAAGAGCAATTCAGCATAGTTAACAATCATGTTAAAAGGCGGTTCTTGGTGGTTCTCTTGTGTCAAACGTTCCATATTTGCACAGGGATGATTTGTTTGTGCTTTTAAAGAGCACTATTTTAGGTGGCTTTTATGCCTGCCCATTCTGGCTGGATAGCTGCTATGAATTCAGGTTCCCAATTTACTGACTTGGCTCATTTCGCTTATGGATCAACATGGACAATTAAAACATTACTTAACATCTGCCATGTTTTGCATATTTATATGATTTGTGACTGCATCTATCAGAACTTGTGAGAAGGAATTACAGTTCCCAAGTAACAGTGCTGGATCATGTGACGTATTCGTGACTCAGTTTAGAATGCTCGAGTAATGTGAGCATGCTCAGCTTTAGACAGGCAAAATGTCCAAAGAGTGAAAAGTTACATAGTTCCCCCCTACACCTTCCAGCACAATCAAGATAACTGAGAAAATCACCTATGTTTTAGTTTTGTTTTTTTACTAGGGGACAATTGGATAGGGGAAGGGGATGGGACAGCTGTGGAAAGCAGGGCAAGAACACACACACATGCAAATATTTGCAACTCAACGTAGAACAATTCTGAGTACCTTGTAATAAGTAACCATTGAGTCCAAGGTTTGAGGGTGTTCTTCACAATCTGTACTCAAAGTGCAATTTGAGTTCACACATCATTGGTATGTTTGAGCTTACTTTGGATGACTGGAGATAAATCGAGAAGAATATATATTTGTTGTAAGGGGGAAAGGACTGCCATGACATACTTAATGTTCCTTTTGCCACCTTCTGCCTCCTAAACAAATATGCTGAGAACATGTCTCAGGAGGAAGGAAGGCGCAGTTTAAAAAAAGGCTGGCATTTGTGCTATTCTCTGGTTCTCTTTAATAATAACATTACTGGAAATGTGTGAATTCTCCACTGGGTATATTTTAAGTGACTTTGATGCAGGCCCCATTGGCAAAAATACTTGCCGGGGATGGGGGGGGGGGGGCGCGGACAATCAGCAAACAAAAGAAAGCAGAAAGTAGGAGAGTAATTTAATTGAAAAAAACTAGGTACAGAGCCTATTCAGCTAGGTGAATGCAGAGAGCTACCACCAAAACAAATTACACAGTGCTGTCACTGAATATGCCTTTTTTCCCCTCAACAAAAGCAGGGGTACAAAGCAACTTGGCCACCAACCAAAAGCATTTGCCTGCAGTCTGAGGACTCGGCCAGGAAATCCCCCTCTGCTGCACAGGTCCTATTAAAGGGGCAGTTGTGAATGATCAAGTTTGGCTGCAGTCCTCTTGAGAAAGGACAACAAGAAAAGCAGTTAGCTCTCTCTGGCTTGTTTTCAGCCCACTAGAATGAGATAACCCAATGCAGAACTGGATTTCTAGGCTTTTTGGCCTGGCTACAGCATATTGTACATTAGAAGCAGTCAGAAATGGCTGTTTTTCTAGCAAAAAGGCTACGACGCTGTTCAGCTGATCTGCATCCACAAGGTGTTGTTCAAAAGGACATGGTGTACTGCCATGGATGAGGCAATCTAATTTGACACAGGATACTGATAGGTCTCAGAATTCTGATCACACTCTCTTCCTATTCCCAGTGGCACGGGTCAGGGCTTGTCAAAACCTCTGTGATATCAGAGCAGAGAAGGCTGTTAAATTATAGCTGCTTAGCCAATGGCAGCCAGGAGGCCTGTGACATCTCTGTGGCAGCCCAAAGGGCTGAGTCTTCTTATACAGCCTGATGTCACACAATGTGGCTTGCAAACCTACAGCCGAGAAGCTATCTTGTTTACAGGAAGAACATTTCCCGGTGACATTACAATGTAATAAAAGTAATAAAAAAAGGGTTTGATACATTCGTCAAGTTCTTGTATGGGGATTAATACACACAAACGCATGTTAAATCCAGTCTCCTATATACACGTACCTCTGCAGCTGAGTGAAAGAACAGCTTGCCTTGGTAGATCTGTGAGCGAGTATAGTGGCTAGAGTGTCAGACTAGGATCTGAGAGAACCAGGTTCCAACCCTTAATCTGCTATGGAAACTCAATGAGCCAATCACTCGGGCCAATCACTGTCTCTCTTAGGGTTGCCAATCCCCAGGTGTGGGCAGGGGATCCCCCGGTTTGGAGGCCCTCCCCCTGCTTCAGGGTCGTCAGAAAGCAGGGGGAGGGGAGGGAAATGTCTGCTGGGAACTCTGTTATTCCCTATAGAGATTTATTCCCATAGAAAACCATGGAGAATTGATCCGCGGGTATCTGGGGCTCTGGGGGGGGCTGTTTTTCTGGGTAGAGGCACCAAATTTTCAGTATAGCATCTAGTGCCTCTCCCCAAGATACCCCCCAAGTTTCAAAAAGATTGGACTAGGGGATTTAATTCTATGAGCCCCAAAAGAAGGTGCCCCTATCCTTCATGATTTCCTATGGAAGGAAGGAAATGAAAAGGTGTGCCGTCCCTTTAAATGTGATGGCCAGAACTCCCTATGGAGTTCAATGATGCTTGTCACAGCCTTGATCTTGGCTCCACCCCTAATGTCTCCTGGCTCCACCCCCAAAGTCTCCTGGCTCCACCCCCAAAGTCCCCAGATATTTCTTGAATTGGACTTGGCAACCCTTAGTCTCTCTTCCTAATGTATCTCATTGGGGTTGTTTGTTACAAGAAAATGGAGGAAGGGAAAACTACGTTGTGCCTTGGGCCACCACTAGGGATGGGTACAGACCAAAAAAACTGAGATTCATATAAGTTTATGGCTTCCTAAAACCACGGGAATCCCTATAAGTAACAACAAAAATTATCCACAAATCAACTGTACTTCATACATGCAAAAAATAATATTATGAATCAAAAGCATGCCAGAATAATTCTGCCTTTCAGAGTCTCCAAAACGTCATCAGATTCTGTCGCACATGATCGTCTTCTGACACGGCACTCCAGAGGGAGGATGGCACAGTCCCTTTGGTGGGAAAAAGTCGCGTTGCCCTTGGACCTGGGATCACCAGAAACCCCTGTGAAAATGAATGAAGGAATGGAGGTGGGATCATAATGGGAGGGGTGGCCCTGTAAGTATAAGGGTCCCAGACCATTAAGGGCTTTAAAGGTCAGTATCAACACTTTGAATTGGATTTGGAAACGAATTGTAAGTCAGTGCAGCTGTGTGAAGCAAAGCACCTTCCCCATCATCCCCTCAAGGGTTAACATGAATGATGATAGCCTTGCATTGACCTGCAGGTGTTGCTAATTGTTGTTGTTTTTTTGCCTACAAACTCCTTATCATCTTCAAGGCCAAAGATGGAAGCCGATTAATTAACTTCTCATGGGAACCTGTAATCTGAAATGGAAGAGGAGATTATTCTGGTGGAGGCCCATTCTGATTGGATGCCACCATCATCTGACTTGAGTTAAAAATTAGAATTTGAACTTTGGGCCTGGAAGGAGCTAGCCAGCTGAGATTTTCATGGACTATATCCAGGAACTATGCCCTGCAATTGTTAGAGTCATAGACAGCATTGATTTGTGGCCTTTCCTATTGAAACTAAGGTTCGTGCAACCTAATGCAGCTCTGTATAGTAGAAGAAGAAGAAGAAGAAGAAGAAGAAGAAGAAGAAGAAGAAGAAGAAGAAGAAGAAGAAGAAGAAGAAGAAGAAGAAGAAGAAGAAGAAGAAGAAGAAAACTGCAGATTTATACCCTGTCCTTCTCCCTGAATCAGAGACTCAGAGCGGCTTACAATCTCCTCTATCTTCTCCCCACACAACAGACACCCTGTGAGGTGGGTGGGGCTGAGAGGACTCTCACAGCAGCTGCCCTTTCAAGGACAACTCTTGCGAGAGCTATGGCTGACCCAAGGCCATTCCAGCAGCTGCAAGTGGAGGAGCGGGGAATCAAACCTGGTTCTCCCAGATCAGAGTCCGTGCACTTAACCACTACACCAAACTGGCTATTAGGTAGTTGAAGCTAGCTTTGAAAAAGAAGAATTGCAGATTTATACCCCGCCCTTCTCCCTGAGTCAGAGACTCAGAGCGACTTACAATCTCCTATGTCTTCTCCCCCCATAAAAGATGCCCTGTGAGGTGGGTGGGGCTGAGAGAGCTTTTACAGCAGCTGCCCTTTCAAGGACAACCTCTGCCAGAGCTATGGCTGACCCAAGGCCATTCCAGCAGGTGCAAGTGGAGGAGTTATTTTTTTTCTGTATAATTTCTGAGTAATGTGTTGGTAGTAACTATTTTTCCTTTCTAAATTCCTTTGAAAAAACTTAACATTATTTTATAAATAACAGCCTGGTTCTTGTGTGCACCTGCCATGGGAACCCATGGGGTTTAGCCTTGCGATTCCTTGACAAACTGTTTCATAATTGACATTATATGAGCTGACCATGATGACTTGGCCAGCACCCTAGCAGCTGTCTTCTGTACCACCTGCAGTTCCCAAAGTGACCACAAGGGTAGCCCTTCTTAGAGTGAGTTGCAGTAGTCTAGATGAGAAGTACCCATTGCGTGGGCCAATGTGGCAAGGTTGGACTAAGAGAGACAGAGGGAAAGTTGTCAGGCCTGGCGAAGATGGAAAAATGCTGTTCTACCCCATTTGTCCCATGGGATCAGTCTAAAACCCCAAACTCTTCATAGAGTCCACAGTAGAAAGCTGGGCTCAGTCAAGTGATATCAGTAATAAATTTACGATAACTAGAGTACTTTCATGCCACATGACTTCCATTTTTGCAAGGTTTAATTTCAGCCAGCTACCCCTTAGCCAATCTACCACAGCAAGCTGGGCACTGGACCCGGGAGAAGATATCTGCTTCTGGATGCTTATCAAGCAGAAGGTAGAGCTGGGTGTCATCAGTGTACTGGTGGTACCCCAAACCTCCTTACAACATACACAAAAGGGCACATATATAAGCAGTGGGGACAGGATCTATCCCTGTGGGACCCTGTGGAGAAACGCCATCTGAGTTAATGGTGGTGCTTGGTTGGGAGGGAACATGAAACTGCTAAGGCAGGCTTTGTGGCCTAGCCTTCCCTTCCTTCCCTCCTCCCTTCTGGAGTTAAACCATCAACTCTAGGAGGAAAGCCTCCTAGAGGGGCAGGAAGTTCTTCTTTTTTTATTGGAGTGAGGCGGGAAAAGTTCAGTTCTCGGCTGGCCCTCAAGGAAAGAGGTTGTCAGTCTGTGGGCTCCTGACTGTGGGCGAGGCCTTCTCCGGAGAGGGAGGAGGAGTGGACTCCAGGCAGCCAGACTGAGGAAGTCATCCACAAGGCAGGGCAAGTTTAGACCTGGGACGGGAGGATGCGTTTAAATCCACCTTTTATTTGTCCTTCTGGTTGCTGTTCAGGTGCTGTGCTAAACTTTTACATGCAACTGCTTGTGTTTTTTTTTCTTTTCTTTTTCTCTTCTAATTAAATAGTTTTACTGTTTTGAATGCTGGCAGTCAAACTTTGTACCACATAGATCCCCAACCGCTTTAGACCACGCTTTATGAAGGGGGCCCCGGGGAAGGGGGAAGGCATGTAGTTGGATAAGGTGCCAATCCTCCAGGGGTTCCCCGAAGAAGTGCTGTGGTCTCTGTGATACCCAAATACATGGTGGCAGAGGACCTTGAGGCCTGGCCTCAGAGCTGGAGAGGGGGATTGGGAGTCCTGTTCCTCTCAATCTGAACCCCTAGACTGAGCAGGTGGTAGCAGCGAGCCCAAGTGGCCGGAGGAGAAATAGCTCCCTCCAAAAAGGGGAATGGGGTCTGGTAGACAAACCAGGGCCGTTCCGTCACAGACCCCGCAATTTAGTTTCTGCTGGGATGAATCCCTTTCCCCAGCGACCACCCTTATCAAACATCTGTGAAGGAAGGAGGGAAACCACCCTCTTACCCTGTGAGGCTAGGCAGTCAACCAGGACCAAGTGGCCAGCTGTGTCTAACACTACTGACATATCTAATAAAATCAACAGCACACTTCATCCTACTGAAGCCAGATGTCATTCACCAAGGCTATTAAAGCAGTGTCAATTCCATACACCAGCCTGAAGCCAGACTGGAATTGATCAAGCACTGGTGTATCGTTCAGGAATCCCTGGAGCTGTTCAGTCACTGTCCTTTCAATCACCTTACCCAGGAAGGCAAATTCAACACTGAAATTTATTTAAGGATAGCTTTTTCAACAAGGGTCTTACTATAGCCTCCTTGAGGGAGCTAGGGAACCAGCCCTCTGCAAGAGAATAACTAATGATCACTCACAGAAAGTTTCCTGTGATATCATGGCACAATTTAACTAGCCAAGAGGGGCAGACGCCCAACAAGAAAACTGTAGACCTTAGAGCCATCAGGGTCAATGTGTGCAGAGGTAAGTGGAACAAAGGAGTTTTTAAAAATGGACCTGACAGTGCAGACGGTGCTGCTGGTATGCTCCTGACAACAAATTTGGCAGGCAGGTCCAAACAGAAATGTATCTTTAACATCTTTATGTGCCCCCTTGCCCAGATTGCCCAGATATATGGGCTGGGTTGTCATCAGTACACTGATGACACCCAGCTCTATCTATTGATGGGTGACCGGACTGGCAATGCCCCAGAAAATCTGAACCGGGCGTTGCAAGCTGTGGCAGACTGGATTAAGCTGAGTGGGTTGAAACTGAATCCAGCGAAGACAGAGGTCCTTTGCCTGGGTCGCGGCGGTTTAGGGAATGGGGTCTCTCTCCCAGTTTTTGACGCAGCGCAACTGGTAGCAGTGCGCAGAGTTAAGAGCTTGGGAGTTCCTTGACAATGGAGGCCCAGATAGCAGCTACTGCCAAGTCCACCTTTTTTCACCTTAGACGGGCGAGGCAGTTGGCCCCCTTCCTGGAGCACGGCGACCTGGCAACAGTGATCCACGCAACGGTCACCTCGAGGTTAGACTACTGTAATGCCCTCTACATGGGGCTGCCCCTGTACCGAACCCGGAAACTGCAGTTAGTGCAAAATGCAGCAGCCAGGCTGCTATTGGGACTGCCTCGGTGGGAACATGTGCAGTCTGGGCTGCGGGAGTTGCCCTGGCTGCCAATTGTTTACTGGGTTTGTTACAAGGTGCTGGTCATCACCTTTAAAGCCCTATATGGTTGAGGACCTGCCTACCTTAGGGACCGCCTCTCTCCATATGTTCCCCAGAGAGCACTGCGATCAAGCTCAAAAAAATCTTCTCGAAATCCCTGGGCCAAAAGAAACCAAATTAAAAACTACCAGAGAACAGGCGTTCTCTACAAAGGCCCCCCAATGGTGGAATCAACTGCCGGAAGCGGTGCGGGCCCTACGGGATCTTAACCAGTTCCGTAGGGCCTGCAAAACTGCCCTCTTCCAGCTAGCTTTTTAAGACGGAACTCCTGATAATATCAATAACACCGAGCCATCTTATACATAATTTGATTGTACCATAATGTCATACTGTTGTATTGGTTTTATTGTTAAATTATTAATTATATTATATACTGTTTTATTGCATCATGGTTTTACCATGTCTTGTTAGCCGCCCTGAGCCTGCCTAGGCGGGGAGGGCGGGGTATAAATAAAAGTTTATTATTATTATCTGTAAAGTAAGTTGCAAGTAAGTCACAGCTAATGGCTGAATCATTTAACATCTGAGACTCCATGAAAGAAGTAGTTAACTGCCAAATCAATCCAAATAGTTGGGCTGGATGCAAACTACAGATGCTATGGAGGCAGGAAAGTAATTCTTCTTTACCATCTTCACTGCCACTTTATAGGCCTTCAACTGGGCTCTGTAATGTGTTCTTGAAACTGCATCATGATTCTGGGACTACTTATACTCCACCCATCTTAATGACCTCTTAGTCTCTCTTAGCTCCTCATAATACCATGAAGCCACCAAGGAGAAGAGGGCTGCCTGAAGGCCCTTATTCCACAACTTCATGAGCTCATCAAGTGAACTGCCAGCAGGCCCAGCAACATCCCACAAATCATTCTGGAATTCAATAGGATCTGTAAGTCTCAATGGGTGAGCGAAAATCAACTCACTGTCGAAGCAGGAGGGGGCAGCGATCTTCAATCTGACCCTAACAATCTGACCATGGCATTGGTTCACAAGTGATCATGGATTCCAAATCAACTGTCCTCCAGAGAAGATTAAATCAAGCATGAGGCCAGGTTCATACACGGGACTGACACAACTTGGGAGATACCTAATGTCACCATGACAGTCATGAAGTCTGAGGCTGCCTCTCATGAAGTCTCTGCATGGATGTTGAAGATCCCCAGGACCACTGATCTGGAATACCACACCACCAAGTCAGTGATAGCCTCTGAAACCCTCAGCAGGGTGTCAGCTGGTGAGCTGGGTGGACAATATACTAGCAAAACACCCACTCTCTCCCCATGCCATGTCTACACACTAAGTTCCAGAGAACTTTGGCACAGGGACCTTTTGGAAAGAAAACACATCTCAGAAAAGAACCACTACCCCACCCTCCATCCATCTGTTTGAGACTGATGAAGGACTGAGTAACCTGGTGGTGTTAAATACATGAGGGGTAACTAAAATAGATCCGTCAAAGGGCTTCTTCATCATATCCTAAATATGCTTCACACAGAGCTTCTTAATTCTACCACACCTGCAAACAAGGTTCACAACTAGGGATGGGCAAAAACCACAAAAATGCGGCTAGTGAAGGTTCACTAACCATGAACTGAACTGGGAGGTTTGTTCACAAACCAAACTGGTTTGTGGTTCGTGAGTCTGCAAACCCTGTTGAATGGGACCACAGTCCATTTAAACAGGGTTTGCAGAAGGCCACAAAACAGCTGAGCAATGGGAAGCAGCTTGCTCCCCACAGCTCAACTGGTTTGGGCTTTCTTACTAAACAGCCTGAAACAGCTGAGCAGTGGGGAACAGGGTCTTCCCATTGCTCAGCTCTTCTGGGGCTTTTTCATACACTCCCTTTAAACTTTAAAGGGACTACACAAGACAGCCCAAAAGAGCTGAGTAGTGGGGAACAGGCTGCTCCCTATCACTCAGCTGTTTTTGTGACTTTCATGGGGAACTGAAAACAGGGGGTTAAAAGTACTCAGAGCCTTCTGTTCATGTTGATCCTTATTCACAATGCAATCCTAAACAGAGTTGTGAGTGCAACTCTTAAATCCATTGACATTAATAGCCTTAAAAGAGTTTGCAAGTGTGGTTGTGGGAAGCCTCTTTGAAAGTTGTGCGTATATATACTGAACGATATACTTCCCCTATCAAAAGTTCAGAGAGTAGATCATGCAAACAGTTGTACTTTTGAGAGGTCAAATTCCCATTTTGCTTTGGTTATGCAGCAGAACAATGCATTTGAGAACTTGAGGTTTTCATGCTTATATACCATAAAATCTCATTTCTGCTCTTCCCTTTACTCTACTCTTACTTATCTCCTGCTATCATGGATCTGCAGATCACCCACAATATAAAATGAGAATTTTCTTGTTTCTGGTGAGAAGAATCTGACAAGATAATTTAAAGAAGATAGTGCATGTGACAGGGAGAAAGAAGCTGTTTCAGAAAGGAAATGAATGTGTGTTTATCCTCATAATCTGGCTCAGGACCCAGTTTGAAGCCCACTGTCCCAAGGTATCAGGAAGCTCAAATTACATATAAGAAAATCAGCCCAACAAGGCCAAAGACATTCCTTTGATAAACTTTTCCAAGCTTGCTCCAGCCCCTTCCCTATCTCTCTACCCATTTGAGCTCAATGATTAAGAATAAATTGTGGGAGGGCCATTGTTCATTTCACCCAAATTGTATTTACATTTTCATGAACACTTTCATAGTACTGCAAGGAAATCTGCAGGAGATTTAGCCACAAACGAAACTTGCTGAACTGCAGAACTTAATTTCCTGTATTCCAGGCATTTTTACTTACACTGGCCTCTGAGTATCATTCTGAGTGAGAGGTGTCAATTTTTTGGTTTCAACTATTAATTTCTGTTCCGTAAAAGACTACAGAGCTGTTTGGATTTAAGAACATCGACTATTTTCTTTTCGTTTTTGCACACTGAAAACCTAGTTCCAAGTGTACCACATCCAGGTGTATATATGCTCAATGATGCTTTCACACACACAGTAGGTTTGCCAAGCACTGGTTGATAACCACTACAATGAAGACATCCAAACTGTGCAGCAGAAGTCTGGAAGGATGTGGGGGGTATAGTCGGTGATGGCATGATGACACTTCTCAGAAAAAAACAGAAGTAATGTCACACCTCTCTAGGAATTGCTGGTGAATCTATGGCAAAAATCCGTATCATTTCTAGCAATTCCAAGAAAGGAACGACATCACATCTCGATTTTCCTGGAAGCGATGTTATACTATCATGGATTATTCCCCACCCCCATTATTCTTTCTCCACTGGCTACGGAATCAGTGGCAGGAAACTGGCAATCCAACTCTTGACACATAATTTCTGTACTTAAAATGAAAATATTATTTGGTGGAATTTTTTTTAATCCAGGCTAGTGGTCCCCAACCTTTTTTGGGGGTCTGTGGACATGTTTGGAATTTTGAGAAGGGGTGCGAAGATGGGTTTTGTAGGAGGAGTCTGTGGTGAAACAGGTCAGTTCTACCCTACAGGCCCTGTTCCATCCTGCCCTCCAAAGTGTTACAAATACCTAGAGAAGCTTTTCTTTCTTTCTCTGGTAATCACTGCCAGGACCTGACGTTTGCAGGAATTACACACTGGGAGGGTTAAGACTCCCAGCTTGACTGCCCTGAGCCACTTGTTGGGAAGGGCGGGATATAAATCATAAAATAAATAAATAAATAAGCTTCCCTTCCAGTTCTGGGGCTTTGCCTCTATGTCTTCCACTGCTCAGCACTTGGTCACCATGGGGACTGTTTACTGTCTTGTGTGCCCTTGGAGGAATAGCTGTTTGCCAACTGCCTGCCTTCCCCGGAGCCCCTTTGCATACAGTTGCCAAAGTCTGTCTTGCTCCTTTAAGAGAGGCTTAATGTGTAGGAATGAGCAGGTAATCCTTTTCATGGCACTGAGGTAAATAAACTCCCATTAAATCTCTGTTAAGGGGGGTAGGACATTTTTATCCAGGTTGTTGGCAACACTACTTTACTAGGATTTCTTTGGTATGTCTACCTACCATCCTTACAAAGAGCTGTCCTTCACTGAATCTAGTAGGGACTAGTGTTTCTTTAGTTCTCCTCCAGCCCAACCCCCTCAGTCTGAGGAATCTACCCTTTCTGGTAGGTAGGGTAGGTAGACATACCAAAGAAATCAAAGGAGAGCCAGTTTGGTGTAGTGGTTAAGAGTGTGGACTCTTATCTGGGAGAACTGGGTTTGATTCCCCACTCCTCCACTTGCACCTGCTGGCATGGCCTTGGGTCAGCCATAGCTCTGTCAGAGGTTGTCCTTGAAAGGGCAGCTGCTGTGAGAGCTCTCTCCAGCCCCATCCACCTCACAGGGTGTCTGTTGTGGGGGAGGAAGGTAAAGGAGATTGTGAGCCACTCTGAGACTCTTCGGAGTGGAGGGCGGGATATAAATCCAATATCTTCATCTACCTCACAGGGTGTATGTTGTGGGGGAGGAAGGGAAAGGAGATTGTGAGCCGCTCTGAGACTCTTCGGAGTGGAGGGCGGGATATAAATCCAATATCTTCATCTACCTCACAGGGTGTCTTTTGTGGGGGAGGAAGGGAAGGAGATTGTGAGCCACTCTAAGACTCTCCGGAGTGGAGGGGGATATAAATCCAATGTCTTCATCTACCTCACAGGTTGTCTGTTGTGGGGAAGGAAGGTAAAGGAGATTGTGAGCCGCTCTGAGACTCTTCGGAGTGGAGGGCGGGATATAAATCCAATATCTTCATCTACCTCACAGGGTGTATGTTGTGGGGGAGGAAGGGAAAGGAGATTGTGAGCCGCTCTGAGACTCTTCAGAGTGGAGGGCGGGATATAAATCCAATATCTTCTTCAACCTCACAGGGTGTCTGTTGTGGGGGAGGAAGGTAAAGGAGATTGTGAGCTGCTCTGAGACTCTTCAGAGTGGAGGGCGGGATATAAATCCAATATCTTCATCTACCTCACAGGGTGTCTGTTGTGGGGGAGGAAGGTAAAGGAGATTGTGAGCCGCTCTGAGACTCTTCGGAGTGGAGGGCGGGATATAAATCCAATGTCTTCATCTACCTCACAGGGTCTCTGTTGTGGGGGAGGAAGGTAAAGGAGATTGTGAGCCGCTCTGAGACTCTTCGGAGTGGAGGGCGGGATATAAATCCAATATCTTCATCTACCTCACAGGGTGTCTTTTGTGGGGGAGGAAGGGAAGGAGATTGTGAGCCCCTCTGAGACTCTTCAGAGTGGAGGGCGGGATATAAATCCAATATCTTCTTCAACCTCACAGGGTGTCTGTTGTGGGGGAGGAAGGTAAAGGAGATTGTGAGCTGCTCTGAGACTCTTCAGAGTGGAGGGCGGGATATAAATCCAATATCTTCATCTACCTCACAGGGTGTCTGTTGTGGGGGAGGAAGGTAAAGGAGATTGTGAGCCGCTCTGAGACTCTTCGGAGTGGAGGGCGGGATATAAATCCAATGTCTTCATCTACCTCACAGGGTCTCTGTTGTGGGGGAGGAAGGTAAAGGAGATTGTGAGCCGCTCTGAGACTCTTCGGAGTGGAGGGCGGGATATAAATCCAATATCTTCATCTACCTCACAGGGTGTCTTTTGTGGGGGAGGAAGGGAAGGAGATTGTGAGCCACTCTGAGACTCTCCGGAGTGGAGGGGGGATATAAATCCAATGTCTTCAGCTACCTCACAGGGTGTCTGTTGTGGGGGAGGAAGGTAAAGGAGATTGTGAGCCGCTCTGAGACTCTTCGGAGTGGAGGGAGGGATATAAATCCAATATCTTCTTCTTCTTCTTTCTGATCTGGACATCTTTGCTTCATTCATTAGTATAGTTACCTGCCCATTACCAGGTGTAGCGTGCAGGGGAAAGTCTATATGGCTTTCTGGAGGCTTATCCTAAACGTATTTTCTCCCTATATTATAGTTTCCCTAGTTTATGGTATATATTCCATGCACCATAAAATCTCCATATGACTCCTGGAAAGCACACTTTGCCCTTTAAAAAGATTGGAGAAGCATCTCTAGGTAGCCAAATAATAGTGTGAAGGAATATTTGCAATCACTGTAAAAGGTTTTCCCTCATCTGTATTTTAATTACAGATAATTAAAATCAGACACTATTTTATAACTTCACTTTCCTTAAGTTTTTTTTTAAAATCTGCATACGCAATATATTTAGTTATTTATTTGTGGGGGGGACTTCTAATACTCAACCAGATTTGTCAAAAATACATCGTATTGTGTTCTGTCAAAATACATAGACGCAAGCATTTAAAACAATCCTCTGAAGCAACAAAATGACAAGAGAAGCTGTAATGCACAATTGGAAAACAAGTTTTTCTCAGCTTCTAATGTTTTATTTCACCACTTCATTTTAAAACCTTTTTCCTTTATTTCCATTTAAGTCCAATTTATCTCTTTAATTCTTTACATTGCTGTTTACATTCTTGGTTTTTAAACATAACATTCACTCCCAAGTAGGACCTCCAAACTTTGACATGACTTCTGGTGGTTCTTTCCTCTGCTTCTAGCTTTACATCGTTCTGGATTTTTTTTTTTTTGTTTAAATACTGGCGAGCCATGCAGTACAACACTGCAAAGGGAGCTGGCAAGTGAACCAAAAGACACACACATACACATAGACTTGGAAAGAAAAAAAAAATCATACTCATAATAGAAAGAATTAGACTTTAGAACAAACACAGCCATGAGAAGGCATATGCCAAGTCATCTGCTTTCTTCAGATGTGGAACTTAAAACAAAAATGTTTCTGGAACCTGAAGCCCTGTGGGTTTTAAATTAAATTGCATTAGAATAGGTGTGGTTTTATAGCCGACAGAGAATGCAGAAGTGGGCATTATTGTTATTGCACAACAAGAATGAAATAGCTGTGTTACGGTCATTATGAGGGCCGGGATTCTGTGCACACTTCATTTTTATTGAAAACAATGGAACTTAAGAGCATACAATAACTATCTGCAGGATTCTCTCGAC
Organism: Heteronotia binoei; assembly: GCF_032191835.1. Classification (NCBI taxonomy): domain Eukaryota; kingdom Metazoa; phylum Chordata; class Lepidosauria; order Squamata; family Gekkonidae; genus Heteronotia; species Heteronotia binoei. The sequence continues at coordinate 10,577,187 of NC_083238.1, read as the reverse complement.
TGCCAAACTAACAGTGCATTGATGTGGCCTTAAACACAGGGAAGCCAGTTAGACTGAGGCTGCTCTAAAAACTAGCATGTGTGATTATTTTATTTTAACTCCCCCTGTTTCATAGCTCCTTCTGTATGTCAAAGGTCACAAAGCGTAGAATGAGTCACAAAGAAGTTTCAGAAGAATGCAACATGAACAATTACTATACTTAAATTGCACCCTGTTATTTCACTTTTGTGCCAAGCCCTGCGTAATTCTTTCTGATTTCTTCCATAACAGTGAACAGCTTCACGACTAGTTGACTCATGGGAATTTGGAATTCTCCATCATCATTTGGATATATTTTACAAACGAGCAAGCTACACTTAAAGGCTCCAGCCTGCCCTTCTTGGGCCACCAGGTTATAATTGTCAACAGTTCCTCTCAAAGATGCCCAGCTTAGAAGTTATGAGTATTGATGGACTTCAATCTTAAGCTCTGTGCAGGCTTTGCTTTCACCACTTAATGTGATCCAGATGTTCCAAAATACTCAGTTCTTATTATGGCTCTTTGCTGAGAAATGTCATTGAAGACGATGCCATGGAGAAGATCAGAGCAATTTTTTGAAAGTGCCATGAAACGTAACAACAACCACAATAATAATCCGGAATTGGCACTCGTGTAGAGGAGACCCCATTTGCTCTCCAAACAGGGTAACTAGGAGGCCAGTTAGGTCAGAGGTGTCGAACTAATTTGTTACAAGGGCCAGGTCTGATATAAATGTTACTTTGTCAGGAGGGCTGTGTGTGCCACAAAACGTAATGCCAGGTACAAGAGGTGATAAAATTTACAAAAGACATAGGTAACCCCCATTAACATTATATTGCACTCAAAACACAAACATGCGTTAAATATTAACACTCCCTGAGGCCTACCAATATCTTCCTGAGGCCTACCCTTTCACTTCTACCCTCTCTTAGTCATTAACACTGGGACAGTATACGAGAACATAGTGCACCGGTTCTGTCATCTGGCGATAATAAAGGCGATGACCAGTTGCTCACAGTTTCTAGATAAGAGCCCTGGAAGGGCCGGCTCCAGCCTGCGGGCTGTATGCTTGACATTCCTGAGCTCGGTGGCTTATCCTAGAGCTTATCCTAGCATGTTTGGTTTCTCTTTTGTTCTTAGCATGTCGATTTTCTGAACAAATCTGAACAGATGCAGTAGTGTGTTCCTTGTTACGCCAGTCTACTAGTTACTATTGGAGATCAGTGTTACCAGAATTCTCCACAGAACGGGTTGACAGCTTAAGAACTTTCTATGAGTCAGCAGAGACATCACTCCCTTGGTGGCCTTGGATGTGATCGGTCCAGTACCCAGGTCATTTTCTTGGGCCTTTGGCTTCCTGTATCAGTAAGGACTGTTTTAGGGGACCTTCTTAATTTGCAACTAAACCCACTTTATTTCTTCTTTGCACAAGAAACATGAACTGTAAAACACACAAACAGACACAGAATAGGAAAATCTGATAATGTCAACATAGGAAGGTTCAGGGTTTTTTTTGAGCAGGAATGCAGTCCCAGCTGACTGGGCATCAGGGGGTGTGGCCTAATATGCAAATAAGTTCTTGCTGGGCTTTTTCTACAAAAAAGCCCTGAGTGGAACAATTGTGACATCAGGGGGTGTGGCCTAATATGCAAATGATTTCCTGCTGGGTTTTCTTCCTACAAAAAGAGCCTTGGGAAGGTTTATGCTATATCATAAAAGTATCATTTTTCCTTTATATAATGGCAAATGAGAAGATCAATGTTGATACAATTATGTCTTAAAGGGCAAGAGGCACAAAGAGTTTTTAAACTTTGCATTGTATCATTTTGTAGCCTGCACCAATTATTTATTCATACATTTGAATTTTCAGAATTATTTATGTATGTATTGTGTTTGTGACTATGTGATCTTAAGCAAAAGTCAATACCTTTCTCTTGGATCTTTGTAGAGTATGTTCTGTAGGCCATGCGAATTTGTGAGCATCTCTATAAAGTTCTTGGATGTAGTTTAGTATCTCTTGCTGGCACAGGCTGATGAGCACTTCTAATTTCATTTTCAAGAAAAATCTCTGTTCAAGACAATAGTAAACACAAAATTCTAAAGGAAGTAGATCGTGTTGATATCTCTGGCCCAGTCATAGAAATAGCACTGTTTTACTGCTTCACTGCCAAACAACATGAACCCACTGTTTTCAATTATAGGAGCCTCCTTTCCCTTGAATGAACTGTTCTGTAAATACTTGCCTGCTTCCCTGATGGAGGAGTAAGAGAAGGTCCAGGCTCACTGCTGTGTCTGTCCAGCATGCATCCACCTGCATTGTGTGGAGTAAGGGTTGCTAGTTTGCAGTGGTAGCAGGTATTCTACCACTTGTATGGGCCACCAGTTCACAGCATTGGTGGCCCCCACCCACTTTAAGCAGGGCTGCTTAGGGGGTCAAGGCCTCCTTGGAGGGGGCAGTCCCCAGGCCATCAGCCCACCAGAACTTTCTCTGATGGCCTTAATGGCCAATCCACCCCCGCTCGGTCCTTGGTGGAGTTTTCATTGCAATGCAGACTGGGATATCAAATGACTTTGTGAGGGAGGTGGGGGAAAGAGGCAAAGCAAGGTGTAAATGATCGTCTGTGAACTGAATCCTGGTTTCAAACACTAACCAAAGTGGAAAAGAGTGATTCTGTGTTATGCCTGAACAGAGCCATGATGTCATTAGCAGCTGTTGTACATGTGCCAATGATCTCATACCAGGATCTCCTGACATATCACAAGTGATTCTAGAGCGCCTTGCAGACTTAAAAGTTGCAGGTGGCATTAATGGCAGCATGAACTCTGACAAGTTGTTCCCGAACATTCTCTGAAATGAAGTCATGGATTCTAGGGTGTACTGTTTTTTGATCCTATGCCACAGTCACTTCCCCTTCATTACCTTCTACTTGTTGTCTATCCATTAGAGTGCTATCTGGGACAATGTGGACCTCAAAGGCATCATCAAGGATATTAGGGTGTGGTTGAGCCACTCCATTCCAAGATGTGGCCTTGAGCAATATAGACACTTAGCTAAACCAGTCAGAAATTCACCTTCTCTTTTTGTTTGGTAAGAAATCATCTCTTCATCTCCCCTGTCTATGTTGTGTCTTGTCTGGGATACATTCCTAATCCCATGGAGACCCTTTGGAACAGGCACCACCTATCTCCTTCGATCAAAAAAGCACTTAACCTTTTATTTCTCCTGTTTGTAACAGCAACACAGCACAGCAAACTCTTCCTTCTCGGTGCAGTCCTAAATACTTGCCAGCTGTACAAACATACTCAGCTATCCTGATTTTCCCTAACGATAATATTGCTTGGTGCTAGTTTTGGGCTGGATATTCTCTAATATGATTGACTCCTCTCTTAAACATGTAGTCTGCTATGTATTGCTTCTGAAATGCAAACTGGGTTGCCCTCATTAACCTTGCTTTTGTGCCTTCTCTCACTTGTAGTACTTGTAGGTGTAAGACACATTGGTTCTACTTATATGGTGTTTGTATAACACTTTTCAGATGTTTAGAAGTGTTCGACATGCATAATCTCAGTCACCTTTACAACAGCCTTGCAAGAAGGCCCATCCTTATTATTATGCTGCAGAGAGGTAGCTGAAGGGGCCTTGGCTCAGTGGTAGGGCATCTATATTGCATGCAGGAGATCCCAGGTTCAACCTCCGACATCTCCAGTTGAAAGCACCAGGTAGTAAGGATGTAAAAGACCTTTGCTTGAGACCTCGGAGAGTAGACAATATGGACTTTGATAACCAAGTAGACTCAACTCAAGTAGAAAGTTGCTAGGATAAGGGCTGAGGGAGATGAGGGATGCTGGAGAGGGATACATATTATGGCCGTTTTCCCACTGACCTTACTCCGGAGCGACGTCCCTCTTCACCGTGCAGCGTCTGCGCGAATTTCCCACCAACTGCTGCGCACAACCAGGAAGTGCCGCGGCTTTTGCGTCGCAGATGTAAACCGCTAAAAACCAGTTTACATCTGCGATGCAAAAGCCGCGGCTCTTCCTGGTTGTGCGCAGCAGTTGGTGGGAAATCTGCGCAGACGCTGCGCGGTGAAGAGGGACGTCGCTCCGGAGTAAGGTCAGTGGGAAAACGGCCTATATGTCATATGCCTGTATGTCAATGGCTATGCTAGAACTCTCTGAGTCGAGGTGAGGGAGCAGGAGCGCTTGTTACTAAATGATAATTTAGAATCATCTTCTCTGCACTAGTCCAGTTTTAGTATATGTGCTGCCAAAGTGAGTGGCCACAACAAAACTTGTACCGTTGATATGGCTATTTTTTGTTTTGTTGATATACTTAATTCCTAAATTATGGCGTATGATCTATAGAATTTTTAAACCTGAATAAAATGAAACAAAAAAAATTAGATATAAAGACTTTTTTTCAGAAACATGATGGAATGGGAAAAATCAGTGGGATTCTATCATCCTGGAGTGTAAGCTCTAAAGGTAGAACGAGGGAGGTTGTATTGTGGGGAGGTGTTGTGTTTTATGTCAAAAACGGCATAGAATAAAAAAAAAAGTTAGAAAATACTACAGGAATGAACTTCCCAACGTAAGTGATATGGGTGAAGACAGTAGGCCCTAAGGGTTACTTAAAAGTGCGGTATGCTATCGCCCATCTGGTCAAACCCTTGAGGCTGATCTTGAGATGGAGAAGGAAATAAAGGAGTCTAGAACAGATAATGTTGTGAGCGAGACCTGAAGCAAGATGTAGACGTTGTTGAACCAGCTGGAAGCAGTCACCACAATGCTATTAAGTTCAGAATTCACATCGGTGGAAAGCTACCCCTAAAGTCCCAAACACTAAGATTGGCATGCAGAAGGTCCAGTTAAAACGATCAGACAGTAGGTGCTATGAAGGACACTGCAGAGTTTACTGCCAGACTGAGTAGACAATACTGACCAGCAGTTGGATTCAGTCAGGGTCGGCACATGGGAGTAGGCAAGGTAAGCAGCTGCCTAGGGCATTGTCTCACTTCAGGGGCAGGGGGTGGGTGCCCCCTCCCTGCTCATGCCAACCTCTTTCCGAACGTGTGACTCGGCCTGCCCCTTGCCCAGCCCTCTTCCACTTCAGAGGGGGGCAGGAAGAGGCCGTGTCCTTCTTTCTTCACAAGAAAGAATTGGTATCCGGACAGGAAGATGGACCGCAAAACCCAGGGCGAGAGCATCTGGGACGTATGGCAGTCTGGGGCGAATAAGCCAAGCAAAGGTTTATGGTCCGTCAGGATGGTGAAGGGCCGGCCATAGAGGTAATCATGAAACTTTTAAACCCCTGCCACTATGGCCAGGCCCTCTTTGTCAATTTGCACGTAATTGTTCTTTGGTTTTTGCAAAGTCCTTGAGTAGTAAGCCACCGGGACTTCGCAGCCATCTGGCAGCAGATGGGCTAAGACAGCACCCAACCCGTAGGGGGAGGCATTGCAGGCCAAAACGATGGGCAACTGCTCGTCGAAGTGCGCCAACAAGCTATTTGAGGTTAAGAGGTCGTTTACCATCTGGAAGGCAGCGGCTTGCCTGTGACCCAAACCCAAAGGGCCCTTTTGTCCAGAAGCCTGTGAAGAGGCTTAGCCACTGCCACCTTTGGGGAAGGAAGGCATGGTAAAAGTTCAAGAGGCTGAGAAATGCCTGGAGCTCTGCCTTGTTGGTGGGCGCCAGTGCATCGCAGATGGCCCTGATCTTGTCCTGCGCTGGGTGGATCCCGCTTGCGTCCACAGTGTAGCTCAGAAAGTCAATTTTTGGGACCCCCAGGAGGCATTTTTCCCACTTAACCTTCAGGCCGGCCAAATGGAAACTCTGGAGCACTGCACGGAGGCGGAAGGCGAACTCTTCCTCTGTGGCGGCAGCAATCATCACATTGTCAAATAACGGCTGGACCCTGGGGATGCTTTTAAAAAGAGAGTCTATTAAGTTCTGAAAGATCCCCCGGGCCACGCTGACCCCAAACTGGAGGTACTTGACTCAGAAAGTGCCCATGTGTCACGATAGTTTGGGCCTCAGCCGTGGTGGCGTCCACTGGGAGCTGCTGATATGTTTGAGCCAGGTGCAATTTGCTGAAAATGCCCCTGCTTAAATGGATGGTGCGGTCTCATTTGGAATACTGTGTGCAATTCTGGTCACCACACCTCAAAAAGGATATTATAGCATTGGGAAAAGTCTAGAAAAGGGCAACTAGAATGATTAAAGGGTTGGAACACTTTCCCTATGAAGAAAGGTTAAAACGCTTGGGGCTCTTTAGCTTGGAGAAATGTCGACTGCGGGGTGACATGATAGAGGTTTACAAGATTATGCATGGGATGGAGAAAGTAGAGAAAGAAGTACTTTTCTCCCTTTCTCACAATATGAGAACTCGTGGGCACTCCATGAAATTGCTGAGCAGTCGGGTTAGAACGGATAAAAGGAGGTACTTCTTCACCCAAAGGGTGATTAACATGTGGAATTAACTGCCACAGGAGGTGGTGGCGGCTGCAAGCATAGCCAGCTTCAAGAGGGGGTTAGATAAAAATATGGAGCAGAGGTCCATCAGTGGCTATTAGCCACAGTGTGTATATATATATGTGTGTGTGTGTGTGTGTGTGTATAATTTTTTGGGCCACTGTGTGACACAGAGTGTTGGACTGGATGGGCCATTGGCCTGATCCAACAGGGCTTCTCTTATGTTCTTATGTGACACAGAGTGTTGGACTGGATGGGCCACTGGCCTGATCCAACAGGGCTTCTCTTATGTTCTTATGTGACACAGACTGTTGGACTGGATGGGCCACTGGCCTGATCCAACAGGGCTTCTCTTATGTTCTTATGTGACACAGAGTGTTGGACTGGATGGGCCATTGGCCTGATCCAACAGGGCTTCTCTTATGTTCTTATGTGACACAGAGTGTTGGACTGGATGGGCCACTGGCCTGATCCAACAGGGCTTCTCTTATGTTCTTATGTGACACAGAGTGTTGGACTGGATGGGCCACTGGCCTGATCCAACAGGGCTTCTCTTATGTTCTTATGTGACACAGAGTGTTGGACTGGATGGGCCACTGGCCTGATCCAACAGGGCTTCTCTTATGTTCTTATGTGACACAGTGTTGGACTGGATGGGCCACTGGCCTGATCCAACAGGGCTTCTCTTATGTTCTTATGTGACACAGAATGTTGGACTGGATGGGCCATTGGCCTGATCCAACAGGGCATCTCTTATGTTCTTATGTGACACAGAGTGTTGGACTGGATGGGCCATTGGCCTGATCCAACATGGCTTCTCTTATGTTCTTATGTAATAAGCCAGGCAGGAACACCATTAATTATACATAACGGTCCACATACATAACATTCAGCAAAAGGGAATTCCCACTCAAGGTCCTAAACATATATGTTTAAACAATTCCCTTGGGCTAAAAGATCTGCTCTGTTTGCGCAAGGAGGTAGGTATACATTAATCACAAATAAGTTTAAAACCAACCATTCAAAAAGAATGGCTTGGGCCAGAGAAGAGCAGGGAATCAAAGTGATAAGGATAAGCTCAGCTTTAATCTTAGTTGAAAGCAGGGCTTTTTTCTTTTCTTTTTAAGAAAAAGCCCAGCAGGACCTCATTTGCATATTAGCTATGCTCCCCGACACCAAGTCAGCCAGAACTGTGCTCCTGTTCAAAACCAAGCAACACGACCCAGCTCTACCATGGCCCTTATGCTTTGGTTTAGAGGCCAGAGTTGAACAAGACCTGTAGCCTTTGGGCTGTATTTCACACTGGGTACAGGTTTCTTAGAACAAAATAATATCGAACTACTTAAGGAAAACCAGAAAATCAGCATCACCAGCTTTCTTCCGCCAACCCTTGATGTTCCAAGACAGGATGTGGAAGACAGGATCATACTTAGGGAGTCTTTCAGTCTCCAGTACCTTTTCCAGGGCTCCCCCATGGTCGAAAAACACCCTACCATTCTTAGTGGGATTTTTAGATGAATTCAGCAAAAAGGGCACTTTTGGAGGCAACTCCACTTGGTCAGCAGGTTTAGTGTGCTTTAAGCCTGCAGGCTTATATGTGTTATTCAGGCTTCCTTTCTCTTCAGAGGAATATACAGAGGAATATAAAGTACAGGATCATCAGCAGTGATCATAGAGATCAGTGACTTGGGTGCAGAATAACTAATACAGGACACACGGGTTCCAGCCAAGCAGAGGCTGGTGGGCGTGCCATTGAACAGCTGTAGAGTCAAGTACTATTGTATGCTGTATTGGTAGAGGAGCTGTCTGTTCTGTATTGAGCGGAGTTAAATGTTCTTCAGGGCCACAGCTTAAGGATCTGCCCTGGTCTTTCACAGAGGTAGCCTTTTGTGTTAAAAATGGGCCATTCTCAGGATCCAAGATGCAGCTGTCATCTACATGCTTCATGCTTGCACGATTCAATGCCCTATCATTAGCCATCCTGACTGGGAGATTTGCAAATATCCCCCGTCATGAAAGACTTTGCCCATGAAGAGGAAGGAAACCTGAATCGGTAGCTCATACACTATTCCTCTGTGATTTTTATGAAACAGTGTGAGACTCCATAATTAATTTAATCTTCATGGACTATCTGAAGAGAAGCTAGTTTTCTTTCTATTTCTGACTGGCGTCCCCATATTACATACCCCGTAGCACGTTATCTTTCAATTGCTATGATGATCAGGAAGCATGAGATTAGAGTTTACTGAGTGATTGTTATTGTATTTCAAACCTGCAGAAGCATTTCAATCTTTATTCATTGTTGTATTTTTTTTACGTATGCCAATAAAGATACTAAACATACATGTACAAGAGCCATGGGTTGATTGGAAATCTCTGTGCTGCAGGTTTGAATTGGCATCTAGCCAACCCATTTCACAGGTTCTTTCAGCACAGAGCTGAAATCTGATCCCTCATCCACAAAAGTGGGCAGGAGCATATATTTTTCCCACACCAACACTGTCTCTTCTCAATTCCTCAAGCCATTTATTTTGGGCTGGGGGCACAAAAAACTGTACTTTGGTCATTCTGCCTCTGGGTGCTCTGTCCTCCAAGGGGGTCTCAGAGGTTAGCTCCTCCTGAGCCATCAGCTCAGCTCTCCATAACTGAATCTTCTCTTCTTATGGCCACTGAACATACAACTGCATCGTCTTTTTAACAACTGCAATCAAAGGATTCTTGGCATCTTCAGTTTCCTCTCCCTCTGACTCCCAGCCCTCAAGGGTGTCCAGAGCAACACACTACGCTTTAGGTGGGCTGACCCCTTCCTCATTTTCAGGAACTTCTTTAATCTCTTTTAACATGTTCCTTTTCATGGTAAAAACAATACTCTATCCTTGGAGTAGCAGTTGCTGCAGTCTTGCTCTCCTTGATGGAAATGGGGCAGTTGTCTGACAGAACATTTTTGAAAGATTGCACAGCTGCTCAGCTTGTGCCCTTTTGGTTGCTGCCCCTCTTCTCTCAACTGTTGGCTTCCAAGGCTTAAGTCCTTTTTGTTTGGGGCAAGGCTGCACTGCTAGCTGGTCCACAAACAGTGGCATGTCAGGTAGCAAAGTCTGAAAAAATTGTTCTTTAATCAGAATGCCTCTCAGCTGGGCGTGAGTAAGGGCTTGAACAGCCTCAGCCCAGGACAGAGTTGCCAGATCCAACTCAAGAAATATCTGGGGACTTTGGGGGGGGGGGGGCAGGACCAAGGGTGTGACAAGCACAACTGAACTCCAAAGAGTTCTGACAATCAAATTTAAAGGGACAACACACCTTTCAAATGCCTTCCCTCCATTTGGAAATAATGTGGATAGCGGCACCTTTTTTGGGGGCTCATAGAATTGGATCCCCTGGTCCAATTTTTTCTAAACTTGGGAGGTTTTGAGGAGAGGCACTGGATGCTATGCTGAAAATTTGCTGCCTCTACCTAAAAAACAAAAACAAAAAAACAGCCTCTCGATAGTCCCAGATACTCATGGATCAATTCTCCATTATTCCCTATGGGAATTGGTCTCCACAGGGAATAATGGCGTCCCAGCAGATGTTTCCTTCCCCACCCTGCTTTCTGATAACCCTGAAGTGGGAGGAGAACCTCCAAATCAGGGGAAAGTCAGAGAATGGCAACCCTAACTGCCCCCATCTTGGGAATGGCAACCCTAGCCCAGGAGTCTAAAAGCTTGCTTAGACAAGACATAAAAGCTGTATACAATTATTTGGGCTTAGGGTTTGCCTTTCTGAATTGCAGCCTTAAACTGATCTTCTGACAGTCCAAACCTCTGTCTGACCAGTCTGATAGTCAGGGCCGGCTCGCCCACTAGGCAAACTAGGCAGTTGCCCAGGGCACTGGGAGGGAAGGGGCGATAAATTGGGCTCCCCCCCTCCCGCTGCACCAGGCAAGCACCTAGTTTGCCTGCCTCTTCTGGCCACTGGCCACTACTGCCACCCGCCACCACCATCGTCAGTCCCTCCTTTCCCTTCCCTTCGCCTCCCCACTGCCATTCACCCCTCCTTTCCCTTCCCTTCCCTGGCACCGCCGTGGCAATCACAGTGCACTATGTGTTGAGGGCAGTGGCACCCCCTTCCCTTCCTCCCCCCCCCCCCCGCACGTTCACAGCCTGCCACACCTAGGCCCTATCGGGCCTGATGCGTTGTATATCTTATCTTTAGAAAGAGGATGGGGCTGAAGTGAAGGCTTGGCTTCCCCTCCCTTCCGGTTCTGGAAGGGAGAGGAAGCCAAGCCTTCACTTCAGCCCCATCCTCCTTCTAAAGATAAGATTTATGCTGCATCAGGCTGTGAACATGCAAGGGGAGGGAGAGAAGGGAAGGGGGTGCCGCCTCCTTCTCCTTGCTTCGCTGTGCAGCACAGGAGGTGGGTGGATGGGGTGCAATGGAGTGCGGCGCTGCATTGCAATGCCGCAGGGGGGTGGCGGGCAGCAGGGGGGCGGCAGTAGGGTGGAGGGCAGCGGGGGGGGCCTGCCTGGGGCACCACACACCCTTGGGCTGGCGCTGCTGATAGTCCCTCCAAAGTCCCTATTGTTAGCTCTCCTAAAAGATCACTTAACTCATTGCACACATAGGATTCATATTTAGGGTTGCCAAGTCCAATTAAAGAAAAATCTGGGGACTTTGGGGGCGGAGCCAGGAGACTTTGGGGGTGGAGCCAGGAGACACTGGGGGTGGAGCCAGGAACAAGGGTGTGACAAGCATAATTGAACTCCAAGGGAGTTCTGGCCATCACATTTAAAGGGGCAGCACACCTTTTCAAATGCCTTTCTTCCATAGGAAATAATTAAGGATAGGGGCACCATCTTTTGGGGCTCATAGAATTGGACCCTCTGGTCCAATCGTTTTGAAACTTGGGGGGTATTTTGGGGAGAGGCACTAGATGCTATACTAAAAATCTGGTGCCTCTACCTCAAAAAATAGCCCCCCCAGGGCCCCCAATACCCACGGATCAATTCCCTATTATTCCCTATGGGAATCATTCTCCATAGGGAATAATAGAGTGCCCAGTAGACATTTCCCTCCCCCCCACACACTTTCTAAAGGGAGGAGGGCCTCCATACCAAGGAATCTCCCTCCCTCTCACACACACACACACACACAAATACTTACTTGGTCTTCTTCCGGAGAACTGTGCCTGCTGAGAAAACGAAAGCAAAGAAGGGAGGGGCCGTTCTCCGAAGCCCTTCCTGTTTCCTCCTTCCTGCCCAGCCTTAAAGGGACAGGGATTTTACAAACTGCTCAGGAGCTCTACAACAGGAGCTCTATAGGTATGTTCTCCCCCCCTCCACCCCCCCCCCCCCGCTTCTCAATTTTTGAAGACCGGGAGATTAAGCTGGGAACCCAGAAGTCTCCCGCTAAAGCGGGGGGATTGGGAACCCTATTCATATTGTACTATTGGCACTTGAAAATCCTCACATGAAGCTAATTCCACACTAGACCTTTAATCTTGGTTCAGCCCTGTTCCCAAACTGATTTTCTACACTAGAATCATAAACTCGTGAACTCATAGAATTGGTTTATGATTCTAGTGTAAAATGACAGTTTGAGGACAGAGCTGAACCAGAATTAAAGGTCTAGTGCAGAATTGGCCTGAAGTACAACATTGGATCTTGCCTGCTCCGGAACACAGGAAACGTTTGCTTCTCCCAGTCCTCCTTGAGATTGTAGAGCAGTAAATCCATCTGCTGCATCTGCTGATTCACGAAGGCCACAAAAAATGCCTTGCAACCATCTCCAGGCTGGTTCCCTTCTGTATGGCACTATTGTTTCTCACTTCAGTATGCTGCACAGGGACCTCGACTCCCATAGGTTTCCATGCCAGTTTCTCTCCTTTTTCCTGCCCATTGCTCAGCAGCTGAGGCCCAGGCTGGCCCAGACCAGTTCATGCCTCTTGCTCCCTGCTGTCTCTGCATTGGGCAAAATGTCGAAAGACTGGAGAGCCTCTGTCACCTCAAAAACCAAAAAAATACTCAGAGTGCTCATCTTGCTCATCAACCTCCAACCCCCTTAAGTTGTCAATAAACTGGCTTGAGCTGCACACTACTGGTTCAGCTTTCAGACAAAGCTCATCTTCCACATCATGCCACAGATATTTTTGGACTGAAGCCTTCATTTTCCATTGTAGCATTATCTTTCCTGGCACTGGTCTGCATGTCCACCTCTTGACCCAGGGAAACCTCCACCTCATGAATAATCCACCTCTCAGAAGCTCTGCTTCTGCCATCCTCCCTGACTTTCCCCTACTGACTATCCAAAATAACAACCATGCTGCTTCAGCCTAGAGTGTCTGCTGCCAACTGGTTTACTTGAGTGCAAAGACCTCAATCCCCTTAAGCTGCCACCATGACAAGAACCCAACCCTGGGACCCTCTGGGTCACCACTCCTTTTGCAAGTGAGCAGCACCTAGCTTTGTGGGTCCTTGGGGTTAAATACACCCAAATGGAAGCAGACTTTTGTAAAAGCGTATAAAAGTTTACTGAACAGCTTTAAAAAACAAACAAACAAACAAACAGAATTAGGGTTTGTAGAATCTTTTGGGCTCAAGTGCCGTGTTCTACTGGAGAAAGTTTTCCTTCCAGCCATTTCGTTCTCAGCTGCGGAGAACTCAATGCACAGCAGCCAAGAAGGTCAGAGCGCCTGCTCCGGCTGCAACGCCACTGAGGATGTTCTCCGCAGCTGAGAACGAAACGTCTGGAAGGAAAACTTTCTCCAGTAGAACACGGCACTTGAGCCCGAAAGATTCTACAAACCCTAATGATGTTACCAGCCGTGAAAACCTGAAATCTTTGAAAACAAACAGAATATTCCTGTGCAGTGCAGTCGCCACTGTTTAGCAGCAGAGAAAACAACAAAGCTAACTATCTAATATGTTCAATGGGTATTAGATGGCACACCTTCTTAGAACACAAGAGTCCAAGCTGTCCATTGTGATGTAACATAACATAGCAAGAGCATGCTGAAATAATAAAGTTAGCATGGCTTCCTTCTGGCCTGAGGCCTAATTCAGGGGTGGCCAATGGTAGCTCTCCAGATGTTTTTTTACCTACAACTCCCATCAGCCCCAGCCAGCATGTCCAATGGCTGGCGCTGATAGGAGTTGTAGGCAAAAAACATCTGGAGAGCTACTGTTGGCCACCCCTGGCCTAATTATAGCCTTTTGCCATCTAGCACCAGGTGGTCTCCCAAACCCAATCAGAGAGTTTGCTTGATGGAACCCTCCAGAAGATGATGACATCCACTCCTGCTTCCCCTTTCCCATCCATATGAACATATGAAGCTGCCTTCTACTGAATCAGACCCTTGGTCCATCAAAGTCAGTATTGTCTTCTCAGACTGGCAGCGGCTCTCCAGGGTCTCAAGCTGAGGTTTTTCACACCTATTTGCCTGGAACCTTTTTTGGAGATGCCAGGGATTGAACCTGGGACCTTCTGCTTCCCAAGCAGATGCTCTACCACTGGGCCACTGTCCCTCCCCATCCAGTCACACAGCTGAACACAGGTTCTCATGATTAACCAATTACCAGTCTTGAATCCCGCCTTGAAAGAGATAAGGATATTGTCAACAGAAAGGCCCAATTATAGACACCTGCAGGCCAGAAGAGTCCTGCGAACGATTGTGTTAACCCTAGAGGGGAATCAAGGTGCTTTGCCTCACAGCAGGATCGGGTGTGGGGGAGAAGCCATAGTCCTCTGATAGACCACATGTTATACATGTAGAAAACCCCAGTTCAGTCCCTGATATTTTCAGTTAAAAGAACCAGTAGCTGGGAGAGCTGCCACCAAAATACTGAGCTAGATGAACCAACAGATTGACTCTGTATAAGGGAGCTTGAGTTTTTATTTATTGGCAGTCCTAACAGAAATTTTTTAATTGTGATTTTTTATTGTGTGTTTTTGTTTTAATAATTGCTGTTTTATTTGAATTGTTTTGTTGTATGTTTGTAATGGTTTTATTTCTATTGTGTAGAGTCACTCTACACAAGAACAAAGTGGAAAAGTCAGACTGCTCCAACTACCGGGGATAACCCTGCTCTCCATTGCAGGCAAAATCCTTGCCAGAATACTCCTGAACAGACTGGTGCCCACCATTGCAGAAGAACTCCTCCCAGAGAGCCAGTGCGGCTTCAGAGCTAACAGGAGCACCACCGACATGGTATTTGTTCTCAGGCAGCTCCAAGAGAAATGCAGGGAACAGAACAAGGGTCTATATGTGACTTTTGTCGACCTTACCAAAGCTTTCGATACCGTTAGCAGGAAAGGCCCGTGGCAAATCTTGGAACGTTTAGGATGTCCCCCAAGGTTCCTCAGCATGATCATCCAGCTACATGAAGACCAGCGAGGCCAAGTCAGACACTGCAACGACCTCTCGGAGCCCTTCCCAATAGGCACAGGTGTAAAGCAAGGCTGCGTTCTCACGCCAACTCTCTTTACGATCTTCTTTAGCATGATGCTTCAAAGAGCCGCAGTAGATCTAGATAATGACGATGGTGTCTACATCCGCTATCGCACTGATGGCAGCCTGTTCAACCTGAGGCGACTAAAGGCTCACTCCAAGACAATGGAAAAACTCATCCGAGAGCTACTATTTGCTGATGATGCTGCACTCGTCTCCCACTCGGTACCAGCTCTGCAGCATATGATGTCCTGCTTTGCAGAGGCTGCCAAGCTATTCGGCCTAGAAGTTAGTCTGAAGAAGACAGAAGTTCTCCACCAGCCTGCACCCCAGGAAGATTATCACCCTCCCTGCATCACTGTGGGTGAATCAGTTCTGAAGACAGTCCAGCAGTTCAGCTACCTGGGGTGCATCATCTCCTCAGATGCCAAGATCGACAAGGAGATTGACAACAGGCTGGCAAAGGCAAATCGTGCATTTGGCCGTCTGCACAAAAGAGTGTGGAGCAACAAGCATCTGAAAAAAGGCACAAAGATCAGTGTTTACAAAGCGGTTGTGATGACAACTCTCATCTACGGCTCCGAATCGTGGGTTTTATACCGTCATCACCTGCAACTCCTTGAGCGCTTTCATCAGCGCTGCCTTCGCACTATCCTCAACATCCACTGGAGTGGCTTTGTGACCAACACTGAAGTCCTCAAGAGGGTGGAGGTTACAAGCATCGAAGCACTGCTGTTGAAGACGCAGCTGCGCTGGGCAGGGCATATTTCTAGGATGGAAAACCACCGCCTTCCCAAGATTGCTCTGTATGGCGAACTTTCCACCGGCCATCGAAATAGAGGGGCACCAAAGAAGAGGTACAAGGACTCCTTGAAGAAATCCCTTGGCACCTGTCGCATCAACCATCACCAGTGGTCTGACCTAGCCTCAGATCGCAAAGCATGGAGGCACACCATCCACCAGGCTGTCTCTTCCTTTGAGAACGCACGTATAGCTGGTCTTGAGGACAAAAGGAGATTGAGGAAGAATCGCACTGCTACAACACCAACCCCATATCAGACTTTTCCCTGCAGCCACTGTGGCTGGATCTGCCTGTCCCGCATTGGTCTTGTCAGCCTCCAGCGAGCCTGCAGCAGACGTGGACTACTGCACCCTTCTTAAATCTTCGTTCACCAAGTCAAGCCGAGAGAGAGATTTCTATTGTAAACTGCCTGAGTTTCACAAAGGAGAAAAGCAGCTATTTTAAACTTAAAAAAAAAAAATCAATGAACTACATTCATATATGGGTACATCTTTAGAAATATGGCCTGCCGCTCATAAGGGGGGAAAACACGATTTAATTCTAGAGTAATTAACATCAACAACCGTTGACAAATAAAAAGCCCCCTCATCCTCTGGAAACAGCCCTGTTGCCCCCATCCTCTATTGCAACACATGAAAAACTATAGACATGTACAAGCTTGTATTTGCTGCTGAAGTTTTGAATGCTGTGGGCTCATCCCCCCACCACGCTTTGGCACAGCTAGTGCATGTTCTTCAGCTGTTGTTTTTCTGAGCGATGAAGAGCGCTGATAAGATGGATAACCTTCAATGTGGGCCTGCATACAAAACTGGCTGGGAAAGTGGGGTTCTGGTGTGTGTTCGTATTATAGATTTGCCCTTGTTAGCGTCTTCTTAATAAACAGGTGCATATACTTCCCCAAGCTGTCACTGTTGCTTATCCAGCTTGTATACTTTACAAATCTATTGATACTTGTAGAAAAAAAATATATAACTCTGCTGCAGCTCTCATGGATTCATTAAACCAAAGCCATCGTGATTCCGTGAAGATAAAGAACAAGTTGCCCAGTTGATCCAATCTGGACAGAGCATTATGACTGTTTTCTTTCTTTCTTTTAAAATAAAAGCTATGGGAATAAAAAATAAGAACTATCATCACATAAATCAGATACTGAATTCCAAGTAGCTCGTTCAATCAATACCCCAGTGTGTGAGGACTCACTGTAGTTACTGATGGGGAAAATATACTCTGTACTTCTATTTGTACTTCATATATTCCAGGACTGAATCCTAGACTTGGATACTGCAGTAAATATGTGCTGCTGGAAGGGTTTTCTGTCAAATTCAAGAATTCTTTGTCTTTCCCCTGCCAATGTAGCCCAAAGGATCCCTGAAACGTTGCTTCTGGGAGATCACGGCACCCCAGGGACAGCATGAGGGGGAAACTGGTTAAGATCCTCTTTTCTGTTAGTGGAAATTTTCCATGGGATTCAACCTCTAGTCCTAACTCCATTATTTAGAACAGTGTGGGAAAGGATCAGGTGTAAGTATGCTGTATTAATGCTTTTAGTTACTGGTTTTATCACTTGCTGGTTTATGACTTTTCCTATTTAGATATTTGTATTCCATTCATTGCCACAGTGGGAGCCCGATGCAACTTATGACATCTTTCTCCCACCCTTTATTTTATCATCATGACAGCCACCTTGTAAGGTTGGATAACCGTCCAAAGTCCCCCAATGAGCTTGGGGGATTCAGAGCTGAAATTCCCAGATCCTAGTCTAATCACTATACCACTATTCAGGTGAGGAAGCAGCAACTGACAATGAAAATCAGCTCTGTGTTCTCAAAAGGTTCACTGTTCCTTTATTGAACAATAATGTACAATGTTTGCATATGGAAATAGCCTAGGCATATACAGTATATTGGGAAGCTACTGTACCATTTCTGAGTTCTTTACAGTACTTTGCATACTGTTGGCTAAAAGAGTGGAAGAAATAAATACCTTGATCCTGTTTTGGGGAAGGATGGGATAGATCTAAAACAACAAATAAATAAATGGAATGGAAATATTTCATTGCACTACACCAAAATAAAATCTGGCCAATATTCAACTTCATATAAAAATGCCCACATTTCCTTGGTCCTTGTCCTTCTTAGATTTCTCCCCTATTTTAATAAAATGTATTAATCAAGAAGCCTCAAATTATAAAGCTATAGAAGAAAGACAGGAAGACCCAGACTGTTCCCTGGAAGGTCAGATGCTGAAGCTGAAGCTCAAATACTTTGGCCACCAAATGAGAAGGGAGAAGATCCTGATGCTAGGAAAAACAGAAGGGGACGGCAAAAGACGAGATGGCTGGACAGTGTTACTGATGTAACAAACACGAATTTGAGCAGACTCCGGAGGATGGTGGAAAACAGGAGGGCCTGGCGTGACTTTGTTCATGGGGTCGCAAAGAGTCGGACTCGACTGAGCAACATAAGGTTGATGGACCTATCCTCCATGAATCTAATCCTTAAAGCCATGTGTCTACTATGGTTGGTGGAAAGAGCCTAAGTCCAAATAGAACAGCTGATTTGGTGACAGCTATCTATCTCTTTCCTTGTCTTTATAGGTATTGCACAGAGAGAGAGAGAGAGAGAGATTTCAAACAAATTAAATATTTGGGAGTGACTCAAGTCTACCAAAGGATATAGGGAAAGGATGTAAACTATTTAGAATGAATGATGAGGTACAAAGTGAGGTGAAATTTTACCTTTGTGTGCAGGGCTGGTTGCTGTGCAATTACACTGTGTATGGGAGAGGAAGGGACAAAACACATAAGTGGAGACCTCCCAGCTCTGTACAAGTGACTCAAGTGCTATGTGAACAGAAGCAGCAGGGAGAGCATTCCTTCTGTTCCTGTGAGGAAAACTGTAAGGACAATCCCTTATGTAATGTTTTGAAATCGTGTACTGATCTTGAAGACAAAATGAATGCGTGCTACATCAATTATAAAGGGCACATTGACAAATGAATTATCTTCTTGTCCGTTTTTTTAATGCATGGAAATGTCATGTGTATGTATGTAAGTGCTGTCAAGTCACAACTCACTTATGGCAATCCCAGCCAAGGGCTTTCAAGGCCAATAAGAAGCAGAGGTGGCTTTCCATTGCCTTCCTCTGTAGAGTCTTGAAATGGTGGTGGGCAGGGGGAGAATAATATTCTATCAACACTCAGGTGAGATGCAGTTTTTCTCTCTCTTGTGTTTCTTTCCCAAGAAAAGCCCATTATCTAAGAAGCCACCTGAGCTTTTTGGTAAAGAGTAAGTGTGCTTAGCAAGTTGAAAGTATCAATTCCTTTGTGAAGGGCAAGATCCATGAGACAGCCTGGATCAATAATTAAATTAATGATACTTAAATAGGTATATATGTTAGTGGTTCATTTATAACTATATTTTCCATTCTCTTGAGCTTATATCACCAGAGAGCAGATATTTCTGGCTGTCCAATCCTGGAGCAGTAACTCTAATTGAAAAACAAGCAGAAAATTGTTACAAGTAATATCATGGGAAGAGCCTTTTTTTCCCTTTTGCGCTGAATACGTTAGAAGAGCCATAACAGTAGCCCTTGAGAGTGATGGACCTACATTTATCTAATGAAAAGTTTGTGAGTTATACCAAGAAGTTACAAAAGGACTTCACTAAACAAAGTGACTGGGCTGGGTAATTGCTGGAGAAAATCAATGGTAATAAATTATCTACATTACTATTAAAAATTTCTATAATAAAATTAGCATGGGAAACTTGGTGTTGCCATTCAAGATACAGGACTCATAATCAGTGTGGACAACTTGCCAAAGACATTAGCTTCATGTACCAGAGTGCTCAAAATAACTAACAAAAAGGGGAGTTTTCAATTAATTAAAAGATTTCTAGTTGATTAATCCTTTAATTTATCCTCAGTTTGTTGAATGAGCTGAAAAATCATAGCTGATTTTCAGTTACAATTACATGTAATCCTATAACAACTGATTTAATGTTACATATACATGCATTTACTTATTAACAAAACATTCAGTATAGTTACCTGGTTAAGGATGAATATTGTTTCTCTTTAGTATGAGCTCACATAACAGTAATATAGAAGAGCCAAAACGACCAAAAATATGGGTAATTTCAAATCCTATCTGTGTTGCAGAAGACATATTAAGGCTAATTCTATTTTACATCATTTTTATTCCCCCCCCTTCTTCCAAGCAACTGACAGTTGCCAAAAGCTTGGAGAAAAACATATTCTTACCCTAAAAGAGGCTTAATGGTAGAGATGGGCATGAACCACACAATGAGACAAAATCTGGGCTGAATTTTGGCCCGATCAGGACTCAGAACTTGATGTTTGGCCTTGTACACGGTCTCTGATTAGATCTCCAAGTTTTGGGCTGTGGCTCAAAAAAATGAAACCAACCCAGAAAACCTGGCACGGAACTGTTAGACAACAATGGAAGTGGTGTTTTTCAGCCTTGAAAACACCAGTACGGATCCTCCAAAGCTTGATGGGCACTGCTGCCTGCCAATAACAGAACTCTCATTTGTTGCAATAGGAGTCAAATGCTATATAAGTCTGAGAGAAGTACATGTGTCCCTTGTTAGGCGCTGGTTGGAGACGGAGAGTGTCATTAACAAAGGCAAATGAAGAGTTTTGCTGGTTGTGGGGAGGATTGCCCTCAGTCCGGGTTCCTGACCATTTGTTATTGTTTGTTTGCTGTGAAGGAAGGGGGGGGGGATCACGATTGTTCTGTTTTTCACATGGGCTGCTATTTGTTTCGGGGAATTTTCCTGCTGTTCCTTGTTGGTTTATCTTCCTTCCTTTCCATTTCATTTCACACCCCCATTTTAGGTTGCAGTTAAACACTGAGGTATTGCTCCTTCAGCCCCGTTGCCAGGATTTGAAGAATTGGGGGCCCTGATTTTTTTTAAGGGGCACATAGTGGCCCCAACCTCCATGGCCTTCTCTCCTACCACCGCTGAGGAGGAAAGCTGCCAGCTCGCTGCCATACAGCCTCTCCCCTCCCACAGCTGCCCCAAGGTGATCCCTTTCCACCCCTCTTCCAGCAGCTCTGGTGGGGAGCCGCTCAAAGGTTTAGATATGTGCCACATGGTCTCCTGCCCATACCTGTACCATGATCCAGCTAGGCAAGCCCGGTGGGATAAGGGGGGGGGGGGTGGAAGGCGCCACCAAGTCACAGCTGACTTCTGGGGCTAAAAGACCTCCAATTTGGATTTCTTCCTGTCGGAGGGCAAGCTGAGGCTGCCCAAGCGCAGCTCCCTCCCTTGCTCGGGTGGCCAGTGAGACCAGGCCAGAAAACCCCTGCAAGCAAACATCACCTCTCCACTGATCCCCAGCCCCGGACTGCAGCCGGGTCCTCAGCTTGTGTGCGCCAGCCTACCCTACCTTGCTCTGTCTGGCAGAGAAAGCCTGCAATGGAGCCATCCGCTTCCTACCCCCGCCGCCCCACTTGAGGGCCAGAACAGCCTCTTCTTGCAGGCGCCCTCTAGCCCAATGTCAGCCCAACGCGGAGCTTAACTTTCAGTCCTGGGCGCTCAAAGTGCCCTGTTGTTTCTGCTTGCTGAGGGGTCAGAGATTTCTTCCAGCCCCTAAGGAAGCAGAAGCAACACAGAGCTTAACTTTCAGTCTTGGGCGCTGAAAGTACTCCGTTGTTTCTGCTTGCAGAGGGGGCAGAGATTTCTTACAGCCACTAAGCAAGCAGAAGCAACACGGAGCTTAACTTTCAGTCCTAGGCGCTGAATGTGCCCCATTGTTTCTGCTTGCTGAGGGGTCAGAGAATTCTTCCGGCCCCTAAGCAAGCAGAAGCAACAGTGTATGATGATGGCAGAATGGAGAAGGATGCAGCTGAGGCACTGGAGGCTGGTTAGGGGCCCCAAGTCAGGGGGCCCTGCCTAGCAGTCAGCGGGCTGTGTCCCCACAGACCCCCTCGTAGCTAGGGGCCTGTGCTCCTTCCTTGGGGGTGTTCTTTTGGGGCTGCTTTTGAAGGAGGATTTTCTGCCCCCTCCCGGGCTGCTTTTCCTTCTTGGGATCATTTCTGCCAGCTTTCCTACATGCACACTGCCTTGGAGGAATATGTTCCAATGTCAGGAACATGGGGTGACTTTACTGCCCAGCTCTCCACGCTGATTCAACTCCCTCCCCCCCCACCACACACACATTGAGTTGCTTCTCCTTTTGGGCTGATTTCTGCCTGTCTGGTTGCCTGCTTTCCCACACACATGTCTACCTCGGGGAAACTGTTCTGGTCTCAGGGTGGCCCGACACCCCAAGGCACCCTAGACTGACGTGCTGACTGGCACCCCCCCCCCATTCTGTGGCCCCCCCACCCCCCTTCTCCACAGCATGTTAATTTCAAAGCCGGAATGGGCTCTAGTGCCAGGTTTCGGATATCTAAAGCCGCCTCCCACCTCCTTCTCTTCCCTCCTTTCCCCACTGCATGTTAATTTCAAAGCCCCCCCCCCCCCAGTAATCGGAAAAACCGCGCCACGGGGCCACACTCCCAGTCTGTCAGGAGCAGCGTTCTGAAAGGGCGGTCCCGCGGCTGCTGAACTGACTCCTCTCAATCCAGGAAGTGGAGAGGGGAGGAATCAGCAGCCACAAGATCGCCCTTTCAGGACGCTGCTCCTGACAGACTGGGAGAGCGGCCCCCCGGCAGGGTTTTTCCGATCGCTGGGGAGGGAGGGCTTTGAAATTAACATGCAGTGGGGAAGGGAGGGAAGAGAAGGAGGCAGGGGGGGGCAAACTAGGTGGTTGTGGGGGGAGGCCGATTTTTCTGCCCTTGCCCTGCCAGCGCCCTAGGCAACCACCTAGTTTGTCTAGCGGGGGAGCTGGCCCTGCTTCTACCTTTGGGGTGATTTCTGGCTGTACACCTGCCTGCTTTGTTACAGCCTGGCTTGGAGGAATAATTCCAGTCTTGGGGATCAGCTGTGGTGACTTTACTACCCCAGCTCTCCAAATTGATTTAAACCCTTCCCCACTGAGCTGCTTTTCCTTTTGGGGAAAAACGCACGCACACGGATCACAGCATGGGTTCGGCTACCTGTGTGGAGGTGCACTGTCTTTGCATCTCACGTTGGAGGAATAAGGCACTTTTCTTCCTAGCATGGCTCTGAGCAAAGAAGTATTAGCAACATGATACATTTATTCTCTCCTATGACTGTTTGTGCAAAGTTTAATGTTTTTGTATAACATTCTGATCACCAAAGTCCTCTGCGCATGTTCTGTGTTTGTCTAACATGTGACTAGAGAAGTATAGTTCTGTGCTACATGTCCTATTATCTAAGCCTTGGGTGTTCTGTGTTCGCTCAGGCGCTTTTTTCACTCCTTGCATGTCCAGCATTCTCACTGGAGAAATGTTACATTGGTGTCAAGGCAAGGGCAGAGACTGAGGATACTGGGCTTGGTGCCAGTGTGTCTCCAGATGTACCCAAGTTATCTATCACTCTTACACTATTTGCTAGAGTAGGATTTAGTCTCCATTCTAGCTATTCAGAGGCAGGATTTAGGATGACTGACTCATTCTCTTATTTTGAAATGAAACAACAGAACCATGGGACAATTAAAACATTATAACTACCAATTTTCCCAGAAGTCTTTTATAGAAAATACTTATTGACCTCTGAATTTAGATTCTTAAGCCTCCAGTGACTTCCTAAATATTAGGGTTGCCAAATCCAATTCAAGAAATATCTGGGGACTTTGGGGGCGGAGCCAGGAGACTTTGGGGGTGGAGCAAAGATCAAGGCTGTGACAAGCATAATTGAACTCCAAAGGGAGTTCTGGCCATCACATTTAAAGGGACGGCACACCTTTTCAATTCCTTCCTTCCATAGGAAATCATGAAAGATAGGGGCACCTTCTTTTGGGGCTCATAGAATTGGACCCCCTGGTCTAATCTTTTTGAAACTTGGGGGGTATTTTGGGGAGAGGCACTAGATGCTATACTGAAAATTTGGTGCCTCTAGCTAGTTATAAGTTTCTGAAAACAAGCACACCATGCTTTGATGTGGCTTAAATGATGAACAAGTTGCATTACAGGCCAGTTGCACTCTATACTCAGTCTGTCTCACTTCCCCCCTGCTACTGTTACTTTTTAGGAGTGAAGTTAAATCACCCACCTCCATAGCAGCATGGCTGGATCTAGGACAGATCTGGTGATTTGCCATTAAAAAAAAATTGAAAGAACTCATTAGAGGGAAACTTATTAGACCAGGAAAATGGTTAATCCCTGTCACATAGCAGTAGAAAAGTTGCCAGCCTCAAACGCTAAATCAAAAGCACTTTCTGAGTGCAAGAGGAGTGACTTCTTTCTGCAGCTTCCTTGGTACCATCCCTCTGCCATAATGCTGTATCCTTTTGCTTTCTTTAAATCCAAGGCTCCAACTAATTATTTGCAGGAAGTGCCTACTTTTTATTTCATTGGTATGCAAATTCACACCAGAAGTAAAATAAAATCTAAAGAAACTGTTACAGTATCTGTCCACAGCCTGACGGCCAATTAGGAAAATGGTATTGTATCTTTAGGGCCCCAGCAGAAGCTTATAGCCACAAACTGTTCTCAACCTAATGCCTAAAGCTGAATTTTTTATGGAAGCTGTAGCTATTCTACCTATCAAATTCAGGCAGAACATACTTCAAATACAAAAAACAAAAACAAAAAAACATTGAATTTTTTTTGGGGGGGGGACGGGCAGAAAACTGAACAGGAAAAAACTGATAAACAAATCCATTGACTTTCTAACATATATTTTACTGGAATTTTGAAATTTTGTCAGCCTTGTATTTATCCCTTCTAAGCTTTAGAGAAAGTTCTTGGGTTCATTGAGGAGTAAATGGCAGACTGGTCCTGCTGTGCAAATGGGACAGAAGACCATTAAATGCATCTTTCTCCTTGATTTTAATGAGACAAAGCCATACCTAACATTCTCTGGTATGACTTCCCAAAAAGTTTAAATGGCATACAAGAAACCTAGAAGTTTTAGACCTGAATAGTTGCCGGAGGGCACACAATGAACACAAAAGTATTATTATCTGCATGCAACATTTGAGTACTTCCCGTTTCCACTTACAAATAAATGGGATCCCTAGATCTTGTTATATTTTTGGAATGTCTGCTTCTGAAACTGAGGCATGTGAGAATGAAAAATAAATATTAAAACAAGCTATTGTTCCCAGGATTAAAGGGAGAAAAATAGTTTGAAAGATTTTATAATTCTAATGTGACAGCAATGTATGCAAATACTTATTTTTGTCTGAAACGTTTTCCCTCAATGAAAAAGGCCATATGGAAACAGCGATTCCCAAAATAGTTTTGTATCACTGTAAGACAAACGTGAGACATGAGAGTCCAAAGACCAATATTTGACTTTGGTTGTGTTGAGAAACACCATTTGTGGCCTATGTTTGTCTGGGAGTGGTTGGAGGAGTCTCTCAAACTCTAAGCAAGGCTTTGGCCTAGTCTATTCCGCCTTCCCTCCTGTCTGGAAGCAGCACTTCTGAGGAGGCCTCCTAGAGACAGGAAGGGCGTTTTCGCACTGACCTTACTCGGGAGCGACGTCCCTCTTCACCGCGCAGCGTCTGCGCGGATTTCGCACTAATTGCTCCGCAGAACCCCGAAGAGCCGCAAAGTCCCGCGGCTTTTGCATCGCAAATGTAAACTGGCCAGTTTACATTTGCGACGCAAAAGCCGCGGGACTTTGCGGCTCTTCCGGGTTCTGCGGAGCAATTAGTGCGAAATCCGCGCAGACGCTGCGCGGTGAAGAGGGACGTCGCTCCCGAGTAAGGTCAGTGCGAAAACGCTCAAAGTCTTTCAGGCTGGTCTCCCGGAAGGCTGCAGGAGGGAAAACCAGTTCCTGGGAGGGAGCTGGGTTTGATATTATAGATTTTGGGAGGGAAAAGCAGTTTTGATTGGAGTCTTGTTGACTGGTGAGTGGGTTCTGGATGGTCTGGTCAGGGCCAGTTATATATTAGGGAAAGAAGGAGCGTTTATCCCTACTTTCATTTATTACTTCTGTTCACCCTGTATTTAAAAATGCCTGTAAATAGTTGCATGTTTTAAATAAATGTTTTGTTTAAAAGGTAGTCCCTCTGTACCAGCAAGGTTCCCCAACCGCCTTAGACCACACTACTGTTAGAGGGGAGTCCAGGGAAGGCATACAGTTGGCAAGGGTGCCAATCTTCCAGGGGTTTCCCAAAGAAGGTCTCTGTGTTAACCAGGTGCTGGGTTGGCAGAGGACCTTGAGGTCACAGAACTGGCAAGGGGGATTGGGAGTTCTGTGCCTCTCATTCAGGAGCCCCTAAATTGAACAGGTGGTGGCAGCGTGCCCTAGTGGTGGGAAGATAACTCCCTTCCCGAGTTGGCAACTCAAAAGGAAGTTGACGGGACCGGGACTGAAGGCAGAATTGGGCAGGTTCCGCCAGAGGTTTTACCAAGTTATTGTCATTAATACGTTATCTGTTATTGTATGAACAAGAACCTACTTCGTCACATGCACAGAGGAAACATTTTAGGCAATGTATACTTGGACTGCTGGAGGGAGAATTCCAGCCAAACATTTCAATGAGTAGGTCATTTAAAATGTTGGCACAATGGACCTGTGGCACCTTACAATGATGACAGCCACTGGTCAATAGACATCGAAGAGACATTATGAAGTGGTCATATTTGCTGTGGACAAGAATGCCTCTTTTTTGGATGTTAATGAGTTGTACCAGCACAATGGCAGACACCACCCCCAACCATAACCGTCAGGAAAACAGTCTTGCTCTAGTACAGAATAGCCTCAGATAGTGTAGTGATTTCTAATGTTTCCATAAGAGAAAAGCAGTTTCTGTAGAGACTTACAAAAGCATTTTGTGGCTAAAAAAATTTGAAATGTTGGCCCCAGCTATTATGTACATAGTTTACATGAATCAGTGGATGCGGGGAAGAGACTGGATAGTAGGGATGGGCATGGATCAAAATACAGACCAAAGTTCATCACAGACAGAGTGTGTGTGTGCTGTGGACCATTTGCCTAATCATCTTAGCCCTATTTATTTATCTGTTCATTTTTACTCTGCTTTTCCCCCCAAAGGGACCTCAAAGTGGCTTACACCATTCTCCTCTCTTCCATTTTATCCTTACAACTACCTGCTGAGGTAGGTTAGGCTGAGATTGTACAACTGGCCCAATGTCACCCAGCAAACTTCCATGACAGAATGGAAAATTAGTTGGCCTTCTTAAAAGGCTGCATTTTATTCTCATGTATTTGTTGACATAGATTGTCCCTCTGTAGCACTCAGGTAAGTAGCAAACAGCAGGAAGACCATTTTTGTTTACTGTCGTATCATTCTGAAAGCTGTCACCTTTCCAAGAAACAAGCTACTCTTTCTGCTACTCTCTCTGCAAGCTACTCTTTCTGCAGTTATACTGTCCTCATAAGCCATGATGTGTAGTCAGCGCTGGCCCAAGGGCGCATGGTGCCCAGGCAGGCGCCCCCCCAGCGGTGCCCCCCGCTGCATTGCAACCCCCTCAGGGCACCATGCTGAGGCATGGCGCTTGCCCACCCCCTTCTTCCCTTCCTGTCCTGTCACCTCCCCCCCGTGCGATCGCAGCCTAGTTTGCCTAGTGGGTGAGCCGGCCCTGTGTGTAGTGATCTGTGATTGCGCTATGGGAGGGGAGAGGCGAAAGGACGGGATAGGAAGGGAAGCAGGGGGTGGCAGGCAGGCACGTGGAGGAGGAGGCAGGCGTGCCACAGCCGGCAGGGCCCAGGCGCAGGGGGGGTAGGCGAAGGGAAGGGAAAGGAGCTGCGGATATGCGGGTGGAGGAGGGACAGGAAGGGAAGGAGGGGGCGGGCAGCACGTGGGCGGAGGAGGAGGCAGGCACACCACACAGTGCAGAGGGGTGGGCGGTGGTGGCAGTGGCGGCGGTGGGTGCATGGGCAGTGGAAGCAGGCAAACAAGGTGCTTGCCTGGGACACCGGGAGGGGGGAAGCCCAAATCGGTGCCCCCACCTTCCTGGCACCCTAGGCGACTGCGTAGTTTGCCTAGTGGGTGAGCCAGCCCTGTGTGTAGTGGAGATAGTACTCACAGAATCATTCCCTTTTGAATCTTTTTAGATATCAGTTTTCTTGGACAAAATGGCCACTTTAGAAGGTGAACTCTGTGGCTCCTTTCACTTCTCAAACTCCACACTCCACAGGCTTAATCCTAAAATCTCCAGGAATTTCACTTACCAAAATCAAAAGCTTTTTATGTTCAACTCCAAAATAAAAGCTGTGAAATATCTTCTATTAAGTCCAATCGAAATAACACAAAACAAAGTACAAGCTGCAAGGGGTGAGAGATAACTTCCAGATTATGATCTAAGATAGAGGTGGCCAAACTGCTGCTCGGGAGCCACAAGTGGCTCTTTCACAAATATTGTACAACTCCTGGAGACCAAGGAGGAACTTAGTGCAGGTTTATCAAGTAAGTGTACTTAGCATCGGGACCTCAGTCAATATGTGAGCACTGACCCATACGTAGGAGACTATTTCTGCTGTGTTTGAAACGGCGGAGGGGAAAATAGGCTTGCAAACTCTTCTCCACAGAGATTGTCTGGATACCTAGGAGTGGAGAGAGAGAGAGAGCAAAAACTGAGGGAGCCACTGGGAGGAGGGACGGAATTAAAGAGGGTGTAGCAGGGTTCCCCCTTAGTTTCACAGTTCTTGTAGTAGCTGTATTTACTTACCTTGGGTGTCAAGGCAAAGAGAGATGCATAATAATGCAAACAGTGGTCAGCATTCTGACGTACAGATGGCCTGTGTGTGTTTCCTTCTCCCACTGATGTCAAAAATAATGTCCTACTCTTTCCCTATGCTAGTCTTATGGAGACTGTTATTCCCAGCTTTTTTTAAAAGTCATGTTGTAAAGTGCATACATATGCGTTTTATCTTTCTGTGCAAAGTATTAAGAGTTTTAATATAACTCTGTTGTTGATGTTACATTGATGCGTTGTTGTAGTGTTATAATTAAACAAAATAAAAAGAGTTTTAATAAAGGCGTGCGTGTAATATTTGTTCACGTCTTGTGGCTCTCAAAGATCTGGCATGTATTCTATGTGGCTCTTATGTTAAGCAAGTTCGGCCACCCCTGATCTAAGATAATGGTCTAAAAGTTATTTTTTTTTCCACCTACCCACTTTCTGTCTTTTGAAAATCGAGCCTGGTGAAGAATTCCGGAGAAACGGAAAGCTTGCACACTGCGCTGTAATAAAAAAAACCTATCACATAGCCTTTTGCATTATATATATATATATATATTTTGCCAGAGAGATGGGGAAAATAACGTCCTATAGCTAAACGTAAGAGAATGCCCTGTTTCCTGATCGCATAACCAGACAGTGACCAGTAAATACACCCGTGCTAGGGTTGCCAAGTCCAATTCAAGAAATATCTGGGGACTTTGGGGGTGGAGCCAGGAGACATTAGGGGTGGAGCCAAGATCAAGGCTGTGACAAGCATAATTGAACTCCCAAGGGAGTTCCGGCCATCACATTTAAAGGGATGGCACACCTTTTCAATTCCTTCCTTCCATAGGAAATAATGAATGATAGGGGCACCTTCTTTTGAGGCTCATAGAATTGGACCCCCTGGTCCAATCTTTTTGAAACTTGGGGGGTATTTTGGGGAGAAGCACTAGATGCTATACTGAAAATTTGGTGCCTCTACCCCAAAAAACAGCCCCCCCCCAGAGCCCCAGATAACTGTGGATCAATTCTCCATGATTTTCTATGGGAACAAATCTCCATAGAGAATAATAGAGTTCCCAGCAGACATTTCCCTCCCCTTCCCCCTGCTTTCCGACGACCCTGAAGGGGGGGGGGGAGAAGCCTCCAAACCGGGGGATCCCCCGCCCCCACCTGGGGATTGGCAACCCTAACCCGTGCGCGCAATCCAAGCCGTGATAGCGGGACGTGGGAACGAAGCGTTTCCCGGACGCGGAGTTCATCCGCACGGCCGTTCTGCGGGGGGCTGCCTGGCACACCCCCGTCGGGTCCTGCACGCAAGCGATCCGCGCTCCGGGCCGGGGATCCGAGGCGCCGCGGGGCCGGGAGGAACAGGGAGCCCCTCCGCACCCAAGCCCGCGACAGCCGCGCCGCTTCTTGCCCGCCTCTCCAAGAGGGCGCATGGCGAGGGCGCACGGCGACGGGGCTGGAGGCGCCCCGAGAGCAGCCCGAGCGCGCCATGCCCAAACGCTGCGCCGCGCTCTCCAGGCGAGCTGCTAGCAGCCCGGGCACAGGCTGGGCGGAGGCGGAGGCGGAGGCGGGGGCGGAGCCGGGCGGGGAGCGCGCCGCCGCTGCCGGCCTGCAGGAGGGAGCCAGAGCGAGGAGGTGAGTCCCCTCTGGGTGGGGTGAGCCGAGGCTGGCCAGAGAGCCGCGCTGGGCGGGCAGGCCGGGCGCGCGGGGGCGGGGGGCGCAGCGGCTCGCTCCCCGCCAGGCCGGGCTCTGCAGCCCCAGAGGCTGCCTGCACCGTGCAGTGGCGCGCCGAGAGGAGGCCGCGGCCCAGCCAGCGCCAGGCTTGGGGCGTTTGCGCGGCTGGCGAGGCGAGGCGGCCCCTTCTGCCGGGATCCCCCGCTCGGCGTTGGCCGCCTCTCGCTTCCTGCGCCGCGGCTCCTGCAGCGCCGCCTCGGGGACGCTGTTGCTGAGCAGCCCCCTGTGCGGGTGCTTTTTGCTGCGGGGGAGGGGATAAGGAAGGAGCGCTTCCGAGCTAGGGTTGCCAACCCCCAGGTGGGGGCAGGGGATCCCCCGGGTTGGAGGCCCTCCTCCGCTTCAGGGGCCTCAGGAAGCGGGGGGAGGGGAGGGAGATGTCTGCTGGGAACCCCGTTATTCCCCATGGAGATTTATTCAAATAGAGAATAAGGGAGAATTGAGCTGCGCTATCTGGGGCTCTGGGAGAGCTGTTTCCTTTTTAGGTAGATGCACCAGATTTTCAGTATAGCATCGAGTGCCTCTCCCCAAAGTAGCCTCCAAGTTTCAAAAAGATTGGACCAGGGGGTCCTATTCTATGAGCCCCCAAAGAAGGCGCCCCTATCCTTCATTATTTCATATGGAAGGAAAGCATTTTAAAAGGTGTGCTGTCCCTTTAAATGTGATGGCCAGAACTCCCTTTGGAGTTCAATTGTGCTTGTCGCAGCCTTGCTCCTGGCTCCACCTCCAAAGTCTCCTGGCTCCACCCCCAAAGTCCCCAGATATTTCTTGAATCGGACTTGGCAACCCTATTTCGAGCCTGTGCAACATGCTTTCTTGGCGGGGAAGGGGGCTGGTTTATAGTCACCAGTCGGGGCTGCAGATGCAGCGGGTGTGACTTAACGGTAGGCTTCAGATATGGGGACTTGAGAAAGTTGAAGAGGGCACGGCTGGTATTTTGTTAGCAAGGACTCCCAAACGTCTAGGCTTAGGGCTGCCCACTGACTGCCGCTGGCATGACTGTCTTCCCTTTACGTAGCTTGTTGCCCCATAACAGAGGAAAGAGGAGGAGAGTCCCATCGGAATTATTCAATAATCCAGGCAAAAGGAATGTGCTGTGCTGTGTCCCCTAAGAGCTTTATGATGCGAGGCTTGCAACGGATTTTCCTTTTCCGCCCAAGCCTTTCTGTGCCTCAGAAGCAGCTATGGTAAACCACACACTCTAGTAGTCTGGGGCTGCCCTTTTCTCCTCTCTCTTAATATCCTCAACCAAAGAGAGAGCAAGATCTGAGCACCTTCCAAAAATGCAATCCTCCATCAGCAGCTGGAAGAGATGCAGTCTGTTTATTTCAGGGTTCTGTCGCCTTATTCTTCTGTGTGTATGAACCAGGCCTTGGAAGGATTATGAGCAGTGCTCTCTCTAAACTGAGTTAGTGTGAGCTAGCTTGCAATTTTTTAGCCTCCAGTTTGCACATTTTTGTCTTAACTCCGAGCAAACTAATTTATGGGGTAGCTCACAACTTTAATGTCAGTGGATCGTGAAGTACAATTTTTGTTCACAAGATTCCACGGCTTAGAGCAGGGGTGGCCAACGGTAGTTCTCCAGATGTTTTTGCCTACAACTCCCATCAGCTCCAGCCAGCATGGCCAATGGCCGGGGCTGATGGGAGTTGTAGGCAAAAAAATATCTGGAGAGCTACCATTGGCCACCCCTGGCGTAGAGTATTTGTTATGAGACCTGAAACTGTGTCTGCCATCTCACTGGCATCATGACCTGCAAGGACGTATTCTGAAGCATTCATATTCTGTTCTCTAAATCAGGGAGGCACACTATGACTTAATATTTTCTGAGCCTTATTTTATTATGCACAATACTCTTTTCTGTTGTGGAGGCACTCCTTTGTTGCAGAGCACATCCTTCCAGCATAGTGTCTTGCTAAAGAAATATCCACAGTAGAGGACCCATTCTACAGCGCATTAGAGACACAAGTAGAGATGTAACATTTCCAGAAATTTTGAAGCCATGGTGTAAGGAACTTCCCCTTCCCTTTTTTTCTGGGGAAAGAACAACAGAAATTTTTTTGAGGGGGAATGAAATACGTGGAATACCTGCTGTACTCTCAAACCTAAAGCTTTACATAAATAAAAAAAAAATATTATTTGGTCAGAAAAAGGGATCACGAAAGGGTCAGTAATATATGTACCGCAAGATGTAGTTCCGGATAGGTGCTGTCTTCCTTCTGTAGCTACTGGTTAGCGAGAGCTCAGTTCTCTGTGAAACTTTCAGAGTTTTCCTCTGAGGCTTTCATGCAGTTTCTGCCCCACCTGATAGTGTTTCTTTCCAGCAAAGAAGGGCAATAAGCTACTTGATACCCAATGTATGGGTCTATATGTCATAGTGGTTTGAGGGAGAGGTAAAGAGGTCAAGCATGGTAAGAATCAGGTCAGAAGGGCCACAGAAGCAATGAAAACCCTACATTCTCCCCTCATGAAGATAAGTATCCTCCTAGGTGCAGAAATGCATGTTGTATTTAAGAGCTGTAGTGTGCCCATCTTGTCTTGAAAAGCATTTCCTTCATTCTAAAAGACAAAATATTTCATAGGAGGGGCCCCTGCAATTGCAACGAGGTCGAAACAACTTCCCACATTGTTTTGCAGTGCCCAAACTACAAGGACTTAAGGGCTAGACTAATCTCTCCGATTCGCGGACCCTTGGCGGGCTGGAAAGAGGATGAGCAAATTTCCTTCCTCCTGTCTGACGCTCATTCTGATGTTTCTTCTAAGATTGCCCGTTTCTGTTACGCTGCTCAGTTGGAAAGGAGGGAAATTGAGAGTGTAAATCTTGGTTATGGGTTTTAACAATATATGTAACAGCAGGAATTAGGAATTTTGTGTAAGAGGTGATGGGTTTGTTTCTGTTTTTTATGTTTTGTTTCTGTTTTGTTTGTATTTTTAAGCTGGTCGGATGACCGTGAATAAAGTACTACTACTACTCATAGGAGGGGTTTTTTTCCTAAAATTTCCAATTTTTCTGTCAGTTTTTTTTTTTTTAAAGACCATTAAGAGAAGGAAAATGACTTTTCCATTTCTCCCTGGGCTTTCACATCTCTAGACACAAAGGGAAAAAAGATTTAGGATTCAGATACACCTGTTGTGGTGATCTCTATCTTCCTGATAGAGATGCAATGGATCGAGCCCTTGACAGCTATCTTGAGATAATGGTAGTGTGTGCTACTTTACGAGTTTCCATTTCACTGGGGAGCCAGTTTCCATGAGAGAATGGAATATGTTGACTATGAACCTGAGGCCAGGATTCGGCACGTGTTGCTGCAGTGATGTGATTGTTTCACTATGGTCAGTTTGCAACTCAAGAGTGCACCTAATTACGCAGTCTATTATTATGTACAACTTGGCCTGAAAGATTCTCAATGGGCTCTTCTAGCACAATACCAATTACATCCACAATCACCACTACATATCAGTTTAGTTTTAAATAGCCCTGATTTAAATAGTCCGCACATTTAATGGTGCTTTATGTATTACTTTTAAAAAAAGACTTATCTAAACTCAGGAGTAATGCATTTTGTTGGGCAGACGGGAATATGAGAGGACATTCATGGGATGCAGTCTCCAGAATCAGTTCTGGTATTTGTGTACCAATTTTGATGTTTGAGGAATTATGCTATCACATGCCTTATAGAAGAAGCTGCCTTCACACCAGGAGCTAAAAAGGCCTGTAGATCTAAAGAGACTGGTCAGATAAGTACATTTGTAATGCCTTTCTCTCTCAAGAGTAGTGATAAGCTGAAAACTATCTGGAGGGGTTGAAGTTGTAGAGCCAGCAATTCTACACTGTAAATGGGTTTTTCTAAAAGAAAAAAAAATGAAGGAAACTTAATGTGTATAGAATGGATTGATTCCCATGTTACTTCTTCTGAAGTGAACATTAATATTTGTATGGTAAGTCAGATGTATTATAAAGTGACTACCTGAGGTTAATTTGGGAAACAATAATCACATCTGGAATAATGTGAGGATAGACCCAGGCTCCCCCCCTTGAGGAACATGGTGGAGTGGAGTTCCAGAAAGAACATTGTCAAAAATTTAAAAGTTCATGAGGGGCACCTGTGGAGGATCTCCATTTTCCTTTTGCGAATTCTGGCACCTCTCCAGAAAAAAGCCCTAATAGACCATACATTTCGTTTCGTCATGTGAGGAAGAGGAAAGAGAATATTGATGTAGAACATGTCTGTTAACTGTTGCTTGAAATTGCTATATGTCAGGCTCAATGCTGACACCCATGCTTGACTGAGAAATATAGGTGTTGTTATATTGCCAACATGCCATTAAAGACTTCTATAATAACTACACCTATCATAGCAGACTCTCATTTTTTATCCATGTAAGTGTGGTGTGTGATTATTTTACACTGCAAGAGAGCATAGCTTAAAATAAAGATGAAGGTTTTGGGTTAAAGGGTGTTCATAAAATCCTTCATGGATTGGAGACTGATACTAAAAGGGAAAAAAAACCCCTTAAAATGAATCCATATTGAGAGGAGTGTCTCTGTTTCAACTGAGTGATACTTGGCAAATGCATGCAGATCTGTTAACACATAGCACTGTGACAATGGGAATAGCAGACTGGAGGGAAATATTTGAGGTGTAAATATATGCACTTTCTTCAAGGGAAGAGGGGTGGCGTTTGGAAGTTTCTATCCTACACATAAATAGTTCTTGGATGCTAACCACATATTGTTGGCTTAAATCTCAGTGCACTGGTCAGGAATAAAGGAGAGGCAGATTGCAGGCTGGTGTATTACAGTGGCTTGATATAATTCAATAGAGCTGTTTTATTGGACTCTATTAACCTGGTTAACCTTAAGCCTTGGCTATGACAGGAGTTTCATATAAGAACCCATATGTAAAGTACAATATTGAATTTTAATTAGAGCTTTCAAGATCTGGAGTGGAATGAATTCTCCCCACTTCTTCCTTCTCACTTCTAATGTACATTTTTTCCTTAGAAGTTTAGGCTTGAGAAAATGCTGTGTGATGGAGGGAAACCATATTTCCATGTCACTATAATCTTAGGCAGTTTCTAAAAGCAACAATGCAAACTAATTCTGATGTAAAAGTTGATCTTGAAATTTTGTTCCCTGTCAACAGGTGATTCAGACAGAAATTTGTTGGTCTATGCCACAGGCCTTTCCTACCAACTGAAGGGACCCATGCAGCCTGTTACAATTTTGGAGGACCAGGTTTGTTTTAAACGGCAAACCTTCCCCTCAGTTACAAAATGTTCTTAGGCTATCAAGTGTAAAGATTTTGGGCTCACTGCTGTGAAGTAATTTTTGTGGGGAGCAAATAGAACTTGGAGATCACTGAGGTGGTAAAAAAAAGAAGATTGATTTATTTACTGGTTGGTTTTAGAGAACAACAGCAGCACAGGTCTCCAGGTAGCCAAAGGAGAAACCTGGCTGAGGCACATTAGTTTAAGCTACTTATGGCTTCAGATTGGTTGAATTCTTTTTACTGCTTACATGTACAAGCAGGCTTTTACTGACTAGCGATTGGGTTGGGTCCTTTCACACCCACAGAATACCATCCAGACTAGCCTGCCCATTTCCTTGGCGTCCAGCTCAATGGCGCAAGGTCTGATCACCAGAGACAGGCTTAACCACTGGGAACTCTGTTCTCTCCCAAAGGTAGAGCTAAACCACTCTACCTGGCAGAGTTACCTTCGAAATGTCTGCTGTTTTGCTGATACAGACCCTAGTCTATCATTGTATTCTCCCTGAAGCACTCTCCTGCTATATTTCCCTCCAACATTTCATTCCCTTTCCCCAAAAGATGATGGAAGGTGGAGCAGCACTCCTATTGGCTTAGCTGAGTGTACAGTTTTCCCCTCAAGGGCAGGATAGCCTCTTGTCCATCACAGTCTACTGTAGACATTTTTCTTTTCTGCGAGTCAGAAACTTGTGCAAATTTCATACAATATAAAGTATTGGTTTTAATCATAATAATCATTTTGTGACTTAAACTTAACAACATTGTAGAGATATTGCTTAGAAGCCCACCCTAAGTAAAAAGCTTCACATTTCTGTTCAATATCGTTTAAAAAATAATTTACATCAACTTTGAAACACATAGACAAAGTTATAAGGAAAATGTGGAGTGGATTTTGTGTTCTTGTCTGCTCTGCCCAGAAGCCTGAAAGAAAATCCACTCAACATTTTCTTTGCAGCTTTGTTTCAACTTTAGCGTCTGCAAAGAGAAGGCAAAAGGAGCTGGGAAGTCGGCAGCCTCGGAGCTTCGCAGGGTGAGGACAGGAGGGGGGAGAAGAATTGAAACCTGATTGATGATGATGATATTGGATTTGTATCCCACCCTCCACTCTGAATCTCAGAGCAGCTCACAATCTCCTTTATCTTCCTCCCCCACAACAGACACCCTGTGAGGTGGGTGGGGCTGAGAGGACTCTCAGAGCAGCTGCCCTTTCAAGGACAACCTCTGCCAGAGCTGTGGCTGACCCAAGGCCATTCCAGCAGGTGCAAGTGGAGGAGTGGGGAATCAAACTCGGTTCTCCCAGATAAGAATCCACACACCTTAACCACTACACCAAACTGGCTCTCTTGAAGCCTTGGGTGGGCAGGTTTGGCTCATGGGCCACACATTTGACACCCCTTAATAAGACATAAGCAGGAATCCATCTTAGGAAAGCATATAGGCAAGAAAAATGTGTCTAGAAAAACAGCAAAAATCAGTCTGTTCTCCCTCAGAGGTTGTCGGACATCTCTGTGGGTTATTCCTACTGTTCCTTCAGGGAGGCAGGAAACACTTTTTTCACCTTCCTGTTGGCGCCTTTGGAATAACCCCGCCCTCTGTTTTGTTCCTGCCTCTACAGGGAGCAGCAGCACAAGTCTAGGCTAAGCCTTTTTTCTTCTCTATTTTACCTTTCATTTCTCTTCCTCCTTCCCCCCCCCCCCCTCACTGGGCAAAAGCAGCAGGGAGGATCAACTTGGGCTGTTTCTAAATGGCCTGCAACAGAGACGGCTTCCTCTCTGACGAGGAGGGAGAGACACACACTGTGTCTTTCGCGGTGTTGAATTTCGTTGAAGGTGCCAGCTCGCCCTCGCAGCTTTTTTGCGTTCTTCCCAACACAGTTGCAGACGAATTGACTGCCGGCACCAAGAAATGGCGCGTAATGGAAGCCCCTGCTACGTGCCTCGGGGCGGCAGAGAACAGCAGCGGCCATTTTGGAAGTGCGGGACTCAGCTCTCAGACCTTCCGATCCCTAAGGGCAGGCACTCCGGAGGCTCGGCCCTACCTGCAGCCACAAGATGGGCGTAATGTACCAACGAGCAACCCTCTGAATCTGGCTATGCTCTTTATTAGGCAAGCGATGCAGGAGGAGATGGGATCCTTTTGTGCCCGAATGGGGCTTTTCCCACAGGGATCGCCCTTTCCCTTAGATCCTCCCCGCTCTTTCCCCACTTTCATCTGGCCTACCAAGGCAGCACGAAAGGCCCCCCTTACACCCTTCTCAGCCTCTACCTGCTGAACCTGAATCTATAGCGTCTGGCTCTGATCAGGAGGATAGGGAAGAGGGGGAATGTCTCTCAGAGGAGGAACAGGAAGAGGTTAAAATACCTGAGCAGGCTAGTCGTTTCTTCCATCAGGAAGATTACCAGTTTTTGCTAACCAAAACTCTTTCAGCATTAGAAATTGAGGAGGGGCCCATTGATGAGGAAGCCAAGGTGGCTAACTCAAAGAAGATGAAGTCCAGAACCAGTGGAAATACTGAGTTCTTGCCCCGGGGGGAAACTTCTGAGCAAGTATTCCCATTCCCAGAATATTTTGAAAAACAGGTTAGAGTTGAATGGGAAAAGCCAGCTTCTCGTAAGCAGTTCCCTCACTTAGTCAAAAGGTTGTACGCGCTTCCTGTTTACACTAATGAGTTATTATAGGCCCCAACAGTGGACGGTCCAGTAGCAGCTCTACAATCCTCGGGCCTGGGATCTGAGGATGGCCAGGGTTCTCTTAGAGATCCCCTGGACAAAAAAGCTGAGGCAACCTTGAAAAGACTATATGAATCTGTTGCCATGATGGTGAAGGCATCCTTTACGGCCTCCCTGGTTTCCAGGGCGTCCATTGTTTGGGTACGTAAGTTAATCCAGATGTTACCAGAGGACAATAGGCATCGGTTAGAGGGCGCCTCACGCATCCTTAAGGCGGCATCATTTACTGCCGATGCGACCGTAGACATTCTGACATTTGCTTCTAAGGCTATGGTGTCCACTATGGTGGCTAGACGCCTTTTATGGCTTTGGGCTTGGCAAGCTGACTTTCTCTCTAAGTCTACAATGGCAGCATATCCTTTCCAAGGGGATCGTCTCTTCGGGGATGCTTTGGATAAGATCCTCGTAGAGACTTGCGACAAAAAGAAGGCCATGCCCAAATCCATTTGGAGAAATGATAGAAGGGGTCCTCAGTCCTTTCGGACTCAGCATTCCCTGGCCAGATATCGCAGTGATTCAAAAAAGTTCGATTGGGAGACATCAAAGAACTCCTTCAAGAGAAGTTCATTCGGCTCCAAATTCAATCGAAACAACTTCTCCAAAATGGACAAGTCCGCTCCAGAGTCCAAGTCTAAGCAGTCATGACTACGATCAGATACCAGT
This sequence comes from Heteronotia binoei, assembly GCF_032191835.1. Taxonomy (NCBI): domain Eukaryota; kingdom Metazoa; phylum Chordata; class Lepidosauria; order Squamata; family Gekkonidae; genus Heteronotia; species Heteronotia binoei. The sequence goes on along the minus strand of NC_083238.1, from coordinate 10,538,334 downwards.
GGGAGCTTGACTACTCCATTTTGCAGCAACCTGGGATGCTTCTCAGGCAGATCAGTGGTCTTTAGAAATTGTACAAGAGGGATATTCAATAGAGTTCCATCGCATTCCACCAGACAGATTTGTTAGATCATCTACCCTAAGCAAGGCCACAAATGTCTCATTACCGCAAGAGCAATTCAGCATCTCCTTGACATTCAAGCAGTCGAACCGGTTCCGTGGTTGGAGAGGGGGAAAGGAGTGTACTCCATCCTCTTCACCGTCCCCAAGAAAAATGGCGACTGGAGGGCCATCTTGGACCTCAAGTTTCTGAACCGCTACATCAAATTACATCATTTCAGAATGGAAACATTGAGATTAATTATGGACTCGCTTTTGACAGGGGAGTATCTCACCTCCATAGACTTGACCAAAGCTTATCTTCACATACCTATCCATTCTTCCCATTATCGTTTCCTGAAGTGGTGTTGAATCAACATTACCAGTTCAGGGCATTGTCCTTTGGTCTATCAACAGTTCCCAGAGTCTTCTCCAAGATCTTAATAAATCCAGTAGTCCAGCTGAGAAAGCAGGGGGTCCATGACCATCCCTATCTGGACGACCTTTTAGTCAGATCCAAAAGCAAAGAGAAGTCTCTTCGGGACACAAATCTGACCATTCAATGTCTTCAGTCGCACGGCTTCATTGTGAACATAACAAAGAGTTCGCTGCAGCCGAACCAGAGGTTGGAACATCTAGGAGCAGTGATCGACTCCACGTGCAACTCACTATTTCTGCCTCTGTCCAAGGCCACGACCATCAGGGATCTGGCTATCAGGGTCATCCGGAGCCAATCATCACAACTGATGTTGCTTGCCAAACTAATGGGACTATTGATTTTGACCATAGACACGATACAGTGGGCCAGATTCCACTCCAGACCTCTTCAAATGTTCCTACGGCCATTTCAGCTCCAAATCATGGAGAGAAAGGACATGAACTTGACAATTCCATTACCAGTCAAGAAGAGCTTACAGTGGTGGACAGACTTGACTCATCATTGCCAGGGCAAGATGTTTCATCGTCCCTCACCCCTAGAGCTGTTCACAGATGCCAGCCTAGGGAGGTGGGGGGCCATACTTCAGGACAAACCAGTCCAGGGCAGGTGATCGCAATCTGAAGGTCGGCTTCCCATCAGTCTCCTAGAAGTCAGAGCCATACGTCTAGCTCTGGTTGCCTTCAGGACACAATTGTTTCAGAAACATGTTCTTGTCAGAACGGACAGCATAACGGCCAAGGCGTACCTGAACAATCAAGGGGGCTCCAGATCCTCACAACTACACAAGGAAGCATCAAAGATTCTAGCATGGGCAGAAAAGAATCTGACCTCTCTACGGGCAGAACACATCAGAGGTCAGGACAACATACAAGCAGACTGACTGAGCAGACAGGTAATCTGCGAAGGCGAGTGGTCTTTCAGCTCAAGTCTATTCGACCTCATCTGTCAAGGTTGGGGTCAACCAGATGTGGATCTATTCGCTTCTGACGCAAACACAAAGCTACCAAGGTATTTCACCAGGGTTTTTCATCTGAAGGCTGAACAGGCAGACGCTCTGACAGCTCCATGGCCTTCGGGTCTACTGTATGCATTTCCTCCGGTCCCTCTGGTTCCTCAAGTTCTTCGGAGGGTGAGAGATCTACAGGCAGAAATCATCATTGTAGCGCCCTATTGGCCACGGCAACTGTGGTTCTTAATGTTGACAGGACTATCAATAGACCTTCCGCTGTCGCTGCCAGTGCTTCCTGACATGCTCCATCAGGTTCCGGTGTGGCACCCCGGCCAAGGGTGGCTTCACTTGACCGTGTGGAGATTGAGCGGGAAATCTTCAGAGGTTTAGGCTACTCACCTGAAGTGACAGACACTATGCTAGCGTCAAGGAGACCTTCCACTGTTCGTATATACAATACAACTTGGAAGGCCTTTGTCCGCTGGTGTTGTAGGAAAAAGGTTCCCTCGCTTGCCCCTTTCATTGCAGAGGTACTAGCGTTTCTACAGGAGGGCCTAGAGTCCAACTTAAAACCAGCTACCTTACGAAGGCAGATAGCTGCACTGTCCACGGTCTTACCTGCCATAGGAGGGTACAGGCTATCTCAACATCCGCGCATCCAGTTGTTTTTGCAGGGGTCTAACTTAAAGTCACCTCCGACAGTCCATCACTTTCCATCTTGGCGACTCCATACCATTTTGTCAGCCCTTACAAAGAAGCCATTTGAACCTCTTCAAGAGGTTGACTTAAAATGGGTTCGAATGAAGACTCTCTTTTTGGTAGCCATAATGTCTGCATGTCGAGTTTCGGAATTGGGGGCCCTGTCAGTCAAAGCTGGGCTTTGTGTGTTCCATAAAGAAAAGGTGGTTCCGCGCACGGATCCTTCCTTCCTGCCCAAGGCCATTTCTAAGTTCCATCGTACACAAGAAATATACCTACCTACCTTTTGTCTGCAACCCAAAGGAGGTCATTTGGCATATCTTAGATGTAAGCAGAGCCTTAAAAATTTTCATCCTGAGATCCGAATCTATTAGAAAGACAGACTATATGTTCATTAACATTTCTCCTCCCAGAGCTGGAGATAAGATGTCCACCTCATCAATCAGTGCAGTTCTAAAGGCCTGTATCTGTGAAGCATATAGGGCTTCAGGGTTGCAAATCCCTAGGGGAATTACATCACATTCCCTTAGAAGTGCCTCCACAAACACGGCTCTGCTGAATCGCGCTTCAGTCGAAGAGGTGTGTAGAGCCGCTACCTGGTTCTCTCCATCTACATTTGTAAAGCACTATAAGATTCATTCCATGTCCTCAGCAGATGCAGCCTTTGGGAGAAAGGTATTACAGCACGTTCTGGGGGAGGCCAGTGATGAAGGCCCACCCAACTAGGGGACTGCTCTGGGAGGTCCTACAGAGATGTCCAACAACCACTGAGGGAGAACGTCCCATTGGACTTACCGTGAGGGGTTCTTCTCCTCAGAGGTTCGGAGGACATCTCGCCACTCCCAGGTTTATCTTCATCGCCTATATTCTATTCTGTTCTATCTACTACAGCCTTTTCTCCCTTGTACTGTTCTAGTTTCAGTACTATTGGAGTTCACTGTTACAGTTGATGTTGTAATTGCATGTTGCTAGTTTGTGTTTATAGTCCTTCTAGTTAAAAGGAAGACAACACTGCTTTCGGAGTCCCACAACTGAAGGCAGGGTTATTCCGAAGGTGCCAACAGGAAGGTGAAAAAAGTGTTTCCTGCCCTCCTGAAGGAACAGTAGGAATAACCCACAGAGATGTCCTCCGAACCTCTGAGGAGAAGGACCCCTCATGGTAAGTCCAATGGGCTGTTCTTATTTCTGGGAAGTCCTGCAATGAAATACAATTCTTAGGTTTATATGTTGTCTACATGTGTCTTATACTAGCAGCTTTATGTCAGATGTATTGCATTCTGCTTTTGCACTGATTTCTCTCCAGGGGACATTTGAGCCTGGCATTTTACTGTGATTTCTGTGCATAAGTTCATGCTTGAGCATACCTCTCAAGATGATTTCCTTACGGTTTTGTTCCTGCATCATCTGTTGAGATTGGACTTAACTTTAGGTTGTGATAGTTTGGTAATAAAAAAGCACTGAAACTTTTAACTGTTTATGCTTTTGTAAGTAGGGTTGCCAAGTCCAACCCCAGAAATATCTGGGGACTTTGGGGGTGGAGCCAGGAGACTTTGGGGGTGGAGCCAAGAGACACTGGGGTGGAGCTAGGGAGGAGGGGGGGAAACGGCGCCGGGGAGCGTGGCGAGCCGCTCCTCAGCTGCCACCTCTTCATTGAGTTTAAAAACCAACCAACCCACCCCAAAGTCTGTGACTTTCTGCCCCCCCCCCCAGGTCTGCCCACCTTGACTCTGCGCCACAGAAAATGGCTCCGCCGGTCTAAGCCGCTTAGTGTGTGGGCTCTCTGCTCCCGTCTTTTGTTCAGCCGCGGCGTTTGCTGCTCTTCAAAGCCCGTCGGACTCGTTATGGAGAGGCCAGCTGATTGGCTGATTAGCCCTGCTCCCTTTCATAAATTACTGCTCAGCGTGCGGGAACAGGAGCCCTGGGCAGACTTGCCGGAATCCCACGGGCCTGCCTGTTCCTGACTTCGCGCCTCTTCGCCCTGCACGGCGCATGATGCTGCGCTGGAATTTCCTGCTTTAACTCGCCCGGCTGTTTCCTCTCCTTGTGAGTACTTCTGACTTTTTAAACTCTGGCGCTTCTGACTTTTTAAAAGGCGGCAGCGGCGCAGCGGCCTCTTCTCCGCTTGCCGTGGCTGCTCCTCCGAGATGGGCTCAGCCTGAGCCCATCTCGGAGGAGCAGCCACGGCGAGCAGAGAAGAGGCTGCAGCGGCGCGGCGGCCTCGCCCGCTCTGCCTCTGGGGTGGAAGTGGAGGGGGGTGTGGAGGCAGGCCGGGGGCGTGGCGAGCCGCGTGTCCGGGTCCTAGAAGGGCCCGGATTCGCGGATCGCCATGCTCCTGGCCTGCCTCGCCCTCCCCTGCGCTGCTGCCGCCTCTTGGCTGCTCCTCCAAGATGGGCTCAGCCTGGGCCCATCTCGGAGGAGCAGCTGCGGTGGGTGGGGAGGGGGCGGCAGCGGCGCGGCGGCCTCGCCCGATCCAGGATGGGGCGGCTCGCCATGCTCCCCGGCGCCGTTTCCCACCTCTCCCCCCGCTTCCGTTTTTTTGGGGAGCGGGGGAAGAGGGTGGAAATCCTTGGGTCCCCCACCGGGGTGGGAGGGTTGGGAAGCCTATTTGTAAGTGACACATGAGAGGACAACACCCAGCCTCCATCTTTTTCCCCACCTTCTCCCCAAAAGAGCTGTCTCTGTCCATAGTTGTGGCTAAACTTTCAGAATAGTTGAGCTGTTTTTTGCCCACTGTGTTGAGATCTTCTCAAAACTTGTTAGGATGTGGCAAGGTAGACATGACAGGATCTTTGAGTTTTGAAGCTGTTCTAAATTACTGAATGCCAATGAGATGTAGTGGTTAGACTGGAGACCGGTGAATGGATGGTTTTGTTTGAATGAAGCACGCTGGCAGTGCCTTCCTAAGCAGAATTTTGCCCTTTTAAGACCATTGACTTCAATGGATTTCAGTTCTAGCCTAAGTCTCTAGGCTGTGTGTGAATGAATATACCACAGGACTCCACACAACTCTGTGTACAAAGACTTAATTTACTTTTGAACTGTTTTACTTGAAATTATTTACTCTGTAATATATGGCAACATTGATTACTATTGTAACTACATGGCTACAACAATAAAAAATTGTTGGAAAATGAAAAAAAAAAACCACAGGAGAGGGGAGATAATTTATACTGCCTTGGCCTTTGTGGATGAAGAATAAGGTAAAAATAAAATAGGTGGATTAATAGAATCTATTTGGGCTTGAGCTCTTTTGAAACCTTATGGTAGCTGTGTGTTGCTAAGACAAATAGGAGCTAGGTAGTTTTGGAAATGGAGTTCAGAGTGAAGGGTATTAAATGGTAGACATAGGGCTGATTAAAAAAAGAAAAATCTGGCTCATGAATGTCTCTTCCCCCAATTTTATCTAATTAAATTTATTTTATTTACAAAGGTATTCGGAATTAGATATACTTATGAATGAGGTGCCACAGCCTGGTTTGATTTATTTCATGCTGATGATAATTATGGTTGCAAAATAATCTTACTGCATGTAAATAGGATTACAGTGCCAGGTAGAACTGAGAACACCGGGGGTTCCTATACCTAATTTAAAAACTTTTCTCAAAATGGAAGAGTGATGTTTATGCTAGATGCTACGAAACATGGAATTCCCAACATCATAATGCAGGGTTGAGAGGTCAAAGAGTTTTTGCAAGGGAGACTTAAGTGGAGAAGACAGGATTTAATCTTTACCTGCTTCCAGTTTTCTCCTGTAAATACCCTTCAGATAGTTTTAAATTTATTTTCTGTAGCTGGGGGTGACTCCAGTGTAGCGTAGACAGAGGTGGGTTAAGATGGAGAGGATTTGCTGCTTCACAGACAGATGCATGCTTATGCTAGAAAAATAACTGCACAAGAACTATAGATGTTAGTGATTAATCATATTGAATGTTTGAAACAGGCTTTAGATGTCGTACAACATACTGATTTATGCTATAACAAACTGATTTTGGAGTGATATTTTAATACCTCAAGGTATACCTCAAGGAGAGCCAGTTTGGTGTAGTGGTTAAGTGTGCAGACTCTTATCTGGGAGAACCGGGTTTGATTCCCCACTCCTCCGCTTGCACCTGCTAGCATGGCCTTGGGTCAGCCATAGCTCTGGCAGAGGTTGTCCTTGAAAGGGCAGCTGCTGTGAGAGCCCTCTCCAGCCCCACCCACCTCACAGGGTGTCTGTTGTGGGGGAGGAAGGTAAAGGAGATTGTGAGCCTCTCTGAGACTCTTCGGAGTGGAGGGCAGGGTATAAATCCAATCTCTTCATCTACGTCACAGGGTGTCTGTTGTGGGGGAGGAAGGGAAAGGAGATTGTGAGCCGCTCTGAGACTCTTCGGAGTGGAGGGCAGGATATAAATCCAATATCTTCATCTACCTCACAGGGTGTCTGTTGTGGGGGAGGAAGGGAAAGGTGATTGTGAGCCGCTCTGAGACTCTTCGGAGTGGAGGGCGGGATATAAATCCAATATCTTCATCTACCTCACAGGGTGACTGTTGTGGGGAGGGGAAGGTAAAGGAGATTGTGAGCCGCTCTGAGACTCTTCGGAGTGGAGGGCGGGATATGAATCCAATATCATCATCATCATCATCATCATCATCATCATCATCATCATCATCATCATCATCATCATCATGGAGTCTCATTTGGAATAATGAATACACCCCACATACAGTGTGTATGCTTGTTGTTGCTTTAAAAGAAATACTGTCCTCTCCAGTGATTTTTAGAATTATCAGGAACTTGTGATTTTTTGGGGGGTTTTTTTTTGTGGATGGGCACTAGGAAAGAGGATCAGATCTTTTATTTGGCCTCTAGATTTTTAACGGCGACCTCCAGAAACTGTAATCTGATCATACAAAACTTTTTTGCAGTTGACACACAACTTTCAGTGTTGCTTCAGCAGATATGTCTCAAAGTAAATGTCTTAAATATACACCTTAAACATATTGCTGCAGATGATATGTGAAAAATAAAAATAAATGTGTGAATATCCAAACAGAGTAGCTTGCTTCACATCTTTAAAAACTGTTTTTATTGCTGTCCTGAAAGTACAGATTAGAGGAACATTTAATGTGCATGTTTCATACCAAGTTATAAAACTAAAGAGGAAAGATACAAATCTTTTAAGGTGGAGTCTTCCGTTTTCTTTGGCTTTGTATTAACACGTTGATGTCAGTTGGGGTGGACCAATGTAAGTGGGTGCGGAATTGCTCTCTGTGTGAACCGCTTTTCCACACTTTACCTTTCATCTTCTCAACAATTGGTATAGAGGAGATCATTATGTTTTCTTAGGATAACTCTGTCTGAGAGAGCAATTTACTCAAGGCCACCCAGTGAGTGTCTTAACTTGGCCTGTCCACATGGTTCTCCCAAGTCCAGTACTCTTGTCCGACTGTGCTAAGAGCTTGTAGGAAGATTTAAAGTCACCTTTGGTTTGCTGCTTTGACTCAACAAGCATGTAAAAATTCCTAAATTAATATTCTTTAACACTTTCTTTGGCTTGCATGGCTTGTTTTATATGGTTTATATTATACACTATGGAATTGGGTGCTCTGTGGGAACATCTTAGTCATATTTTGTGAATACAAAAGCTCAGGGTCTTTCAAATGTAAACTTTCAGAATACTTGCCTTTGACCTTGGTTGTCTACTGGTCTGCAATTTAATACACAGTGACCTTCTCATTCCAACCTTGCACATAGTTTAAGGTAAATCAGAGTTTTCCCAAATAAACAATTACATGATCTTTCAGCTTAACAAGAACAATTTCCTGTCTTGATCTTACACTTAACCTCCCTTCTCCCCCTTAAAGGAAAATGCTTCTGTTGTCCTACATTTCTTTTTGTTTTTGGATATGATTTGTAGCTGTAGCATTGCATGGCCCTGATTATTGTTACTGGCAATGCTTAAGAAATTAGTCTCACTTCTGCATAAAACTATTAGTTTTCTATTTAATTTAATCTGTTGGCTTCTTATAAAACAGATGGCCATATTTAGATGGTTAAATGAAAAAAAAGGACAAATTCAGAGAATGTTCCATGTTCTCATAACTGGACTAGACACATTTTTAAGTTTTGGACATTTAAGAAATTTAACCATTGTGAGATCATAAGACTTTGCAGGCTCACTAATGGATCCTTTATTCTTAATGAACACTTGAAAGAAAGGGAGAGAGGGGACGGTTAAAGCATATGTAATATTTTGAAAATAGTATGGTATGTCTCCTGATATACTATAATACAAAGAAATCTTAGGATAGGCTGCAGCATGCTTTTTTCTACAATACTGCAAACTTCGAAGCAACATTAATGATACCATATGTGTTGGTGCAGATGTTTTAAGACTGGAATGTTTGTCAACATTTAGCAGAGATTTATTGAACTACGTAAGTATTCTTTATCACAGGCTGAGAAGCCTTATTTGCTAAGTGTAGTCAGGGTGAATTGATTTTTAAAGCAATTTTGAGCGAATGGTTTGCATAGTTTCAAAAGTTCTGATTCAGGGTTTCCCAGACTTTTCTTTCCCGTGGCTCAGTTATTTTACACTTCTTTTTCGTGACCCACTAAAATTTGGGGGTGGATCCAGGAGACTTTGGGGGTGGAGCCGGGAGACAGGAATTATGCCATTTCCTGTGGTGTCAAGGACCAAATGATGTCACTTCTGGGGCACACTGAACCAAAACTCCACCTTTTCCTGTGATGTCACTTCCAGGGCACTCCCCCAAACCTGCCTCTTCTTTGAAAGTAAATTCATTTTCAGAAAAATCTCTCTGAAACTCATGCTGAGCCAAAATGGGGGTGGAAAGTGGGCGGTCCTCTCTTTTCACCCCCACACCTGCATGCACCTATCTGTTTGTGTATTCTTCTGCAGTTTGCAAGCACTCCTAATGCCCATGTTCAATTGCCTGCACCACCTACATATCCTTTCCTCAACAGCACTGGCCATTGTATGCAATTGGGAGTGCTGTTGCCATTGCCATCAGGAATGCCAGCACTGTGTACCACCCACACTGGGCCCTGGCAGCTGCTGTACCTCAAACTATGCTGACACATTTAGTAGGCCCTTCCTTCAGCTGCTATTACTGGAACCCTGCTTCAAGCTACAACCAAGCCTTCTGGGTTTCAAGAAAATCTTTCAACAGCTATTTTTCATACTTTTCTTTGGTTGAAACACGGGGAAATTGCTGTGAAAGGTAGCAGAGAATTGGTATTGCAATTAATGAATTAATTTCAAGTTATATGAAGTTCATGCAAGCTTTTCTGCAGTTATCCCAAAACGGATATTTATGAGGGGCTTGCAACTTTTTATTGGCTGTGTTTCCCATGCCTTTACAAACAACCTGTTGTGCAGATACTTAGCCAGTGAACTACTTTCATCCTTTTAAATATCTACAGGGGGAGTTTAATTTTGGTGTCAGACAGCTGTTAAAAGCAGGACCAGTAAAATGGTGCCATGTTCATAGTACCATCTCTTCCAGTGCTGTTGAGATATACCACACTAATCTCCAATAAGCTCTTTATGTCCCACACCTTTTCCTCTCATTCACTCACACAGAAATCTCATAGAAGGCCACCTGGCTACAACTGGGGGTGCCAACTTTCCATTGGCAGAGCTCCTATGTCTGCAATAGCAGTATGATGAACAGAAAAGTTTCATCCAGTAAAAATGGAAGGAAAGAAAGAAAGGGAAATGGAAAGAAGGAAAGGAAAAGAAAAGAAAAGAAAAGAAAAGAAAGACATGGAACGAAAGAACATAAACATAAGAGGAGCCATGTTGGATCAGGCCAGTGGACTATCCAGTCCAGAATTCCCTCATACAATGCCCCAAAAGCACCAGAATGTCCACCAGTGGGGCCAGGGCACTAGAAGCCCTCCCACTGTTGCTTCCCCCCCTCCCAGCACCAAGAATACAGACAGAGCATCACTTGCAGGGAAAGAACAAACAAAAGGGGGGAGGGGGCAAAGAAAAAAAAGTCTTCCTCACCATCAGATGACCCCAGTCAGCAAAAATTTTGCCCAGGGGTCGTTTGGTAAAAAAAAATAGCTACCAGAATGCCCACTCCCCGCCCCTCCTGGCTGAAAAAAACACACACACCCTTCTTTGCCACCCAGGCCTCCTGGGGAAATCTCCCCAAAAGAACATACTGCAAGGCACATGAAAGCTCATACCTTGAAGAACACTTCATGGGTCTAAAGTGCCAGTGGATGCTAGCTCTTCTCTCAAACACTGGGAGCGGGAGAGAAGGAAGGAGAGGCAGCCAGTTGGAGAGCCAGTTTGGTGTAGTGGTTAAGTGTGCAGACTCTTATCTGGGAGAACCAGGTTTGATTCCCCAGTCCTCCACTTGCACCTGCTAGCATGGCTTTGGGTCAGCCAGAGCTCTGGCAGAGATTGTCCTTGAAGGGGCAGCTGCTGCGAGAGCCTCTCCAGCCCCACCCACCTCACAGGGTGTCTGTTGTGGGGGAGGAAGGGAAAGGAGATTGTGAACCGCCTTGAGACTCTTCGGAGTGGAGGGCGGGATATAAATCCAATATCTTCATCTACCTCACAGGGTGTCTGTTGTGGAGGAGGAAGGGGAAGGAGATTGTGAACCGCCCTGAGACTCTTCGGAGTGGGGGGCGGGATATAAATCCAATATCATCATCTTCTTCTTCCTCTCTGCACAGCACAGAGACGGGGCAGGGCTAGCTTTGCTGGGGGCGGGTGATATTCAATAGGGCATGCTGTTCTGTTGTGATATTCAATGGGGCATGCTGCTCAACAAATTGTGGTTTGATGGTGGGGGCCAAACCAGGATTCTGAACTACAGTTTGTACTTGTCTTTTTAATCTCAGTGCAAAGTGTGATTTTGGTTAAGTCCAAAAACATAAATTTGATTATGTCTCTAACAGCCTGCTGGATATTGAGCTGGCTGTTCAGATCACCAGAAAAACCTAGCCACTCCTCTTCTTCTTCCTTCTGGCTTTCTTTCCATACCCCCTCCTTGCTAATGATGGTCCACCAAGAGGGACTGCCATTTCACCTTCTCCTGATGGGACATTAAGCAGTGGGACACAATATTTCATGTCCTTTTATTCAGTTTGGCAATTAATATGATAGAAATTGTGCCACGAAAAATGTTATAGTCAAAACCAGTTTATAACCCATATCTTTCTTCTTTTCCTGGCTATGAAGAAAGCATCTTCACCACACCACCCCTTACATCCCAAGAGAGAACAAGTGGGTGAGTGACCTAATTATGTCTGTATATTTCTTCCCAAACTTCAGTTTTTGAGGGGGAGGGGGGGGAAACAAGATACGGGGATATGGTGAAATGGTAAGAGGGAGGGCAGGCAGGGGTGATGGCTGTCAAACATCTACTTTGTTTCAAAACAAAAAAAGTTTAGAGAATTCAGTGTAAGCATGACCAGTCAGGAAAAAGAGTTTGGGATAACATCCAAGTATTCTGGTTGGAGAAGGAAAAATAGCAAGCTCTACAGACTCACTGGAGTAGGCTCATCTGATAAGCAAAGCTGCATTTGCGCAGTAAACTGCAGTCTACACATCACAGTTTATGACATTTGAACAGAGTGGAGTAATACACTGGGAAATTAAGGATTTCTGTTAGGCTTCCTGTGACATGAAAAGGCACCAAGTAAGATCTATACGTGAAGACTTGTAATGCAAGCGAACGGAGAGATCTAAGCAGAGTTTCACCCTTCATATCCATTGAAGTCAGTGGGCTTAGTTGGGTGTAATTCTGTTTAGGGAGGCACTGTAAGTGCCCAAAAGTTTCCAGGATAAATGGCTGATAGTTTCTGGGCAAACTATTTCTCCAGGAAACGGGAAATAAATGTCTGTGTTTTCTGCAGGATTGCCAGCCCCCAGGTCCCAGCGGGGTTTCCCCCACTTTTGGGGGCTTTGACCTACCACTCTCAAACAGGGACATTGCTGCACAATGTCCCTGATGCAATTTTGTCACTTCTGGGTGACATCATTGTGCCAGGGATGTCACGTGGCAACACTCTAGTTTTTGGACAGTCTCCCTCTGTGATGGAGGACATTTTGTGGGTGATTCCTATCCTACATTCAGGGAGGCAGGGAACAAATTTCTTCACTTCCTGTTCCTAGTGGGAGTCACCCTCAACTCCAATTCTTCTTCTGCCTCACTAGGGAGAGCAGCTAGGCTAGGTTTTGCCTTATACCTGTTCTATACATTTCTAACTCAGGAGAGTGAAAGGTGTTCCTTCCTTCAATTTTTCTATTATTTTCTATCTTTTGATAACTATCTACACCAGGGGTGGCCAAACTGTGGCTCTTTCACATGTATTGTGTGGCTCTTGAAGTCCCCACCAACCTGTCAGCTGGCTTGGAGAAAGCATTTATCTCTTTAAATCACTTTTCCAAGCTAAGCCAACCTGCGGTCTGGGGAATGCATTTAAAGTTAAAGTTGCTTTCCTTCCTTCCTTCCTTCCTTCCTTCCTTCCTTCCTTCCTTCCTTCCTTCCTTCCTTCCTTCCTTCCTTCCTTCCTTCCTTCCTTCCTTCCTTCCTTCCTTCCTTCCTTCCTTCCTTCCTTCCTTCCTTCCTTCCTTCTTTCCTTCCTTCCTTCCTTCCTTCCTTCCTTCCTTCCTTCCTTCCTTCCTTCCTTCCTTCCTTCCTTCCTCCCTCCCTCCCTCCCTCCCTCCCTCCCTCCCTCCCTCCCTGTTCATGTCAGAAGTTTGATGTTTATTTTATGTGGCTCTTATGTTAAGCAAATTTGGCCACCGCCTATCTACACTATATTATTGTCTCCCCTCCTTTTCTCCTCTACTCCTTCTTACTTTGAGGGCCTATATCTTGGCTGGCGGTGGCCGGTTTTTGACTGCCTTTCATCCTTACTGAATGTCATGAGTCCAGCTACTGCCACAGCCATTTTGAGGCTACTACCACAGCTCTAAGGGGAGATGGCTTGCTTTTGGATGGAGAGCAGGAGACTGTAACCATCAGGTGTTGCAGTGGAGCCAACAAGACCCTAAAGAGGCTTATGATGTGCTCTCCAACAGGCCTGGCCTCAAGCAGCAAAAAATACACCAAAGAGTACCGCAGCACCACACCAATCAAACTCTTGAGCTAGGAAGAGGTGGCGTGTTCAGAGATCAGTGGCAGGCAAGAGAAAGCTAGCTGCACATCCTTTGCTCTGGCTGACCACCTGAGGGCAAATCAGGGGGTTTGCAGTGACAGCTCTCCTCTTCTAGAAGGGATGTCTGCTTCTTTTCAACACCAGGGTAAGACAGAGCATTCCAGCACAGAGGGAGGTAACCAATGTGGCTGTGGTTTCATGTCTCTTCCCCCTCATTTCTTCTCTGTCCTGGAACACTCCATTTGGGAACAAATCGTAAAGATTCATGGGGATAGTAAGAGTAAAAGTCACCATCATAGAGTGCATTCTTCCTCCACATCCTCCCCCCCCCCCCGCCGTGAGAACAGTAGATGGCCCACAAAGGCAGCCAGAAAACAGTCTGTTGCTCAAAAAAGAGATGGAGATTCCTCTCCAGAGAAGAAAGGGGATTGAGATGACAAAAGTGACGGAGGAAGGTGAATTCATGTCTGATGAGGAGGAGACTGATACCGAAGTGCCAGAACTGTCCCTTAGATTTTTTTAAAGTGAAGACTATCAATACCTCTTGGCCAAAACACTTATCTGCACTGGATCTCTAGGAGGATCCAGACATAGATGATGACTATGAGGAAAAACAAACAAACAAAAATCTCATCATCTGGAACCACCTGAGGGTTATTATGGACACAGCGGTGACATGATTGTTTCTAACATCGGAGGAGGCGCTAAAGATCAAGGCCCTAGCTTCTCACGTCATCAAGGAAAGGCTGTCTTCTCTGCCAAGCTTCAGGGTCTGCTGATTTCCACTGCAGACACCATTCAGTGGGGGATATTCCATTCCAGACCACTTCAGATGTTCCAGAGGCCATAGCAGAGCTATATATCCCTGAAGGCAGACCTGTTTCTTCGTGTCCCAATGTCCATAAAATGCAGTCTCTGTTGGTGGACAAAACATCCAACATGATGAGTGGCAAGCATTTTTGGGTGCCACAGCATCACTAGATCTTTACGGATGCCATTTTCAGCAGCTGGGGGGGGGCATGTTTCAGAACCAATCAATCCAAGGTTGATTGTTGGAGGGGGAGTCGAGCCTATCCATCAGTGCTCTGGAACTGTGGGCCATCAAACTGGCCCTTTTTCAGTTTGCTACCCAGATTGCATGGGCCCATGTCTTAATCAGGGTGGACAACATTGCTGCAAAAGCATAAATCAACAAGTAGGGGGGCTCCAGGTCGTCTGCCCTCCACAAGGAAGCTTGCATATGTTTTGCTTGGGCTGAAGTTCATTTTGCGTCCATCAAGGTGGAACATGTCAAGGGGATATTGAATGTCCAGGCAGAATGGCTGAATTGACAGGGCATATGACAAGGGGAGTGGTCTCTGAACAAGAAGCTCTTCCAATTGATAATCACTTCAGGAACCTGATGATAGATCTTTTTGCCTCTCTAAAGAACCACAAGCTAGACCACTTTTATTGCAGATTCCTTCACCAGAAAGCAGAGGCCATGAACACTCTGACTACCCCTTGGATGAAGGAGTTGTTGTTTGCTTTTCCTCCAGTCAGTCTTCTTCCCAGACTCATGTCACATCTGGGACCTCAAAGCAGAGGTTCCAGAGGTGGCTCCTTATTGGCCAAGACATCCTTGTTCTGCATCCCTTCAGGAAATGTCAGCGAATGAACCCCTCTTCCAATCTCAGAAGATCAGGGTCTGATCTTCCATCCTTGACCAGAATGGTACCATTTGACCACATGGAAGTTGAGAAGGAGAAATTGCTACTCTTGGGATATTCCCCAGAGGTCATTACAATGATTTTGGCTTCAAGAAAACAATCTACAACCTGAATATATAATACCACAATTAAGGCTTTTGTGCAGTGGTGTTACAGAAAACATGTAAATCCCAAATGACCAAAGATGAAGTCCATCCTAGCCTTCTTACAGGATGGACTATTGTTGGGACTGAAGATGGCTACCTTAAGAAGGCAAGTGACAGCGCTAGCATTGGTTTTGCCCATGCTTTAAGGTTTTTGCATTACCAAGTTTTAAGGTTTTTGCATTTAAAAAAACCATAGAGTTTTGCCCCATTTTGTCATGTTTTAAGGTTTTTGCATTACCAAGCACCCTCATGTAATCTCTTTTCTAAGAGGGACTTTGTTGTCACAACCTCCACAAACCCACAGGTTTCCAAGTTGGAAGCTAAACACAGTTTTGTCTGCACAAATTAAGGCTCCCATTGAACCCATCACAAACGTATCTCTGAGAATGAAAACCATTTTTCTGGTAGCCATAACATCGGCTAGAAGGGTTGGGGGTTCTGTCTACAAAGTTAGAACTTTGCATCTTCCACAAAGACAAGGTGGTCTTATATACAGATCTGACTTTCAGGCCTAAGATTAATTTCTCTTTTCATAGATCCCAGGACATATACTTGCCTTCCTTTTGTCCACACCCCTCACATCTGCAGGAAAGAGTTAGGCAAGTTTTGAAGTGTTAAATTAAGAGAACACAACACTTTTGCAAGACAGATGCACTTTTAATTAATTTGTCTCCACACATGGGCAAAAAGATGTCTAGTGCAGCAGTTAGAAGGACCATCAGACTGTATTGCAGAAGCCTACAGAAGAAAACAACAGGTCCTGTGTGCACCACGGCTCAGTCTGTCCAAAGCGCTGCAACGAACACTGCTTTTGCCAAACATCCATCAGCTGAAGAGGTGTGCAAAGCTGCAACATGATAATCTATATCAACATTTATTAAACATTATAAAATCAACATCTACGACTCAGCCAATGCAGCCTTTGCAGCATATCCTGGAGGGTGCTCATGGCAACAGCCCACCCGCTGTTTAGGGACACTGCTTTAAGATGTCCCACAAGGGGTCCTCCGCCTCAAAGGGAGAATGACCATTGGACACTTACCGTGAAGGGTCCTTCTCCTCTGAGGTTAGGAGGACATCTTGACCCTTCCGGGTCACCATCTCCTTCCTCAGATTCTCACAGAAAGAGTATATTATACATACACAAACAGCAACAAAACCAAAAACATTTAACTTCTTTCTCCTTTCTCTGTACTCTCTCGTGGTCCTTCCGGTTGTAGCTCCCTGTAATATTTACTCATTTAGTTTTTTCAGGTTGTGTATTCTAGATTTTTTATAGTGTTACTGCTTTTGGAGTTGCCAAACTGAAGTTGAGGGTGACTCGCACCAGGAACAAGAAGTGAGGAAATTTGTTTCCTGTCTCCCTGAAAGTAGGATGGGATGTCCTCCTAACCTCAGGAGAGAAGGACCCTTCACGGTAAGTGTCCAGTCTGAAAGCAGAAAACCATAGAGTTTTGCCCCCAAACCAGGGTTTCATTCACAATGTCTTGCCTACCCCTGGAATGCTCCCCAAATCCTGGCTTTCTGGTTCATAGTCTAATTAGTCAATAGTTTGCACCATCAATATACATGACAGCAGTATTTATAATGCTTCATTTTAATATTAGGTGTCTTCTACAGAGTTCTTCTTGTGAGTGAAAAGGAAATTTTAACTGTTTAGTTTGAATCTGAAAGGGAGGCCAGTGATTTTTGTGGATTTCCTCTTCCACTGCATAATCTTCCTGCTGTTGCTGAGATTGCCAGCAGCAGCACACAAGAATCAGCTGGAGGAAGTGAGTTACACTGCTGGAAAAATAACCTTGGGATTCTACCCTCTGTGTTTGATAGAGAGCCATAAAGTCAGTGTTAAGAGATGATGAGCATGCGCTTGACTTCAACATTTCTGTTAAATTCAGGCTTCATTGTAAGCGAAGAGGCTTAATATTACTGAAATGTTCAAAAATCAAACTGAAATTAAGAAAATGAATTTTTAAAGAAGCTCAATGTGTTTTAATTTTTTTTTTTTAAAAAAAAATTATTCCCCCTGAATGTGTGTTCAAGGATAATATCTGTTGGGGAATAGATGGAATGGGTAAACTTCTGTTAAACAGACCTCTAGGATTTACAGTTCACTTGGCAACTAATTTTCCCCAGAAAAAGAACTTTTCTACTCTAAATTCACTTGGATATTGAATGTTTTCTGAGTTAAATAAATCTTCTCTGTGTTTCTCAGAGTTCTCTGGGAAATGGTGCTTGCTGCTCTCACCCTCTTTTGTGGTCTCCCATCTTTTATCAAAGTCAGATTGGATGGTAGGTCTGACATCATAGTGGTCCTGAATATGTTTCATTCCATAGAGAAATCATATTATGTTTTCTTTGGAACAGATACACCGTGCAAAACTTTAACTGAAGGATACATATCTGCCCTAAGAGATTTCATATGTGGTTATATTAAAAGGCTTTGGCTTCAGTCCTATACACACTTAATTGGGTGTAAGTCCTATTGTACGGTTTACTTCTGAGTAAACATGACTAGATTGCAGGTTTAAATATTTTTCTGTGTTTCTAGAATTTTAAAACTCCTGATTGAAGATGATTTTTTTTTTTTGGCTCAAAATTCTGTTCTAATCCACCTTTGGAAGAGACTGTCCAGGAGAAGTTGGATAGCTGTTTTGGTCAGAAACAGTAGAAATAGGGGTTTTTTATTTTAGCAGGAATGCTAAAATAAAAATTAAAACAAATTGAGCTTCTTTAAAAATTCATTTTCTTAATTTCAGTTTGATTTTTGAACATTTCAGTAATATTAAGCATCTTCGCTTACAATGAAGCCTGAATTTAGCAGAAATGTTGAAGTCAAGCGCATGCTCATCATCTCTGAACACTGACTTTATGGCTCTCTATCAAACACAGAGGGTAGAATCCCAAGGTTATTTTTCCAGCAGTGTAACTCACTTCCTCCAGCTGATTCTTGTGTGCTGGGGCTTGGGGTTAGGGGATGTGGCCTAGTATGCAAATAAGTTCATGCTGGGCTTTTCCTACAAAAAAGCCCTGTGTGAAGCAATGGTGATATCATGGGGGTATGGCCTAATATGCAAATGAGATCCTGCTGGACCTTTTCTATTTAAAAAGCCCTGAGTAGAACAAAGTTTGAGTCCAGTGGCACCTTTAAGACCAACAGAGTTTAATTCAGGGTATAAGATCTAATGAAGTGTGCATGCAGACTTCCTCAGATACAGTGAAATGGAATTTACCAGTCCATGTATATAAAGCAGAGGTTCCGTTTTATATGTATGGACAGGTTAGGTTGATTCCATTTGATTGAATCTGAGGAAGTGTGCATGCACACCAAAGCTCATACCTTTAAATAAAACTATTGGTCTTAAAGGTGTCACTGGACTCAAACTTCATTCTAGGAGAAGTTTGTTATTGGGGGCTGTTAGGTATCTGAGTCTGCAAGCCAATTTTACCAAAAGAAAACTTAAAAACCAACCCCTTCCCCCTTTTCCTCTTAATTGTTTTTCACTACTTCCCCTGGTAGAATAATGTCAAGGGCTAGTTTGAATCGGATGGGATTGACTCGGGTAAAGAGTTTTCTTATGTGCCAGTTGCAGAGCCAGACTTTCTTCTGATTTTGGGGACTGAGAATGCAGTTTCTTAAATTACAAAGAACTTTTCAAAAGTTGCCCCAAATGCAGGAGTCTTGAATTCCTACAGTACGGTCTTCCATCACAGAAAAGAAAGTATATTCAATATTAACTGAAAAGTGATGCAGTTTCCTTCTTTGCCAGGCAGTAGATACAAGTAATATTGTAAGTAACCCTTAAAGCTAGTGCCTTTGGGTCTTTATAATACCTTACCAGGGTCTTTCTATACAATCTGTTGTGAACTCCTGAGATTTTATTTTTTTTTTATTTTTAACAGAACAGTAATCAAGGCTTTTCCCCTCAAAAACTGTTTGTTCCACAACTTAGCTATTTTTAAGCACTTGCATACAGTTCATACATTTTTCCCTGTGTAAATGGTTTAGTGAGGGATTATCTTTTGTGTACTTGTTAAAATGAATAATCAGTACACGAAAACATTACACAAATAAGAAATGGCTGGAGTTGGCTCTGTTTAGCTGAGACAATTTATTTCATCCATCTTCAGTGTTTCTTAGCAACGTAAAGTAGTCTTATCCAGGGCACTTTCACATCTTTCTTCAAATATAGCTTGGGTAATGTTTTATATGACCTGAAGTTCATCCATCTGTCCTGAAGCTCCCAATGTTTTTCCATTGCTTTCAATGATCAAATGATCTTACATACCTTCTTTCAGCTTAATAATGCACAAGTTGACTAGAGAATCATTTCACATGTCAGGTTTTTCAAGAGTTCTGGGAAATTTCTTGCTGTCGTGTATAGCAGAGCTAAAAGCTACTGAAAATGTGTTACAGTTTCGTAATAAAAGGGGTAGAAGAAAATATTGGCTTGGAGATAAGCTAAATATTTTCTGATAGCCCTAGCCTCAAGGGGGATACTTGGGTCGCGGGTAATAAAAGGATAATGTTGATATCTTTGGGTGAATAGACTAGGAAGGACTCTGTTTGGATCATAATTTATGAAAATGCTGGCTTTGTATAGAACGTTACATTATCAGATTGCTTGGGTGTAAAAATTGCATTTATGTACAGCCAGTGTTTCCATCGTTTATGTCTTCATCAGTTAGCAAACTGGTGATCTTCTGGAGGTTAACTCTGACAGATCAGAGGCTAATGTAAACGCCATACTATCCTCTTTCTGCTTCTTGCTGTATGTTTTGCTAATATAAAACTGATTATGATGCTAACGTTTGTAGATCTCTGAGAGTGGCTAGAATCGGCTTCTTTAACTGAACACTGAAGATGCTTGCTGGGAGGGCAGGATAAGAGTGCTGTCGCAGTATAAAATGTGCAATACAAAGGCTGCTTTAAAGCTCTTCTTAAGGTGGCTAGTCTCACACTGTGGCCCAGGTGGAAAACCCAAAGCAAAGGATTGTAGTGGCAAAATAAGCTAATATATAAATAATCCTAACAGTTTGTGCAGTTAGCTGTAATGGGTTGCTTTGTGAAGATAGGCCCAGTCTAGGTATCAAAGTAAAGTGTTCTGTATTTGGCAGCTATTCTGTGTGTACTCAACATTTATACTCATAAGAACCTGCCAAGTAGTTTTCGGAGTGCCAACAGTCATTTTAGGGCTATATGAGAGTTTGACCCATCCCTGGATTATATGGATGTACATTTCTTGAATCAGTAGAAAAAAGAAGTTGTCTTGCATTATCTGTAATTTGTTTAAGGGGGGAAATTGTGATGCAAGTTATCATATGGAGAAACTCCTCAGTATAGGAAAAAGTCGTACCGAGAGCGTTGTACATCTTATTTAGTGTTAACACTCTCATCTTTAACTTGAGTCCTGAACAGTACTTCCTATGTTTCACCCCATGTCCATATAGTCCCTGCTTCTCACAGCTCTCTGCCATGGCACAGCTGTATTATGTACTCTGCTTTAATGTCATTGTTACTTCTCCATGTATGCTCATGAATGATATTTGGCTGTTGCTCTGGTTGCCCTCATCATGATTTTCTCACAGTAAGTGGGCACATTCCCAACTTTCAAGTTCTTTGGCTTCTAACCAGATTAGTTGGCCACAGAGTATCCTCTCCTCCTTATTTGCTGATGCCACTCTGCTTGGCAAAGGCAAGGGCGTCCTAGACTTCTTAGGGAGATGGGAAATGAAAGTGAGGCTACTAGAAAAACATGCATGGTGGCAGAGTCCCCCCCCCCCCCCCCCCAGCCAGTTGTAAAGCAGCTGGTAAGTCAAAAGGGTTTATTGAAGTTTCTAGGCAGGCATAGCTGAGTAGTGAGCCAACTAGTATCTCTTTTGGGGCTGGATGTGGCCGATGGGTTCCCAGTTGCAGACTATTGATCTTCTTTGAGGGGATAAATTAAAAACCATGTTTTCTTCTCTGTAGTTTTGAGCTACCAGCAATAAGTATAGAGACATTATGTGGGCGATGAGGGGTGGAGAGAGGCTAGCACCAGACTTTAGCACCAGACTTTTTTCTTCTTGGTGTAATGTGGCATTGTAAATGTAAAGTATAAATGTAAATGTAATAAATAAATAAATAAATAATAAAATAAAGAGGTGATTTGGATTACCTAGTGTCTGAAAGTAATTCACCAAATTTGCCTGTGTCTCAGAATGAAATTGTGTAGAGAATATTATATTCAGAAATGGGTATATGTGTCAGATTTTATAAATTCTTTAAAGGACACGAAGTAGTATTTTCCATGTAGATAAATGGTTTGCAAACCATAACTTTGTGTATTTTATTGTTAGAGTTGCATAAACTGAAGTAAAAATATTTATGCAGAATATTGAGTTTAGTTGTTTCTCAGATGTTGTAGTCAAGTTCTGTTGATTTTTAACTTTCATAATAGTTCCCTCATAACTGTATCTCTAAAACTTTGCATGTAGCAATTGCATGTTTTCAGATTTGAAGCTATGGTTGTAGCATTACTGCTGGTATACTCCCCACCCTTAGATAAGTGTGTTTTGTTTATGTGGTTACAGCCTTATGTGAAAAATATGACAGAGTTCACAAATGGTAATGGGTCTGATTCACAAAATCTGTTCCTGTGCTCTCTCTGGTTAATCTTGAGAGTTCATTTTATAGCACCAATGATTGCTGCTTCCATGTACGGACTTGAAATGTCAGTCACCATGCCAGGTCATTTTCTAATTCAATAAATGAAGGAATTCTATGGGTACTTGGTTGTTCAAGAGTCTGCCAAACCCTATCAAGTCTGAGTTGGGAACGGTTGGCTAACACCATGATCCCAAACACATTTACGCAGAAGTAAGTACTGCTGAATGCATTTGGGAACATTGCCTAAAAGTGTCAAATTTTCACTTTGAAATTGGGTCCAAACATTATTTCACCAAAACGTGTTGCTCGTTACTTTTTTGGCTTTTAAAGTATTCTGCATAGTAAATCGGTAATGATACTTTTTTTTTGCAGCCAGTTAATCCTTTGTGTTAGCTAAGAAAGTTATCTAGCTGCTTGTGTTAAAGAGAATGAACCCATTTCAGAACGTACATTTGCAATTTTTGGGGGTTTTTTTGTGGGAGATTAGCTTCAAATCTAGCATGATAAATAAGTAATATATTTCCTATATGTGCCTTTAGGGGAAAGTCCTGTTTTAGGTCTATATTTAAATGACTCATTTTCTGTGAAGTGAAAAGCTTGCCCTGGTATGATATTTGTGGATAGCTTTTTCTTTTTAAAAATACACTTTTTACCAGCTAGTCCAGAAACGTTTTGAGGATTACATTATGTTGTTTAAAATCACTGTGGCCATGTCTACACATGTATTTGCCTTGGGTTTGATGTTGGGAAGTGGTTTTACCCCCTGCTTCCAAACAGCACTGAAGTATTTCCATGCAGTATGTGGGTTGTCTTTGTATTTTTTAAAATCTTTCTCAAACTCGATTTGCTCTGGTTAGCGTCTGTGTGGATGGAAGCTAGATTAGCTGCTGTGTGGATGGAAGCTAGATTAGCTGCTGTGTGGATGGAAACTAGATTAGCTGCTGTGTGGATGGAAGCTAGATTAGCTGCTGTGTGGATGGAAGCTAGATTAGATGCTGTGTGGATGGAAGCTAGATTAGATGCTGTGTGGATGGAAGCTAGATTAGATGCTGTGTGGATGGAAGCTAGATTAGATGCTGCGTGGATGGAAGCTAGATTAGATGCTGCGTGGATGGAAGCTAGGTTAGCTGCTGCGTGGATGGAAACTAGGTTAGCTGCTGCGTGGATGGAAACTAGGTTAGCTGCTGTGTGGATGGAAGCTAGATTAGCTGCTGTGTGGATGGAAGCTAGATTAGATGCTGTGTGGATGGAAAAGTCTGGATTTTCCTGGTCTTGCCTGTCCAGAAGCCATTTTTTTCTGCCCCAGTCCCCTTGGCAGTCACCACCCTGCATCAGGGGGATTTGGGGGAAGTTTCTTTAAAATTAGCATATTAGTGCAATTATATTGGTATGTCCATTATATATTTTTTTTAAAGATCTCCCCCCCCCTGTTGCACGGGGATGGAATGCTGTGCAGGGATGGGGTAGGAGAATGCAAGGAAAGCTGCCTTCTTTAAACCCCATTGCTTCTGTGCTGCATCAGGAACTGCAGTAACCTTGGAGCTTCAATAGGATGGTGTTCCAAATGGAGGAGGCCAGAATGTATATTAAGTCTCAGTTCCCAGAATGTTGACACTGACACACATTAACTATAACTAAGAAGAAGAAGAAGATATTGGATTTATATCCCACCCTCCACTCCAATCTCAGAGTGGCTCACAATCTCCTTTACCTTCCTCCCCCACAACAGACACCCTGTGAGGCGGGTGGGGCTGAGAGGGCTCTCCCAGCAGCTGGCCTTTTAAGGACAACCTCTGCCAGAGCTGTGGCTAGCCCAAGGCCATTCCAGCAGGTGCAAGTGGAGGAGTGGGGAATCAAACCCAGCTCTTCCAGATAAGAGTCCGCATACTTAACCACTACACCACTATGCTACACCAAACTGGCTAATGAACCCTGTAGAGTAGTAAAGGGTTTTTACCACCGCCAGAGATACTCTACTTTTGCAGGAAAATGTAAGTAGTCAGAAGACCCTTGCTGCTCTGTAAACCTAATGTGGTCTAAGGACAGCTATGAAAGGCTTACTGTTTGCTTATATTCAGCCTAGATTGAATATTCCCTTCAAGCACATTGGCTTTAAAGAGGCATATCCCCTCCTCCCCTGTCCACATCACTGTAGGTACTGGAAAGTCTTGAACTAAGAGGCTCTCCAAGGCCAATAGCCCTGTCCTTCCCTGCCATGCGATTTTCACCTGAAAGGGAAATTTCTCATTTCAGATTTTTAAAAAAGGTTTGGGGATTTGGTCTGTAGAACATGCATTCTGAGACATCCTCCCTCCAACAAAACAATTTGGATTGCCAGAAGAAAGGTTCCTTTGTCACTTAATGCAGGGGTCCCCAACCCCCGGGCCGTGGACCGGTACTGGTCCGTGGCCTGTTAGCAACCGGACCTTGAGTTGTATAATTATTTCATTATATATTACAATGTAATTATAACAATAAGAAGACGACATTGAATTTATATCCTGCCCCTTACCTTCCTCCCCCACAACAGGCACCCTGTGAGGTAGGTGGGGCTGAGAGAGCTCTGACAGAAGCTGCACTTTCAAGGACAGCTGTGCAAGAGCCATGGCCTACCCCATGCCATCCCAGCAGCTGCAAGTGGGGAAGTGGGACATCAAACCCGGCTCTCCCAGATAAGAGTTGGCGCACTTCACCACTACACCAAGCTAATAGAAATAAAGTTCACAATTGTATCATCCCAAAACCATCGCCCCCGCCCCCCACCGGTTCATGGAAAAACTGTCTTCCACAAAACCGGTCACTGGTGCCAAAACGGTTGGAGACCACTGACTTAAAGAATCCCACCAATTCCATGAAGTTTTATAGATCCTCACTTCCAAAAATTAAGTTTTCTTTTGCTTGATTCCCCCCCCCCCCAAAAAAAAAAAACCCAGCCAATGCTTGCATTTGTGTGCAATTAATTAAAAGCCTGTCATCTCTGGGAAGAATGGAGAGTCCCCCTAATCCTCATCACAACCTCTTTACAACCAAACCTTTCTCCCCTAGCCCCTAGTTTCAAGGTCACTCCTCCTTTCTAAATTGATGCTTGTCTCCTGTTATCATGAGCTAGTTTCCAGGCCCTTTAAGAGCGAGTAAGCAGGTTTTTTTTCTGGCCCCACCCAAAGCTTTATTCAGGCTGGAGATGAAGGCAGTACTCTGCATTGCTGCCTTTCCCCCTTGCTGTTCTTGGAATAAGATTCGGGGGGGGGGGGGGGTTGGGAGGGGGGAAGAATCAGTGAGGAAAGATTTATTTTTCCATATACCCATAGAGGTGCTTCGAAGCTACAGAAGAGGACAGGCTTTTTTGTGGTCTCTGCTGACAATGGCAGGGTCGCTCTAGGTCTGTGCAGATAAACAAAAGCTAGAGATAATCTGTAGATGGCAGAGGGGGAGTCGAATCTTACCCAGTAGCCCTGCTACAGGCCCCAGTATGTTAATTAGGATTTCATCATAGAGTCTGCATCTTGTGTGTTGCCAACTTGCATGGAGGCTGTATGCAGAAGACCTGATTGATACATGGGAATGTGCCAAAAAGTGCAATTTCATTTGCTCTCCTTGTGTAGATTATTTGCGTCTTTTGGTTGTTTGTACAGGGCTTCATTGTTAGGATGTGTGTCAGATTTTAGCCTTGCTGCAGCCAGCCCAATACCTATGTTTTTTCTGCAGGGGTGAAAGGCACTGATTCACTTACACGAGTGACAGTAAAGGAGTATATTTTTGTGACCAGGATGGCCAAAGGTAGCGTGATCTCATCAGATCTCAGAAGCTAACTAGGGTCAGCCTAGGATGGGAGACCCCCAAGGACAGAGGAAGGCAATGGCTACACAGAGGAAGGCAATGGCAAACCTCTTCTTTTTAAAAACATTTCTGTTTTTTTTTTCAAGTTTAAATTTTTTTTAATTAATTAATAAAAACACAATTCTACAAACATCAACTATAACAATAACAATATCTATAACACAAGCCATCCTGTTTTGTATATGATATACAGAGTAAATATCTAGTAAAAAGCAAAATCTAAGTATTTATCTGGTAATTTACAAAGTGCACTTTGGTCAGCTTGTACATAGGCAAAAAAATGAAACCATTTCTCTATAAACATATTCTTCTCGCTTCCTTTGTCAAATGCTTCTGAATTTTGTATACAACCAGCTATTTTATCCATCACTGTTAGGACCCAAATTTTAAGAAACCATTTACGTTTAGAAGGTAGAACTGAAGCTTTCCACTGACGAGCTATTAATCATTTCGCTGCTAAAATAAGCATAGATGCCAATTCTTTCTTATGTTTTGGTATTTCCGAATTATTCCATAGGTTAAGCAGTATTGATTCAGGGGCGAAGGGCACCTTATGATTTATAATACGTTCAATCGTGGGTAAGATTTTCTTCCAGAATTCCAAAACAACAGGACATTCCCACCAACAGTGGATAAATGAGCCAACATGGCCGCACCCTCTCCAGCAGTTAGCATCTTTGGATCTTTTAGAATAAAAAAATCTGCAGTGGTGTCAAGTACCATCTGGAGTAAATCTTAAAATTTTGTAGCCGCAAATTCAATGTAGGGGTGTGGTATAAAGATGATGACCAGATGCTTGACCAATTTTCTATTGTAATTTTAGTCCCACAATCCTTATCTCAAGCTTTTACTATTGAGCTTTCTATATTTATTTTAAAGTTACTTAGTTCTTTATAGATAATTGCAGTTTTCCCCTTGAGTTTAGGTTCCGGGTCCGTCATGGCTTCTTCAAAGGTTTTTTAAAAAACATTTCTATTTTCGAACAACAAATTTACGTCACTCTTTACCATAACTGGGTATTAAAGACGTACAAATAAAAATATGCCACTCACATGTTCAAAGTATAATAATAAAACATTCAAAAATTACATAAAGATAATACCACTATTAATTAAATAAAGATTGTTAAAAATATATCATTTGGTTATATGTTGGATTATGTGGGAGAACATCGTGTTCAGTAACATAAGGCAAACCTCTTCTGAACATCTCGTGCCTTGAAAACCCTACTGGATTGCTATAAATTGGCTGTGATTTGATGGCACTTTTCCACCAGAGCTGTATGTTGTGGGACCATGGTTTGTATCTAGGGTTGCCAACCTCCAGGTAGCACCTGGAGATCTACTGTTATTACAGTTGATTTTCAGATGGCCAAGATCAGTTCCCCCGGAGCAAATGGCTATTTTGGACTGTATGGCATTACACTGAGGTGTCCCTCCCCAAGTTCCACCCATAAAGTCTCCAGATATTTCCCAACCCTGAGCTGGCAACTCTACTTATATCCAGTGAGATCCACTTGTGGAGGAACTCTCATGGGTTGAAGGTTTCCTTCTTTCCCTTTCCACTCCCAAATTTTGTTAATGGGTGTCAGTGGACCCCCAGGAACAATGCAGTCAAAGTGTGTGAAATTTGTGAAAATCCCCCACCTTTCCACATTTGGAACTGAGTGGTTGGATCCAAGCCACCATAATGGGAGTGTTCTAAACCTGTTTCCAGCCCCTGGTTAGCACATGCCCCATCTACATAGCTCCATCCTGGATTTCATTTCCCATCATACTACAGGGTGGTGGAATGTTGGGAATTGTTTTTTTTTTAATTTATGTGTGTATGGACAAACACAATTCCTGACACAATGATGACATGTGTGGGTGGGAGAGGTCTGTTATCTGGAGGGTTGCTGGATTTATCTCTGTGTTGCAGCAAATGTATGTTTATTGTCTGATAGAAACTCCATGGGAATAGAGAGTTCTGTTTTCTGCAGAGCAGAGTTCCTTGTTGCATAGGGATGCCTTGATTATGCTTGAGTGAGAAAGAGAGAGAGTGCTGCCCCCAATTTATTTGGTGTGAGCTGCTGCATCTTTTCTTAGAAAACCTTTACAAGTTAAAATCGGAAGTGCTTTCATTTTTTTTAGCAACATTAGCGCTCATAGGTCTATCCAAAGTGCTGTTTTGCTGGTGTAACAGCACTACTGTTGACAGAGTACAGCAGTTATTGGTGATTCTGTCCCTCCCCTCCATACCTTTGTTCCCCACACGGTTCTTGTTGAAGGTCCCTTGACCCTCATGAGCAGAATTGTAGGGGCTTGCTGGGACATGACTTTTTCCATTGTCCTTTTATAAAGAATTACGGGATAAGATTATCTCTCCTCTTAGATAGATCAACAGTTTCTGCGGCTAAGGCCTGGTAGGAGAAACTTCTAATAGATGAGAACCCAGCTATCTCCAGAAAAATAGCCAAATTCCATATTAAGTAGCAGACCTAAATATATATTTCACACACACACGTGAATCCATCTCTTTTTTTTGGCCTTATTCTAATGGATTTAATGATTTTAATCTATAATATAAATGGCATTCTGTATTTACTATAGTTTATACCCCACATGCTGGAACTTAAAGGGGCTCTTTTCTTATTTGGAACTGTTGTAACTATATGTAGATGGTTGTTAATGATAGTTGACTGTAAAACAATACATACATACATATTTGGTGTGAGCTGCTGCATCTTTTCTTAGAAGATATGTATGTATAAAAAGTAATTTTGTGATTATGCATGAAGGGTGCAATGGTCTTCCTCTCTACAAGTTAAAACCTTTTATTAGCAATACTAGCACTCAGGACTGGATGCTGCAAAGGGCTGTTTTACTGGTATAATGGCACTACTTCAGCACTTTAAAATGGTTTTAATAATTTTTAATTGTAATATGTTTTTTAAACTGAAAATGTTAAATTATGGTTTTATATACTGTACTGGTTTAATTGTGTAGATACTGTGAGCCGCCCTGAGTCCGCTTGCGGAGAGGCGGGATATAAATCAAATGTAATAAATAAATAAAAAATAAAAATACTGTCGACAGAGGAAGGGAAAACAGTTTTTGCTGCCCCCCCCTTGCATATCCCCCTTTCCCCCCACACTGGTGGTCCCTTGATTCTTTTGAGCAGAATTTTAGAAGCTCAGTGGTTGCAGCTGGAGTGCAGGGTAAGATTAACAATTAGGCCAAGTAGGCACTGCCCTGTGGGCCCCACATCTTTAGGGGCCCCAGACCGGCTTCCTCCCCCTGCTTTCCCCCCTGTTTTCAGCCCTTTCAGCCTGCACATGCAACCAGCAACTGAGCTGCTCTTTGCTTAACTTGCCTGGTGCGGCTGCTGCTGGCGTTGTTGCCAAGTTTGCCTCTCTCTGCCTCTCCCCCGCAGCTTAGTAAAAAGGGCTTTTAAGAAGGTTCTTGCGGGCTGCAGTGAGGGCCATGGGCGGTGGGGTGGGTGTTCCGACAGTGAGATAATTTGCAAGGGGCCCCCCAAGATTTCAACTGCCTAGGGGCCTCCACAGGGTTTAATCCGGCACTGCTGGAGTGAGGGAGGTGGGGAAATCCTCCTCTGCCAGTTTCACTCGAGTTGTGGTAATTCCAAGTGTTCGGCTGGATCCTTCTAGCTACAGTAATTACTGTTTTTCTTAGTACTGCTACTCTGGTATTGCTGAAGGATATGGTTGAACAGTGTATTAGCTAGTGGATTTTGCAGCAGTATTTTGTCTAAAGAAGTTTGTTCTTGTGTTCTTCCTTGTTATTTCTGCTTGTACTTTTGAAGCAGAGTCTCACATCCAGAAATACACAATATTTGAAAATCACACACTTTAATGAACAGTGTCGCTTTTCTGAAGTAAGTTTCTGGACTTTGGAAATGAGTAGGGATTGGTAAATCATGCAGTGGTTGTTTTTTTTTTTTTTGTAAAGAAGGCTCTTTTAATTATGAAAATATGATTAGCTATTGGATATTTTAATAGCCTAAAATTAACATTGGGCATGCTATACTGGAAGTTACTAATGTTTATATAATAGTTTTGTCTGGAATATCTGTACATGTTCTGCACATAACCTGATCTTTCCTTTTATAAGTTGCATTCTTATGGTGGCATTTTTGAACTGCTACATTTTGTAAAAGTCCAGAAATGAATTACAAGAAAAGTTTAACAAGGTAGTACTTCCCTTTTAACAATTTTCGTGACTAATCTGCTTTTTTGAATTTACAGCTTTAAAAAAGCAGTTCTGGGTGTGGGTAGATGGGGGTGCCCATAACTTTTTAGAGGGAAGCTTGTGGGGGGAAAAAGTCAAGTGCTTGTGGTTTGCCTGTATAATGGCATTACGGTAAACAGGTTGTGAAAACATACGTGGTTTAACACTGTGGACTTGTGCTTTTGAAGCAGCCCATTCACATTTAACTTTTTTCTAATATAGGAGTAAATTCATGATTTTGCAAATATTGGGCCGAAGATGAAGCCTTTCTCAGTATGTAAGAGATATTCTTTGGAGGGGGGGGGAGGAAGGGAAGCCAGTGAAGATACTTACCCCAGCAGCTAGGGGTTTATGTGCATGGTGCCCCTTGCTAAACCAAAGGCCATTCATGGTCTGCTGTGATGCCTCTGAGAGACCCAGGCCCTTGTTTTAAGGGATGAGGGAATGGATTGTGAGGGCTGCACCTTGGTTTCCAGAGTTGCCTTCTTGTAATGGCGATCTCTCTGCACAGCAGCAATGCAAGGATCACTGGAATGAGGTCTTTGTGTTTTTAAGTTAACAGATAATATATATTGCTGCCCCCAAGACTTATTTAAACTTACTAGATTTTCTAAAGAATGTTTTTAGATAACTTTTAGCAGGGCTTTTTTTGTAGAAAAAGCCCAGCAGGAACTCATTTGCCTGTTAGGCCATACCCCCTGACATTATCATTGTTTCACAGCAGGAACTCATTTGCATATTAAGCCACACACCCCTGATGCTAAGCCAGCTGGAACAGCGTTCCTGCTCAAAAAAAGCCCTGACTTTTAGCATTTAAGATTTTACACACATGCACATATGCTGGATAATGCCTCATGCTTCTACACCCACAGTTGATTAGATTTTGCTGACGTATTCCCTGCTGAGACAAAGAGCTCCCCTTGATTGTGACTGAGTAAAGCCATCCTTTCACCAGCTACAAGTAAGCTTGGGTATCAAGGGGTCAAAAGAAAAAAAAAATTGAATTACAGACCCCAAAGTGCCAGCTACTGGCATTTCTCTGTGTAAATGATTCAGAATAATCCTTTTAAAAAAATTAACAAAAACAGCTCACTTATTTTTCATATAAATGAGAAAATGCAAACTAGGTAAGCTTGACATTCACCTGCTCCCCCCCACAATAATTTTTATTGGTCGTTTTGTTATGTAGCAATACAAATTTATGCATCATTTGACAGTATTAACAGACAAATACTTTTCCATGTCGCTGTTGCCAGACTTATTGCCACAGGCTGTGTTACCTGACTGACTTAAATACTTGTCCATAGGTGGAGAATTTCTTAATATTTTATCATTGTGAGGAGCAGATGCTCAGAACTGGCACATTGCTGTACAGTATAACAAGTGCTTAGTATTAATCCGGCTAGTTCATGCTTTCTGTGCTGCTTTGTTGATATGGCTAGGTGCTAAAGCAACAAGATTTACTGAGCAGTTAATGCTTTCTCCTTCCTGTGTTTCTTATGTATTTGGTATGCATGTTTAAAACAATAGAGGGAAGCTGTTCAGAACTTACTCGTACTCACCCCTTGTGGTAAAATGAAGTCAATGTCAAGTTACAAACATGAGTGCTGTCCAGTTGCAGCTGACTTGTGGTGACCACAGCAAGGGTCTTTCAAGACAAGTGTTTGCCATTACCTTTCTCTGCACATTTGTCCTTGGTGCTCTCCCATGCAAGGAGTGACCCTGCTTAGCTTCTGATGGGAGCAGGCTGCATCTTGCTGCCTTCCTGCTGTTGTTTTTTCTCCATATATGTTACATTTGTTTAAAAACCACATTTTTTCATTAGTTTTATCCTGCTATACCTCCAAAGCTTTTTATGGTATACATGCCTACCTTTTTATCCTCGTAAGTAGACCCTAGTCCTAGTCCTAGTGGAATTCACTGCCACAGGAGGTGGTGGCGGCCACAAGCATAACCACCTTCAAGAGGGGTTTGGATAAAAATATGGAGCAGAGGTCCATCAGTGGCTATTAGCCACAGTGTGTGTATATATATATATAATTTTTTTTTTTTGCCACTGTGTGACACAGAGTGTTGGACTGGATGGGCCATTGGCCTGATCCAACAGGGCTTCTCTTATGTTCTTATCTGTGACACAGAGTGTTGGACTGGAGGGGCCATTGACCTGATCCAACATGGCTTCTCTTATGTTCTTATGTGACACAGAGTGTTGGACTGGAGGGGCCATTGGCCTGATCCAACACGGCTTCTCTTATGTTCTTATGTGACACAGAGTGTTGGACTGGATGGGCCATTGGCCTGATCCAACAGGGCTTCTCTTATGTTCTTATCTGTGACACAGAGTGTTGGACTGGAGGGGCCATTGGCCTGATCCAACATGGCTTCTCTTATGTTCTTATGTGACACAGAGTGTTGGACTGGAGGGGCCATTGGCCTGATCCAACACGGCTTCTCTTATGTTCTTATGTGACACAGAGTGTTGGACTGGATGGGCCATTGGCCTGATCCAACAGGGCTTCTCTTATGTTCTTATCTGTGACACAGAGTGTTGGACTGGAGGGGCCATTGGCCTAATCCAACACGGCTTCTCTTATGTTCTTATGTGACACAGAGTGTTGGACTGGAGGGGCCATTGGCCTGATACAACACGGCTTTTCTTATGTTCTTATGTGACACAGAGTGTTGGACTGGAGGGGCCATTGGCCTGATCCAACATGGCTTCTCTTATGTTCTTATGTCTGATCCTTTGACTATTATATTATCTCATAACTATTGTGTCTAAGAGGAGCTGAGCTTTAATATCTTAAAGATGAAAGCAAAATACAGTCTGTTCTATTAGTTTTGCGTCTTTGTTCTGTAGCGTACATTACTTAAATTATGAAAATATATTGATTTAGAATTGTGTGTGAATTGCCCTTTGGGAACTTCAGAGTTCTGGCCTTTGTGCAAGTAGAATGGAGCACAGTGTTGAAGTGTCCAAGGTAAGGCGTTTATGAATCATTTTGAAACATGTGGTTGAAGCTTCTAAAACTTTTTCAAGATTGAAACTAGAACACAGGTTGGTATTTCCATCTTCATACCTGCAATTTGCATCATCTCTAGAAAGAAACCATTTACTGTTTGCTTGTCAGGCATATGTTGAAAGCTCAGCTCTTGAATCAAATGTCATGCCACATGTCAGTTTTAACTGAAGTGTGTGGAAAGCTTTACTGTATTTGTTAAAAATCCTCCAAGAAGTGCAATGTTGGGTTTCCCCATTTCTAAGTAGAACAGCTGTACAATATATCATGGTGCTTTTCTTGAGACATCCTGGGGCTTTCTTGACATTTTCTAAGTTTGAATTTCATTGAAAATGTCTGAAGGAAATTTTACATTTTGGTAAGTAGTTCATACATATGTAGGTGGTTTCCATGGCTTGGATCTTAAGTGGCCTGAGAAGAGCCATATCAGAAAAGGACAACTTCACTGTTCCTGCCCTCCTCGCTGCCTTTTGAGCCCCCTAAAATTATGCGCTTCTGAGTCAGTGGACCTGAAGGAAGACGGTGGGGGAAAAGTAGAAGGAAATCAGCAAAAATTAGCCTCTCTACTGCAGATGGAAGAGCCATTTCTTAGAAAGTGAACAAAATTGGAGTCCAGTAGTTGTTAGAGACCTACAAAATTTTCCAGGGTATAAGCTTTCATGAGTCAGAGCTCACTTTATTAGCAAACACTGGAAGGTACTACTGGGATCAAATTTTGTTCTGTTACTAAAGACTAACATGACTGTCCAACTGAAGCTGTCTTCTTGGGAGGAATTGCTGCTGTACTGAGTGAATGACACCTTAAGATCTAAGTCTATATCTATTAATTTGGGACACATGCATTTTTTAATCTGTTCATATAATAAGGCTGTATACTACTTTTGAGTATCCTAAACAAACTCCTTGCTACAGTGACCAGTTTCTGACTACTGAAAAGCAATACAGAATATCAGTTTCTTTTTGCTGAACTAGCAGGTCCTTCCACATATCGGGAATTCTTCTGCTTGCTATAACTCCTGAGTGTTTCAAGAACTTCAGTGGAGCAGGCAACACACGAAGCCGCTTCGTTCCTTGGCATACATAAATAAGACTGCTTCATTTACTGAAGTGCATGAGGAATCCTGCTTGTGTGGGAACACTGTGCATAATCCATGGTTGGCAAGCTTGTGTAAAGCGGCTGGAGCACCATTTTGGGGTGTGGGGATATACGGAAACACATAAGAACATAAGAGAAGCCATGTTGGATCAGGCCAACGGCCCATCCAGTCCAACACTCTGGGTCACACAGTGGCAAAAATGTTTATATACACACACACACTGTGGCTAATAGCCACTGATGGACCTGTGCTCCATATTTTTATCTAACCCCCTCTTGAAGGTGGCTATGCTTGTGGCCACGACCACGTTCTGTGGCAGTGAATTCCACATGTTAATCACCCTTTGGGTGAAGAAGTACTTCCTTTTATCCGTTTTAACCTGTCTGCTCAGCAATTTCATCACAGAAATAATGCTGCTGTTAAATGTAGTGTATGTTTCTGCTAGCAATTTATACACATTCTTTGAGAATTGGTTATGATAAAGCTGGCAGAGAGGGTTGCCTTTTGTGTTTGACACCTGATAGGTTCATTATAAAAACCAACCCCCCTCCCCCCACACTTTCTGGCAGAAGAATTCTTGTGAGGTTTCTAACAATACATTTTTCTAAGGATGAAGAAAGGCCTTTTGGTAATAGAATAGAGCTAGTCACGTTGGCTAGAGCTTGCTCATAGGTAGGTGTGCAGAAGTCCCATGTGTTGATTCATACAAAGCAGACTTATGACAGCAGCTGTTGCGTTGAGTTTCTATAATGTGCTGTAGACTAAGTATGGTATTTTGATAATTTTAGAATGGATTATCATGAAGCTATGCATTTACTGCTTTTGAAACTCTGGTATGTTAATACCATCAACTGTGTTCTGGTTATACACATGCTGAGAAATTCAAGTTGTGTCTTACGTAGACTTGGCTGCAATGGAAGCTTTTGCTTTCTGTGTAATAATTCAGCATCCAACTTCTATATGAGTATGTCAGTGTTAGTGAAAAAACCCCGTTTCTGTATGTATTTTTGTAGCGCACAGATACAGAAGAAAAGCGCAGAAGTAATCCTAAAGTGAGTTAACAATCTATTTTTATGTCCTTTATTTCCTGACATGCTTCTTAATTGTGTATGAAAGGAAAGGAAAGCAAAGCATGAAATTATTTTATGACTATAATGAAAATACATTTTCTATTCTGAAGTTTCATAATGACAGTCTGCAAAAATTTGAATGCTGTGTCAAATGTTATAAATGTAAACTGATTACTTGTATCATGAGTTATCTCGTCTGCCTTAAGTAAGTACGTATAGGTGTTTGTGTGTGTGTGTGTATATATATATATATATATATATATATATATATATATATATATATATATATATATATATATATATATATTCATATTCCTGGGTCACTTTAACCCAAGTGCAACCATTATAATTTATGTAAAGCTAAGACTATATGTTTAGGAAGCTTGCTCAACTTTTTTGTGGTGTCTGTAGTTAAAACCAAGAATATAGTCAACATTCGTAGTATGTAAGCTCAGTTGCCTGTGACTCTGTTTACCTCTGATTGGTTTAACTGCATTAGAAGACACATGACCACAGTTCTGGAAGACCCCATGTTGATCTGAATGAGGGATCTCTTGGTGCAATCATTACATTCTGCACATGGTGAGGGGAGCGTGAGTTCTGGACCTGTTCCTGATTTCACAGCTTGTAAAAGGTACAAGGGAGAAGTAATGCTTAAGTAGGCCCAGATGATCCATTTGTCTCTGGTTGGAGCCAGATAAGTTTCTGCTTGAGATCCCCTGATGAAACTTACTGCAAAACATGTTGGGATCAAAAAGAAAATGAACTTGGGCAAATCCTCTCTGCTGATTATAACATTTGCTCTGGGAGAAAGTGGTCTAACAGTAGCATTCTGTGCAGAATTATGCAATTCTGAGCCTTAAGTAGACTTTGCACGGCACTGTAAGTTCTATAGTGTGCAAGCTAGGTAGTACTAGATCAGTGCTTGACAGATTCCAGGAAATTTCAGTGTGGCAACTAATATATATATATATATATATATATATATATATATATATATATATATATATATATATATATATATATATTAGTAATAATTATACAATGTGGTCATACATAATGCTGAATGCTGAACAGTGAGTCTGGCTACTAAATTCTGGGGCTGACTTCTAGAACCAATGCAAATTTATTAAGGTTTTTACTAGATAGGGCAAAGCTCAGTCTTGAGATTGTAGGAGCCAGTATTGATACTAGGGGTCCCAAATCCCCCGCTAGGCCTGGAGACCCCCGATTTGGAGCCTCCTCCTCCCGCTGGCCATAAAAGGGAAAGCGGGGGGAGGGGAGGGGGAGAACGGCAGCCCTTCCCACCCAGCCCCGATCGCAGCAGCCAGAGCTCTTCCGTTTTCTCAGGCTGCTTCCCGCCCCCAGTCAGCTGGCCGGTGAAGGGAGGGGAGCCCAGCCACGCCCCCAAAGGACCATGTGCCTTTGCACCTCCGGAGGTGAGTGAGTTCTGTCTCCTGCATCAGATTTCCCAGAAAGGGAGGGGGCGGGGGGGGAGGGGGGTGGAGAGGGAAACGTCTTCTCATAGGGTATAATGGGGAATTGATCTGGAGGTTTCGGGGGCTCTGGGGGAGCTGTTTTTTGAGGTAGAGGCACCAAATTTTCAATATAGTATCTAGTGCCTCTCCCCAAAGTATCCCCCAAATTTCAAAACGATTGGACCAGGGGGTCCAATTCTATGAGCCCCAAAAGAAGGTGCCCTTATCCTTCATTATTTCCTATGGAAGGAAGACATTTAAAAAGGTGTGCTGTCCCTTTAAATGTGATGGCCAGAACTCTCTTGGAGTTCAATTATGCTTGTCACACTCTTGTTCCTGGCTCCGCCCCAATGTCTCCTGGCTCCACCCCCAAAGTCTCCTGGCTCCACCCCCAAAGTCCCCAGATATTTCTTGAATTGGACTTGGCAACCCTAATTGATACTGTAGTATTGTCGTAGGTCCCCACAGTGTTCAGAAAATCTAATTCTTACTCAGTCATCAGAGATGCGTTTTGAATGACAACTTCTTAATATGAATTATACAAAAATTGTTGTGCTCAACTAATTGTTGGTTAAAAAGCACTTCATTGTATTGTTACAGCTGCAGCTTCTATGGCAAGCGATGTGTACAGAGCAGACTTAAAATGATCTCTGATAGGGGTTTTGTCATGCTTGTCAAGTTATGTTGCTTCTCAAGCAGCATTTCCTCCATTTTGCCTGAATACCCATCTGAATTCCCAAACGGCTGGACTGCTGTATCAAAATGTATTTTAAACTGTTTGGATATTAGTTTTTGGTAAGGTTTAAAAGATAGACACTAAAGGCTGGAAAAGCCCAACAACTTGATGTTTTCTAAATAGATTGCAAGTACTCACTAACAAGGGCTCGGTATGGCACGCACTAGTATCTGTGACATAATGTCACTGTAAAAATATGTCATTATAACAACAGTGCTGGCAGGTACATTAGTGAAAACGTTTGCAGATGGGATGTAAGTAGCTCAAGCAACAGAATGTTCTGTTTTTGGGAACCTTTTGGATCCAGAATGCACCCTTAATCTCACAAAATCTTATTGGCATAATGTAAAACACAACGTCATGGTTGAGATGTTTTGCTGTCTAGGTCATAAGTACGATATGTGCATTGATTTTGGTGGATCACTAACAAACATCTGTATCGCACCTGCACATGGTGGTATCCCCGCAGGGCCTAACAGAGCCCTGTTTTCTTCTCCTTCGCCCTTGGTGTGTGTGTAGGGGTTGCCAAGTCCAATTTAAGAAATATCTGGGGACTTTGGGGGTGGAGCCAGGAGACATTGGGGGTGGAGCCAAGAGCAAGGGTGTGACAAGCATAACTGAACTTCAAGGGAGTTCTGGCCATCACATTTAAAGGGATTGCACATCTTTTTAAATGCCTTCCTTCCATAGGAAATAAATGAAGGATAGGGGCACCTCCTTTTGGGGCTCAAAGTTTTTGAAACTTTGGAGGTATTTTGGGGAGAGGCACTAGATGCTATACTGATAGATGCTATACTGATAATTTGGTGCCTCTATCTCAAAAAAACAGCCCCCTTCCAGAGCCCCTGATACCCACGGCTCAATTCTCCATCATTCCCTATGGGAATCGTTCATGGAGGTGCATGATGGCTGTGGGGGTGGGGCTTCCCCCGCCAGCCGGCTGGCTGTGGGAGGGGGGGAAGCCTGTAAAACCGGGGGATCCCCCTCTGGGACCTGGGGATTGGGAAGCCTATGTGTGTGCAGACACTTTGTTGCACCATTTTGGGAAGAACAGGCCTGTGTTCCCATATTCCTGTGGAGTTGCTGGGTCTCTCAAGGAAGGTGAGCTGGTTTCTTGAGTGAATGAATGTACAGACAATGGCTGCATAGAGATATGAGTATTGTGCATTGACCTGTTCCCTGTAATGGCTCTACATGGTGCCTGTTTTGTGCCATTAGGTGAGCAGGAGAAAACTGGCCCTATGGAGATATTTTTTGCCACGTGGGCAAAAATATTGCTGAAAATTAAAAACAAAGAAAATTCTATCTCTGTCTCTCAAAAACAAGGTTCACATTCATTTTAAGTGTTTGCTCTTTGCAGCGTCATCAGGTAGCAGTTCTGTTCATGTCATTTCCTTATGTAGATTGGAAATTTCACATGAAATGTTGAACAATAACCAAAAAGGAAGGCATTTTTGACAGTTGAGTGACTTCGTGAAAAGCTAAATGGTTTTGGCTCACACTAATCTGCACTGGTCAGAAAGCAAGTAGGCTTATGCCTTGCATGTGGATACAGGATCCACGTGGATGAGGACAGCCCTGGTGTTATGACTGGCTAAATTCCTGTTTTATCTCTTATATCGGCTAGGAATCAGTAGCCTGGAGTCCACTTATTTTTTCAGCACTAGTACCGAAAGTGCATTTTCATGAAGTCATAACAAAAGTCTTTTAATCAGTGAAAGAAGATAATAGTGATTTACTGTATAAATTGCAAACTGTATAACAACACAGTCTGGTGTAGGCTTTCCCTACAGTTTCAAAATGTGGTGGCATTTTTCTCACTTCTGTCTTAGTCTATTATGGGGGTTCCCATATCATTTTTTTTTCTATTTTAAATATGATACCACATGCTAATTTCATTTGTTCATTTGGTTCCATGTTAGAATTATGCTAAGTGCACTTCCACTAAAAAGCCCCGTTTTATTGAGAGTAGTCCAGATGAGTAAGCACGGTACTAACAACCTGGTGCACGCTCTGGATCTTTTTTTAACCAAAAAGTAGACTGTGATCAACTTAAATTGCCAAAATAAAACCTTTGCCCACAACAGCTGCTTGTTCTCTTGTTAATATCCAGCAATTAATTTATTGCCAAAATAAAAGCAGTATACAACCCAACTTTTTCTCCTCAGTGAACACTTCAGCTATTTCTTCCCTCTCAGAATCCAGCAATTCAGTTCTTAATAGGCTTCCCAACCCTCCTGCCCTGGCGGGGGACCCCAGGATTTCCACCCTCTTCCCCCGCTCCCCCAAAAAATGGAAACGGGGGGAGAGGGGGGAAACGGCGCCGGGGAGCGAGCGAGGCCGCCGCGCCACCCCCTCCCCGCCCACCGCAGTTGCTCCTCCGAGATGGGCCCAGGCTGAGCCCATCTCGGAGGAGCAGCCAAGAGGCGGCAGCAGTGCAGGGGAGGGCGAGGCAGGCCAGGAGCATGGCGAGCTGCAAATCCAGACCCTTCTAGGACCCGGACTTGCGGCTCGCCACGCCCCTGGCCTGCCTCCACCCCCCCTCCGCTTCCACCCCAGAGGCGGAGCAGGCGAGGCCGCCGCGCCACTGCCGCCTCTTCTCTGCTCACCGTGGCTGCTCCTCCGAGATGGGCTCAGGCTGAGCCCATCTCAGAGGAGCAGCCACGGCGAGCTGAGAAGAGGCGGCAGCTGCAGGGCAGCTCACCACGCTTCCCGGCGCTGTTTCCCCCCTCCCCCTAGCTCCACCCCAGTGTCTCCTGGCTCCACCCCCAAAGTCTCCTGGCTCCACCCCCAAAGTCCCCAGATATTTCTGGGGTTGGACTTGGCAACCCTAGTTCTTAACAGGAAAACCTTGCAAACTCAGCTCTGTCTTCTCCTTCCTTGCTGTCTATGTCTTAATTAATTTATTATAACAAATGAGCACTGTTATTATTTTATTGCTTTTTTTTGTCTGTTTAGTGTACTATATTTCTGAACTCATTCATGCTTGAGTTCCAAAGTGGACTAGAGAGTTGAGCTTGGAGATGGGAAATACAGAATTAGATCCTGAATCAGTCTTGAAGGTTGCTGGATGGTGATCTTCAGGAAACCCTGGCAGGCTCTTGTTTCGCTCAGTATCTTAGAAAACTGGGTGGGAAAAATTTGATTTAAAAAAAATGCTTTAGCAATTCTGTGGTGCAAGTCTGTGTTATGTGCAAACCACCCAATGAACTTTAGAGCAAAGGAATAGGTGTGGAATGTTCGTCCCAGTCTAGCCCACTGCAGTGTCCGTTGGGTCATGCTATTATTTATCTTTGTATTGCCAACACTGCACATTAAGACTGAATGAATGGAGGACAGAACTTGTCATTTGTTTTCTGTTATTAGTATGTGTGCATCTATTTATTGTTTTCATTCCAACTTTGTGATAGTTAACCCTTTGTTTAGATAGATAGATAGATAGATAGATAGATAGATAGATAGATAGATAGATAGATAGATGATAGATAGATAAATTTATTGTCATTGTTCTCAAAAAAAGAAAATGAGAGCAACGAAATGAGGTGCTCTTCCACAAACATACCAACACATCAACACCCCCCCCCAAAAAGGACATATACATAGACCATTTAAATGCATCTGAAAACAAATAACCATTCATAACCCTGCATTTAGCCTAACCATGGCACTTGGGTAGAAGCTGCCGTTGAATCTATTTGTCTTAGCCTTCAACACTCTGTATCGCCTACCTGACGGTAAGATCTCAAATAGCAAGTGGCCCGGATGTGAAGGGTCCCTTAAGATCATTTGTATCTTCCTTTTACATCCCATATTATACAGATCCACCAATGAGGGGAGAGAACATCCACAAATCTTCTGTGCTCTTACCATCACTCTTTGGAGCACCCTTCTCTCTGCTTCTGTGCAGCTCCCAAACCACACGCAGAGGCAATAAGATAAAATGCTCTCAATGGAACTACGATAAAAGGCAACCAGCAGACTCCCTGACGGTTGTTGTGGTCTTAAGAGTCTTAAATAGTATAGTCGTTGCTGGGCCTTTTTCTCTAGAGCTAAAGTATTTGCCCCCCATGTTAGATCCTGTTTCATGGTAATTCCCAAAAACTTCCATTCTGTCACCTCTTCTACCATAACACCATCAATAAACAACGGCTGAATGTCCAGACTACTCTTCCTATAATCCACTATAATTTCCTTCGTCTTATTTACATTAAAAATAAGATTATTTCTTTACTCCAGAGGGACAGCTGATGAACTTCCCTCCTATACGCAGACTCATCATTCTCAGAGATGAGCCCCACTAACGTTGTATCATCTGCATACTTAATGATTTTGTTACTCAGACTACTAGACACACAATCAGACGTGTAAATAGTGAAAAGAAGTGGACTCAAGACACATCCCTGAGGAGTGCCAGTATTTAAGATCTTCACGGAAGAAGTATATCCGTCCATTTTAACCCTTTGTGAACGACCTGATAAAAAGTTCAAAATCCACTCACATATAGAGTCCGACAGCTTCAAATCCTTAAGCTTAAACAACAATCTGTGGGATGATATTGTATTAAAAGCAGAGCTAAAATCCACAAACAACATTCTAACATACGTCCCCCTTTTATCCAAATGCGATAAAGCAGTATAAAGGACAGTATTAACAGCATCCTCAGTAGATCTATTTTTCCTGTAAAATTTCGTTTGTAAAATTTCAGCAGACACTTACTGCTGACTCCTTAGCTTGGGAGAACTTGACATGGTGGAAAGTAGTTGAGTGGAGGCTCAGCTGAGTAGAGTTTTGTGTGCACCTCCCAACTGAAGC
Organism: Heteronotia binoei; assembly: GCF_032191835.1. NCBI lineage: Eukaryota > Metazoa > Chordata > Lepidosauria > Squamata > Gekkonidae > Heteronotia > Heteronotia binoei. The sequence continues at coordinate 10,496,243 of NC_083238.1, read as the reverse complement.
ACGTACCAGTTGCATCTGGCCTTGAATGTTGAAGCCACATACATATACATGTTTCTAAAGTAAAGACAGAAGACTTTGATCAAATGCTATTCCTTGCTGGAACACATACATGGAACATATTCAAAGGACGCTGCCAGTGGCATATAATCAAAAGTTGAAAATATTAGGTTAAAAAAGAACCATCATCATCAGTGGAACATACAAATATGAGACTGTTGGAGAACCATTTTATCCATCGTGCAGAAATGCATTAGGAAGCTGTAACTGCTCATCAAAAGACTACAACACTTTAACGATTTATCTCCTGTGTCGTGTCTTCATGTTTTTTATATCTCTTTAGAAAAAAAATTAACATTCTATCAAAGTTATATTAGTAAGGATATAAGAAAAGCCTTGTTGGCTAAGACCAGTGGTCTGTCTAGTCCAGCAATACTGGACATAGTGGCCAACCAGTTGCCCTGGAGGGCCAGTAAGCAGAGTACAGAGGCCCAAGGCATTCCCCCAGTGCTGCCTCCCAGCATTGCACTCAGAGTTTTGCTATTTCTATATATGGAGGCTCCCTTAAGCACCATGGCTGGTAGCCTTTGATGGATCTTTCCTCCATGAATCTGTCTAACTCCCTTATGAAGGCATTTATACCCGAGGCCAACAATTTTGTTTGAAAGACAAAAAAAAAAAAAAAGTTTTGTGGCACAGAATCTTACAAGCAGGATTTAGAGAGACATCCTAAGCAGGTCTACTCAGAATCCTACTTGAGTGCTTTAAATGGATCTCACTCCCCAGAAAGTGTCTAGGATTGTACTATTGCATTTACTTTTTAATAACTGAGATTCGTGCTGTTTCCAAATTTCGTTGGGACATACAGACTGCTATTGGATGTGTGTTTGATGGAGAGAGATTCAGGAGCGTGTAAGGCTATGAGTTAAATTCTCCCAAATGTAAATGGAGAATTGGTATGAAATGTTTTTTAGATGGTATATTGCACCCAAAGAAATCACAAAAACCAGTAAGAATTACAACCGAAAATGTTGGAAACGTCAAGTACAGATGCAACATTTTGTCATATGTGGTGGACATGTAAGAAAGCAAGACAATATTGGATAAAGATCCATCAAGATGCGCAATAGATATTAAAATGTAAGTTTACGAGGGACCCAAAAATATGCTATTAAATATTTTACCAAATAATGTTACAAGAACACAGTGAACTATTCAAATATATGGTAACTGGGCAAGGGTGATATTTGTGTCTAAATGGAAGGTGGAAAAATGCCAAGAACTGACGGACTGGAAGAATAAACTAAGTACGCAACAATGGCAAAATTGACATCTTATTTACTGGAGAGCCAGTTTGGTGTAGTGGTTAAGTGAGCGGACTCTTATCTGGGAGAACCGGGTTTGATTCCCCGCTCCTCCACTTGCACCTGCTAGCATGGCCTTGGGTCAGCCATAGCTCTGGCAGAGGTTGTCCTTGAAAGGGCAGCTGCTGTGAGAGCCCTCTCCAGCCCCACCCACCTCACAGGGTGTCTGTTGTGGGGGAGGAAGGTAAAGGAGATTGTGAGCTGCTCTGAGACTCTTCGGAGTGGAGGGCGGGATATAAATCCAATATCTTCATCTACCTCACAGGGTATCTGTTGTGGGGGGAGGAAGGTAAAGGAGATTGTGAGCCGCTTTGAGACTCTTCGCAGTGGAGGGCGGGATATAAATCCAATATCTTCATCTACCTCACAGGGTGTCTGTTGTGGGGGAGGAAGGTAAAGGAGATTGTGAGCCGCTCTGAGACTCTTCAGAGTGGAGGGCGGGATATAAATCCAATATCTTCTTCTTCTAATAGATTTAATTTAGAATTTCAAGAAAAATGGAACGTACTTTTTGACTATATAGTTGAAAACTAGGACTGAATTGTTAAAATGGAGAATGATGAAATGGAGATATAGATTCAGGCAATACATTTTTGTAATAATGAAATATTAGATATAAAATGATGAAGAAAAGGTAGAATACATATAAAATGAAAATTTAGAGTATATATAAATAAATCTTAAGTAAATTATGTTTGAAAGATGGAATAGGTAGAATAGTGTGTAGTTTAGGTAGGAATTAGATACAATAGGTAAAGTAGAAGACCATAAATGATTGTCTGTGTATATGTCTGTGTCCATGTAGGACTATCATCCATGTATAATTGTAGTAACATATTGTGTGTGTGTTGTTTTTCTTTGTAAACACACACTCAAAGAGCATATATGACTGTCCCATGGTCACGGTTGAGTAGGAAGTAAATTATTATTAGTAGTACTACTATTAATAATGATGATAAATCGCGCAATCCCTGCTACTGGGATCTGGGTGATGTACAATATATAATAAAACATCAAAGTCATAAACACAAGATATATAAATAAATAATACGATACACAAGCCTGAATTTTTAAACGGTGTGATTGGTTTTTAGGGTCACATGCTAACAGGTTTTTAATGTTCTTGATTTGTTGTTACCTGCCCAGACCCCGCCTTGCAGGCAGGGCAGGCTAGAAATCCAGTAAATAAATAAAAAGTTGTCAGATTTAGAATTCTTCTCTTTCTGGACCTCTGACCTCCTCGCAGGTAGGGGGGAGGAGAAACAGTAGGTTTGGAGAGTGGGGATGGGTGCCAGCCAATTTAAAGACCATCATATGGACATATGAAGCTGCCTTCTACTGAATCAGACCCTCAGTCCATCAAAGTCAGTCTTGTCTACTCAAACTGGCAGCGGCTCTCCAGGGTCTCAAGCTGAGGTTTTTCACGCCTATTTGCCTGGACCCGTTTTAGTTGGAGATGCCGGGGATTGAACCTGGGACCTTCTGCTTCCCAAGCAGATGCTCTACCACTGAGCCACTGTCCCTCCCCATCGCTGCCCTCAACCGAAAAACTGGTGGAACATCTCTGCCTTACAGGCCCTGTGGAATTGCATAAGGTCCAACAGGACCCTAATGGTATTTTAGGTAACAAAAGTTTATGAATTAGAAGAGATTCCAGTTTTTCAATCCAGGATAGGTGCCATGACATTGTTGCAGTATAAAAATTATTTCTGGTTTGTACTTGTAGGATATGACCATTCTTCCCCACTGGAGTTTAAATCATGAAGGGGGTTTATGTAATAGAGATATAGATATATAATAGATAATATAATATATATTTTACTTGCCATTATCATCATCCCTTTAAGTCATGTAAGGCAGAACTGGTTTTATGGTTCTGTTAGTTATCACGTAATCTTTTGGTGATGCAGGAAATGGACGGTATGGCAAGCAAGCAGCATCGTTTAGTTATGTGAAAAAAATCTTGTTTAGAGTTTAGAGAACTGGACCACAACTTTGGTGACATGCACACCATCTCTCTCTGCCTCATCTGACTCTTGCCTTCTCTTGACTCTGACTTGGTTTCACTTTTCAAAAGCATTTTGAGTTTTTTCAGTGTTCAGTGCCAAGTCTTCTTCCAAGTCCATTGTTTCTGTCAGAGGACTTGAAAGATGAGCGGGTTCAGTGATGGCTGCAAATAATAATTAGTTATCAAAGACAACCAAGATTTATAAATACTTTGCAAGACTGTTGTGGTTGGAACATGGCTGTTCGTTCTGTTTGTCCAGATGAGATTTGTTTGATGCATTTGTTAGGATCTGTCTCCTTCCTCTCTTATTAAAAGCACATTTCAGTGGAAAGCTTTAATACGATCACAAAACATTTACCTGTCTAACAGAACCTTTAATAGGAGCCGTGTATATTCTTAGCTTCCCCACATACACATTTTGGCATTTGGCATAAAATCCAGCATCCTGAATTATTGTGTTTCCTAGTATAAAATCTTGTAGTGTGTAATGACAAGTATGGGGAAAATATTATTCCCTGACTGCAAGGTAACTGTTAGGTCAATATTGCCTAACTAAAATCAAAGATCATCGTTATAAGTTGTTTATAATTAATATCTGCTTTCCCCCCCTGTTTACAAAATAGCAACATTTTCAATTTAAGAAGCCTCACTCTATAGTTAGGATGAACACTACATATTTAATTCAACACACTGAAGTAATTTTGCTCAGTATTCACTTGCAAAGTAATGCACACACAGTGCTTCTTTTTCGGCAACGTCTTTTCAGAAGTTATAGTGCTTTCCCCTCTGAATATCAAGTAGTTTTGGTATACTTGGAATGCTTTGGAGTAGATCAGCAGGTCGTTATAGCGAAAGCTTTCAAGAGGCAATACATTAGGAAAAAAGCAGCAGTAGAGATACCTGTAGAGAGCACCAGGCGTGCCCTAAAGCAATAGAAAATAATTAGTTGCCTGATTCCCATGCAAACTCTCCCAAGTGTTGATGTTTATGAAATTCAGAGATCAGTAGAATATAATTCTCAAACTCTGCTTGCAGAAGTTGTTTATACCCATTCAATTTTTAATGTACCTATAAGATGCTTTGATGAGGGCACTTGGCTTGAAGAGACTTGCATGCTTTATCACACCTCTAGTGATTTCCCCCCCAGTAACACTAGTTGATTGGAGTATTCCGAGCTCTGACTTCTACGCCAGAATAAATAACAATGAATTAACGGAATGTTTTCCATGGTTTTATCTTCCAGTGATTTAATATGATCTTTGTAGTTTGCATCCTAGCTGGATTGTGAAGTTCCTGCTACCAGGGATGTGTGGTACCTATTGCATGTGGGTACCTGGTTTTCCTCCCCTAGGGTTCTGCTTCAGCTAAGGGAAGAGATCTGAAGCTGAAATTAGAAATCTCCCAAGTATTAAGATTTATTTATTTAGAATATTTCCATGCTGGCTTCTTCAGAGCGCTGTTTGAAGTGGCTTGCAGTTTTTTTTAAATACATAAAACTTAAAAAGCCTGTAAAAACACAAGAAATTAAAAACACAGTGCTTCCTTCCCTCTTCCTTCCCTCTTCCCTCCCATCCATCCATCATCCTTCCCATCCATCCATCCTCTATCACTCTCCACCCCCCACCATCCACCTATCTATCTGATTTATATCCCACCCTCCCCTGATAGGCTCAGGGCGGCTAACAACAGTTTAAAAACATTAGCAAACATATTAAAATTAGATCTATAAAAACATTTCCATATATATTAAAAATCCAAGATGTTAAGCTTCTGTTTTCCATTATATTAATTCGGTGAGATTGTCGATGCTGAAGGTAATAGCCACCTCCCCTAACCATTAAAGGAGAGTTTGAAAAGTTCGGTCTTACAGGCCCTGCGGAACTGTGGCAGGTCCTGCAGGGCCCTAATGTTTTCGGGGAGGGCATTCCACAGAGTGGGGGCTGTTACCGAGAATACTGGTCAATTGAGCTGCTTTCGGTCCAGGGCTCTTAAGGAGATTTTGAGACCCTGAATGTAGTGCTCTCTGGGGTACGTATGGGGAAAGGCGGTCCCGAAGGTAGACAGGTCCCAGGCCATATAGGGCTTCAAAGGTTATAACCAGCACCTTGAAGCAAATCCGGAACGCCGCAGGCAACCAATGTAGCGCTGTCAGCACAGGTTGAATGTGCTCCCGTACTGGTAGCTCTATTAACAACCTGGCTGCTGCGTTTTGCACCAGTTGCAGCCTCTGAAGTTGAATCAAGGGCAGCCCCATGTAGAGGGCGTTACAGTAGTCTATTCTTGAGGTGACCATTGCATGGATTACTGTTGCCAAGTTGTCGCGATCCAGGTATGGAACCAACTGCCGTATCTTCCTAGATGGTAGAATGCGGATTTGGCAGTGGCTGCTACCTGGGCCTCCATTGTCAGCAAAGGCTCCAGGAGCACCCCCAAGCTCTTGACCTTCGACACTGGTGCTAATAGTCCCATCAAAGGCCAGCAAGGGGATTTCCCTACCCAGGCCACTGCGACTCAGGCACAGGACCTCTGTCTTCACTGGGATCAATTTCAGTCGACTCTGCCTGAGCCATTTTACTATGGCTTGCAATGCTAGGTCCAGATCTTCCAGGGCGCAGATGGACTGGCAGAAGAACTAGAAGATCAACAGTGAGGGGGGGCAGACTCACTTCCCTGAGGAGGTTGTTCCATCATTAGGGGGAGGGGGCTGCCACTGAAAGGCCAGATGACTTTCTTTGATTGGTGGGACAGTTAGGAGGACCTCTCCCTCAGATCTTAATTCCCAGCTAGGGAACGTGTGGGAGAAGATGGTCTTTCAGATACACTGGTCCCAAGCTATGTGGGGCTTTAATGGATAAAACCAACATTTTTAATTGGGCTCAATAGCCAGTGTAATTGCTGTAGTATTGGGTCATATGCTCCCAATAGTTTACCCCGACCAGTAGTCTAGCCGCAGCATTCTGTAAACACCAGTGTATGTGGTAGGTTAACTGTAGTTCAGTATAAAATCAGTTATGGGATTTCTTTGCCTCATGCACCATTTAAAAAAACCCTTATTTTCTTTCTGCTCCATAAATGCACAAAGAAGGCTGCTTCCAGATGTGATTAAGCTTGGGCACTATGTTCCTTTTCCAGGGGATGGGTTAGATGTAATAAAATAATACACTAATGGCAGCATCCACTCTCCTAGCCACTCTTCAGTGACGGTGCTTGTCCCCCTGTGCTTTGGAGATTAGCAATATTTGCTTCCCCCTCTTTGTTTTAACTCACCCATTGTCACTGCCAATGACTCATTCCAGTTCCAACTTTAAATTAAAATGGATTCCCCCTTTCCTGCCACTGTCCCACCATGGTTGCAGCTGCCAGCGAGTCCAGTATAGTTCCTGGTGTCTGCTACAGGGTCCTCCATGCTCCCGCCTCTCCATCTACAGTGTTGGCTAGCCCTACATGGCTCTTGGGCTTTGCTGCTGGGCCTGCTGAGGCTTCTCAAGCGCCTCCACCCTCACAACTGCTGTGGTTAAACCTGACACAGCTTCCAACCCCCCAGCATCAATTCCAGCAAGCCCAGCACGGCTCCTGACTGCAGCAGTTGCAGCTGCCAGCCTCCCCACCAAGCCTGCTGCACCCCCATCAGTTCTGAGTGTTAAACAGATTTAAGTGTTGTCTGCACATGTGCCTTTCTTTTTTTGGGGGGGGGGGGATTTAAACTCCTCCCAGTGTATTTTTTCAAGTTTTAAGGTTTTCCTGTAAACTTGTATTCTGCTAATGCTAGTGCCTTTCTCTGGCTCAAACGCCCCCCCCCCCCCTTGACTCAAAAGTCTCTTTCCCAGGGGGAGGCTCCTTGTGGCAGAAAGGAAAGTGTTGATGTTGGTGGACTGGGCATGTGCAACATGTCCTGCTAGGGTTTCATTTACACTGCTAGGTTTTCATTTCTGTGTGCTTTGCTATAATGGTTTTGTCGCTTTTTGAAAAGCTGTGTAGGATTCTCTCTCTCTCTCTCACACACACACACACCCACACACCACACACACACACACACAAAATGTTGCCTAGTGATATGAAGGGGAAGATTGTAAAAATAAAATAATTTTTCTTAATATTTTCTTACATCAGTGTAATGTGTTATAGAGGTGGACAAGGCTGCAGATTGAGACGCGGATCATCCAGATTGTTCCTTTCCCTAGACCATATGGTATAGTTCTAAAAGCCTTTTGTGCACTGTCTGTTCAGTTAATTGTAAACTCAAGCTTTAACATACGCAATCAAATACAAGTGGACAGAAAGGAAAAGTCCATATATTTTTTGAGCACTGTATGAATATTTGCCTTTTGGTGGTATGAGAAATCTCTAATCTCCTTGTATTTGCTTATAGGTTTATTGAGAACTAAGGAGTTTTAAAAACGTTACAAACACAGTCTTTCTTTCTTTCTTTCTTTCTTTCTTTCTTTCTTTCTTTCTTTCTTTCTTTCTTTCTTTCTTTCTTTCTTTCTTTCTTTCTTTCTTTCTTTCTTTCTTTCTTTCTTTCTTTCTTTCTTTCTTTCTTTCTTTCTTTCTTGGCAAGGGAGTTGTTGTCTTAGTGGAAAACATGCACAAGAAAGAGACTTTTATATATTACAAAGCATTTCAGAAGTAGTGTTATTCCTCCAGCAGATAGCCCTCTGCCAGTGGGTGATGTACGGTAACAAGTAAGTTTTATAACAGATGGATAGTAGGATTGTGAATACACCTACACAACTTCCCTAACTTCTAGTGTTCTCTGTGGCTGTTTTCACATCCTGTTCTTTTGTTGTCCTTTGCATGGTCTTGAGAGCATAAGACTGAGCATAAGACTTAAAATCTAGAGTTGAATAAACTGTCTACAATATATAGCAGGTTAAGAAGTACAGCACTGGGAAAGAGTTAAGAGACCTCTTCCCTGGAGATAGTCAATATTGACTACAGGGTCATTTAACATTTATAGTTCCTTTACTACAAAAAGATCTTTGGAATCCTTTTTATATGATGAGCATTCTAAGCCATTCGTGTATTCATCTGTATTCCTTTGAGATTATTGGGACAAATGTTGTCTGTTCCTCCCTTCTTCTCCAACTTTTTCATCTTTCCCTGGAATATTGTAGCATATTTAAAATGTGTTCATTGGCAGCCAGGTCCACATAATTGGATGTTCAACGTGAATCTTTAGAGGCCATGCTTAAAAACTGGACTAGAGTGATTTTTGTGTTCAGTCTCTAAATATAGTAGTATATATAGCAGTATACATAAAACCTCTACCAAATAAGATCAGTGAAAAGTGGAGCAACCTTTTTGCATTTTATATTGACTTCTCTCAGTAGTTGGAGGAGTAGCTTGTGGGGAGCCATCCTGCAAGTCTAGCAGGAGGAGCACAGTCTACTGATGTCTGTGAAGATCTTTGGGCCCAGGTTGCTGCAGATATAGGAGATTCTGACTGCTTCTCTCCTCCTCTTTTTAGCAGGCACTTGTGCATATAGCAAGACCAAATGCTCCCCCCCACACCTGCCTCCTTTCTCACTGGGCAGACCAATAATGTATCACAGCATAGTACATGTTTTTATTATAACATGTTGCTTTGTTCCTACAGGATTATTCAAACTTTTTTTTGAGGAGGAAGTATAAAAATCTAAATGCCAGGTGCCGAGTGTATGAAAATTGCTGTAATTTCACTGAGCCTTTTAAGCTACACACAAAGCACAGATATGTGTGTATATATATATGTGGATGTCCTTGATAAACTGCCTTTGAGAATGGTTGGGTAGGTGAAAATGCTCTTTCTGGAGTTGAAGTTGCAGCCCTCCCCCCATTCCCCTATTCTCTTATCCTAGGTGGGAAGAAAAAAACAACATTTAATTGCTCCTGTGGATATTAGATATTGAGCAGCATGTGACAGCTGCAGCCTGTTTTTCATGTTATGCAAAGGAACACATTATCCATTTTTCACCAAACGAGTAACCTAAGTTTCAAAAGAGAATAAGCACCTGTTAAGTATGAAAAGTGAGAAATGACAGAAACATGATTTGCCTGCTTCTTTCGAAACTTCTGAGCTTGTCAAAGGTGTACAGATTTCTTGCTTCACAGCACCATGTGTCAGCGAACACACAGAGGAACATTGTTTGGAGGGAGAGAATATATCGAGGCTGAAGCGTTCTGTGGCATGGTATGCACGCGGCTAAAATGAGAGGCATGTCACATGCACAGCATACATCTTGGCTGCGGTTTGAAGTCATTGGGAATCAAATGTGTATCTATGGACGGGAATCATTCCCTGTTTACTAGCAGTTTGTAGGCACTGAAACTCAAGAGGCTGCATGTAGCCATTTCAGTGTGTGGCGGGGGCCATGTGGGAAGATTCTCAGCAAGGTTTAAAGGCCCGTTCTTGGATACGTTAAGATGAAATTTCAGAAAGCAGTGTGTACTATGAGCATCTGTTGTGGTGTCCCTTTTATACCTCATAATAGCTGTAGCAATCAGGTGGGCGGCTGCCTTGGCCTGAAGCGACAGAACAACGTTTGAGTCCAGTGGCACCTTTAAGACTGACAAATTTCAATTCTGGATACTACTACTACTACTATTAATTATAATTTGTTTGATTATTTAATTTAATTTATACTTTGCCCTTTCCCATGAGTAGGCTTAGGATGGCTTATAACGTAAAACCCATCAATAGTAGAAACAGTAGCTGGCACGATAACAAAGACTCCAGAAAAATCCCATGACTGAATAGTATCTAAAAGCAGCAGGGCATGCTTAACTTTTGGGTTAAGCGTAGGGATTTGTGCTTTTGCCATGCCTACCTAGTATGGTGATCTCTATCAGTGATCCTGAAGAATATATTCGTATGCAATCTGAAATGTAGGGTGGGATCCACAGTGACCCCAACTCTCCCTGAAAAGCATTCATGGTTTCACATCCCCAGGTTATGAGTCTGAGTGAATAGCTGTCCTTTTGGTCTTTTGTTTTCATCGGTTGTAAATCGCAGGGAATAGGTGATTAATAAATTGAATAAATAAATTATAGAGCCATAACATATCTATAGGACCTTGCTCTGATCAGGGGCACACAGAAGTAGCTGGAGCACATTCAGTCAGTTCCACTCCAGTGCATTTCCATGGTTCTGTCATACCTTAAGTTCTGTTATGATCGTTTTCCAGGAAGACATTTTCTTTGAAAGTTGAAAATAACGTTTAAAAAGTGAATTAAAAGCGAATTGTCTTTCCCAATGAATTGAACAGAAGGAACCATAGACTCTGGCAAAAAAATATGTAAAAATCAATAATAATTAGGCATGCAAAAAGAAAATTTTAGGACCAGGTTGCTAAAAGCATGAAGCCAACAAACATTTCCTTCTCTGGATATTTTGAAAGAAACCAACCAGTGAAGCAATTGGGATGGTTAAAATGATGAAGGAATAAAGGGATTGCCAATGGAAGATGGGGAGATGGCATAAAAGCTCAATGAAGTTTGGCTTCTGTGCTCACTTTGGAAAATGTTGGGGCATGTATCCATGCCATAGCCACTATTTTCAGGAAGGGAGTCTGAAGAACATTGAGGTGATGAGAAATGACGTTCTAGACCTATTGGGGAAATTAAAAACTGGTACATTTCCAGGCCCTGATAGCATACATCCTACTAGGGATGGGTATGAACCTTCCCATGACCCTAAATTTGTCACAAAACCACTGGGTTGTGGTTCACAAGCCAAAGTTTGTGCTATCCATGACGTGTGGTTTCCAAGGTTCATGTGGCGCATGGTTGGAAGTTGGGGTGGGAGTGAGAGGGATTGCTGAAATGGCTTGCATCAATTTCCACCTGGCAACAGGTCTGTTGCACCCATCAGCTGTTTGGCTGAAATAGATGCAAGCTATATCAATTAGCCAAACATATATGGATATACAACACTGCTCACAATATTTACAAAATTCAAAAATTTTAGTCAAAATATTCAAATCTAAAAAGTGAATAAAATATTAAAACAGGAATTTCTAATAAAACCTATCGTTCAGTTAAGTAAACCTAAAATTGTCATGTTAGCCAAGTATATACCAGATTCTGTGTGGGAAGTTATGTGTAAGGTTTGGCAGTTGGTATAATTGGATACTATGTAACTAGAAGTACAGAATGCATGTGCTCCTTGTTGTTGAGCAGATTGTACTTGACGCCTTATTGGTTAAGGGGTATGACGTGTATGAGGAAATAAAAGGAGGTGCTGGAGAGGCTGAGGGATCATTCCCTGTGCAGCTGTACTCGAGCATGCTTTGCAATCTTTAAATCTGTCTCCTGTCTACCTTTCTTCTTCACACCATTATATTGTTGGGGCTGGACTCCGACAATTCTGTTACAATCAGATCCATCCAGATTTTTGTTGTTTTACAGATAAAATTATTGTTAAAAATTTTGTAACAAAATAGGTGATTTCAGGATTAATATCTGCCAATTTGGGACCACCCAAAGTTCAGTTGACAATTGGTGTTTTGTAAGAACAGGAGTTATCCAAATTGATCTAGGAATCAACCACTGATGACAAAATAATAAAAGGTGGCCAAATGTTTCTACCGTTCCAGACTCCAAATCACATAAGTGATCCGAGTATGGGACTTTAGAAAAATGACCTGTTAGCTCAGCAGTGGGAGAAGAATTAAGCCTAGCAAGAATGAAAACACGTCTATGACTAGGTGTTTTTGTTATGCCGATAAAGGTTTTTGGAATTGGGACTAGGTGTTTTTAGGGATCTAGTATATGAAGGAAGAGACTCAGGAGGAGGAATACTTAGGGTAAGAGTGGAACATACGCGTCTTGCTCGATCTAAAGTACTCGATCTAAAGTACATGATCAATCACCTTCATTCTAGACTTTTCTGAGTCTCTCTTTCCCGCTATCTGTATAAAATTTTTAATGTTGGGCCTATAACACATGGTTACTTCATGAATTACAATGATGCTGTGACGGAAGACTCCTGGCATTGGAGGAAGGCACTTATTTGTTTGTAGACCAGAAACTCTGGATCTAACCCTATATAAATACAGAGTGCTTGTCCATGTGTCAAATGAAATAGGACTAGAAGGCACTATGCTCCTATAGGTCTTTGTAGCAACATCCTTAACTCTGAGAAAACTCTGAATGAGCGATACAGAGCTTTTGTGATGACTATTTTTAAACATAAAGGGGATTGTACACTATGTGCTAATTATCACCCAATTAAGTAGAAATCACGTTATAAAATTCTGGAGGAAGATTATTGAAAACGTCTGTGTGGGATACTGAAATTTGGAAGGGTCATTGTGGCTTTGTGCTAGGATGGTGTACAACAGATGCTACGTTTGCTGTTTACACAAGTTATAAGAGAATTCAGACAGAGCTGTTGTAGTTAGGTATATATTTTTTGTAGCTCTTGAAAGAGCCCTTGCTCATTTTTTAAACAAAAAACTTGCATGATTTTTTTAAAAATTAAAGTGTAGTGTTCTCAGAGTTTGGGTTTTAAATGCAAAGGTGAGGAAGGGGGATGAACTGATGAAAATGTTTAGCTAAAACTAAACGTGGACTTAATAAAATATCGGCTTGGATTCATTCACATTATTCACTCGTTCTCATCCGACCCCCTTCCTTACTGTAGCCCCTGCCTCTCTTTTTTTTTTAAATGTAGGGACATCTCATTTTCACCTCCTCAGCTCTTTCCTGTTTCCCTTCCACTAAAACTCCCAAAGCCTTTCCTCCTAACAATAAGCTAGCCTGTCTATCCTGCCACCATCTTTAGCTTTATTTCCTTCCCTCCTAATAGCAGCTTCTCTGAAGGAAAACTGGCTAAGTTTTGTGGTGCTGGCTAGGCCAGGCCTACTTGTGCAGTAGGGAACCTGCATGGACTTTTGGGAGGCACCTCACTTTCCCTTTTTTTCCCTCCTCACACTATTTCCTCTTTCTCTCCTCCTGGCAGCCTCAGTGTCCTCCACTTTTTCCCTGCAAACCTGAGGCTTTTCTCAGCTATGTAGAAATATGTCTTGTCTACCTATGGCCCCCATTTCTGGATTCAAGTGTCCAGATGGGTCCATGTTAAGAATCGGATATATTGATGATGATGAGACTGAGGTTGATAATGGTGATTGATGCTTCATGAAGGAAATTTAGAATAATTATGGAACCGAATATAAATTCAGGTGGGCAGCCGTGTTGGTCTAAAGCTACAGAAAAAAAATTGAGTCCAGTGGCACCTTTAAGGCCAACAAAATTTAATTTTGGGTATAAGTTTTGTGTGCATGCACACTTCTTCAGATACTCTGAAGAAGTAGTCACACAAAGTTTACACCCAGAATTAAATGTTGGTCTTAAAGATGCCACGAGACACAGACTTTGTTCTACAGAAATTAATGTCTTTTCAATAGTAGTGTTAGTGAAAGGTGCCCTGTGAGACCTCCAGTAGAATAAAACAATGGCACAAAAGCAACAATTTAGCAAAGTTATATTTATAGGAAAATGCCTATAAACCTGAAAAGTAAAATTGGTAGGGTCTTCAGCTTTTCCTAATATAATCTGGTAATATTTAGAACATCAATTTATCTCCAAAAGACTGGTTCTAGAAACTTGTACTGTGATACAGAGAACTAGGACTTATCAGAGTATGGATGTGTTTACTTACCTTGAAGGGATAATATGGGGTTTTATAAAGGTTGCAAAGCTTGTTGGTGTCCTTGAGTGAAAACACATGAGCAGTTTTGTTTCAGTAACAAAAAAAAAGAGAGGGGGGGAATCATGTATGATAGGTAAGTGAGGTAATAAGAATTCCCCTCTCTAATGATGAACCTAATGATGAAAAAATTACAAAATAGTGGGTTAAAAGGTATATAGGCAATTATTTATCAGTTGCCCTTTTCTGTGTGCAATATTGGAGTTGCAAGATACAGACTACCTATGATTTTTCTTCTTTAGAAGACAAGAGTTTCATACGTTAAAAAAAGTAGATCAATATTTTTATATAGCCTTAACAATAATGGGAATTCCCTTTTGTGTAACCATAAAAACAAGACATTTTTCTGCCTATAAACCTTGCCTGTCAGTTTTCTGTAGTGTCAAAGCACTAATGCAAGGGATTATGTGCTCTGGGATAGCAAGTCAACAAGTTAGTTTGCCCAAGATATATCAAATGCTTACGTATGAACGATATAAACTATTATAAAGTGCAGTTTATAAAAAAATAATGGCTGCTTCTAAAGACAAGAAAACTATATGCTATAGCTCCCAGCAGGCCTCGGATTCAGCAGGAGCTCACAGGAGCACAGCTCCTGAACCTTTCTGAGAGTTCCACCTCCTCCTTCCCACCTTGTCCATTGAATAGTAGGTGCAGCTGCATAAAAATCCCTGGATGAGCTCCACCACCTATTTTTCTACAAAACGACCCCTGGCTCCCAGCCTCCTCAGAATGCGTGTTCCCAACTCAGATGCCTAAACTTAATTTGAAGCAAAGGGAAGTAGTTTTCAGTTCTCTACTTGGAATCCAAGGTCACTTGAAGTGTTTGTGTAGGGGAGGTGAGGTGAGGTTGTGAGGAAGCATTGGTTGGCCCTTGCTCCTTAAACTGCTCCCTGTCCTGGCATGATGCTAGAAGAATGATGCTGTTTGTTCCATGTACAGACATAACACAGGCTGTAGGCATTGCCACATGTTCTGTGTGCAATACTGTTCTGTGTGCAATACTGTTTGTAGGCAGTTTTATCTCGGTGTCCCCACAGCATCATAGTGCACTGTGCACTTTCTTGGGTTTCGCTAACTGTTCTCTTTCTCAAACCTGTTTTGCTATGAAGTTTTGAGAGATTTCATTAAAGCCTGAAGGGCTGCTGTGGATGGAAAAAATATGGATTTTCCTGCCCATAGGATAGCCAGCCATTTGCCCTGTCTCTGTCCCTACTGTGGCTATTTCCTTTCCTTGCCAACATGGGCTTTTTTAAAAATTCCTCAGTTGAATATCATAATATTGATATAATGTTATAGCATTGTATGTAGCAGGTTCTCTGAATTCCCATCGCTTATTTAAGAAAGTAAGTCTGAATGCCGTTTTGTGATGGAGATGTACTATATGTCCCTCTGTCACCACCAATTGCATGCTTGCTGCCTTCCTTGGGCTGTGCTGATTCAGGCAAAGTCCACAAACTTTTAAATGACACTTGCGCTGAGGTAACTTAAATGGTGGCTAGATTTCCCCAACAGGCCATGGAAATACGACAGAGAATGGTTCTGGAATGACCACATTTTATTTGTTTTAATTATTTAATTTGGCTAAACACGACATATATATTTTACTTATTTTATGTATTTTAGCTCCCTGTGTACTCTATAATGTAGGATTTTATATTATTTCTATTGCTATTTTACTGCTAAATCTGTTTTATGCCAATAAAGGCTTGCTATTTGCTATTTGCCTTCCTTGGAGGCTGTGGCTGTTTCTCAGGCTCCTGCTCTGAAACTGAACCCTGAATCCGCATTACTGTGGTCAGTATGGTAGGCACAGAAAGTACCATTGAACATATGAAGCTGCCATATACTGAATCAGACCCTCGGTCCATCAAAGTCAGTATTGTCTACTCAGACTGGCTCTCCAGGGTCTCAAGCTAAGGTTTTCCACACCTATTTGCCTGGACCCTTCTTAGTTGGAGATGCCGGGGATTGAACCTGGGACCTTCTGCTTCCCAAGCAGATGCTCTACCACTGAGTCACCGTCCCTCCATTGAAAGTTGATGCAGACGTTCAAATGCATTGTTGTCACCATTTGTCTGTCTGCTGCCTTCCTTGGATGAGAAACAGCTACTTTATCCAAGGAAGGAAGCAGGCAGACAAATTTTGGAGAATGTATTTGAATGCCTGCCCGGTTGACTTTCAGTGACACATTCTGTGCCGACCATGGATAATGGGGAATCAGGGTTTGATTCTGGAGGGTGAGTCTGAGAAATGGCTACCACATCTGAGGAAGGCAACAGGTGCACAAGTGGTGGCAATGACATATTTGAATGTCTGCCATATCAGTGTTCAATGGTACTTTCTGTGCCTACAGTGTAATAGGGAATCAGGGTTTAATTCCAGAGGAGCCTGAAAAAAAAGGCTACCACATCCATGGAAAGTAGCAGGCACACAAATGCTGGTGATGATGCATTAAAATGTCTTATCACTTTTTGATGGTGCTTTCTGTGTCAAAGGTAATGGGGAATCAGGTATATTCCAGCAACAAAAGCTTATTTTGTTGAAATGAAAGCTGGCAATTCAGAGAACCTAGTTTACACATTGTGATAGGATTCCTATGGTATTCAGCTGTCAATATTTAAAGAAGTGAAAAAGCCCTGGAGGCCCAGGAGGGAGGGGAAATGACTGCTATCCAGGGAATGGTTCAGGGAAATCCACAATGTGGAAGATCCATTGCCACTGCACTGTATCAGCAGCCCCTGTAGCAACAGGGAAACTGTAACAGCCTGGCCCGGTAAGGAAATTACCGGATGAAGAGAGGCGCTAAAAACCTAATATGATGGCGAGAGAAGAAGTTGCTGCAGCAGATGGGGGAAGTGGACCTGCGCTTTTATCTAGATCTGTGCTGAATGTTTGCCTTGAATGTTTTAACTATCAAAGTGTACTTTCGAGGTGGGACAAAAAATTCCTTCGGAAACTCTCTATATTTATACCACATTTTGTTACCGATGGTTTATACAGCTGCTTTTTGTTCATGGTTTACTTCTGTATCATGTTATTCCTATTAGGAATTGCAGAGTGATGATATCGTGCAGGCCCATAGCCGCAGTGGGGCCCACAGGGTCCTGGACCCACCCATCCCCATGGGCTCCCTCCCTGACTCCAGTCGTGGCCAGGGCCACCTCCCTGCCTTCCACTGCTGAGAGCCTGGCTGGCGCTACCAAACTGGGTGGTCCCCTGGCCCACCTAAACAAAAAATCCTGGCTATGTGCCCCACCAATCTTGCAATCCTGGCTACGGCCCTGACATCGGTTTGGCTACATGTTGGCATCACTGAGAAGAAACTGCTGTCACTTCAGCAGGAGGGGATGGAAAGCATTGCCATGGCAACTGGGCTTTACTCCCTGTTTCAAAATGGGTGCCGAGGTAAGTAATGTTACCCCCATTGTCAGTGCAGTTTACTGGCAGGGATACATACGTTGGTTTTGTTCATGTGGAAGTGCACGCAGATTTATTAACAGTTCTGCAGTTAATTGACTTCAGTTGTAGGACAACCCTAGTATCAATTTGATGTGCATCAGTGGCAAAGCATCATAGCTTTGTAGTTGCTAGCTAAAATTAACCAAGGGTTAATTGTTTTTTTTCTTTTTAAAAGTCCACCTTGTTGCCAGCTTAAACCCTTTACAGTTTGGCTATGCTACCTGATCTCCCTATAGCTTGAGAGTGCTGTGAAGCAGCTGGTGGATTTTATAAATGTTTCAGGCATGCCAGTGGACATTATTAGGTGTCACGAGGCACCTGGCAAATATTGTAAGGGTCAGCAGCATGTCAGCGATGTTTGTAAATAAGCAGAGCTGCATGACAGGTTCAGCATTTGTCAGCCAGAAAGCACACACCTAGAATGTGATAATGCATAAGACACAGCAGAGTGCTTTAGCACGTGGGGATTTGTGCATATACTGGCTGTCAAGCACACACCCTGTAGTTTCCAGAAAAGGCGTTTATATTTGTGCATTCAGTAAAAGAAACATAATTATTAATTGGCCTCAACATGTTTCTTCATGCTCCAAAATAACGTTACTATAGATATTATAAATAAATTTCTGACTTCATTTTGTTCGGCTTCATAGAGGCAGTTTCCGCACAGATGTTATGCTTCACCTTGCCGCCCAAACAGGAGCATTTTTTTCTTGGAGCACCTGTATATAGTTAGGCAATTGTCCACCTGCTGAGTTCCTCTACTTTGATACAATCCTTCTGAAAGACTGTACCCAATGTGGGCTGCCTGTTGTGAGGGTGCAAAGGTATAGATTTTTACATGACACCCTGCCCAAATTGATGCCATTCTTGCCCTCTTTATCCTCTTTTGCCTATCGTCCATCTCCCTGTGCTTCTGGCAGACTTCTTGTTGGCTTTTAAAAATAATTGCTGGTTGCTATATCTCTACAGCGGGAGGAGCCCCATGGCACAGAGTGGTAAGCTGCGGTACTGCAGTCTAAGCTCTGCTCACAACCTGAGTTTAATCCTGGCGGAAGCTGGGTTCAGGTAGCTGGCTCAAGGTTGACTCAGCCTTCCATCTTTCCGAGGCGGTAAAATGAGTACCCAGCTTGCTGGGGGTGAAGTGTAAAAGACTGGGGAAGGCAGTGGCAAACCACCCCGTTAAAAGTCTGCCGTGAAAACATTGTGATGTGACGTCACCCCCATGGGCTGGTAATGACCTGGTGCTTGCACAGGGGACTACCTTTACCTTTTTATATCTCTACAGCATCGCAATATTATAGCATTATAGCTATTATCAGTGTTGAAAAAAGATCTTCAGTTGTGCATGGGGGTGGGTGGTGGGCACCAAGGAGTACAAGGAAAGCATGCAGGATACCGCCATATGGACATTCCACTGCTGCTGCAAATGCCTCTATATTTGCGTCAGCAACGAATGCAGAGCAGAGAGTCATTGGCATGTGGATGCAGCCATAATAAAAAGCACCTACAGAAATACCTTCTTTATTTGGGGACTGAATGATGGTGGCGGCAGAGGCAGTGACTTTGGAACAAGTGAAGGTGCCTTAGTTCAGAGTTTAGTGCAACTAAATTTCTGAGAGTACATCCTAAAGATGAATCAAGTATAGTGACATAACATTTTGACTCTCTGCTCTTTGAAACATCCTGCCAGCAATTTTTGGTTACCACAAACCTTATTTTCTTCACAACACTTTTGCTTCTAGGATAATGACTTGGGGTCTCGATTTAACCACTTTTGAGGATTGAACATTAAGGAAGGCAGCAAAGGGGAAATCTACCAAAATCACCCCTGCTCACTCTTGCATAAGCTGAGCTAAGCAAACTTGCTGACTTTTGACTTCGGCCATATTCACAAGTGCTGTTGGACACTGGTCATGTTTTTTGAGTGCATATAGAGCAGGGTTTCCCAAACTTTTCTTTCCCGTGGCCCAGTTATTTTTACACATCTCCTTCGTGGCCCACTAAAATTCAGGGGTGGAGCCAGGAGACTGGGGGTGGAGCCGGGAGACAGGAATTATGTCATTTCCTGTGGTGTCACTTCCAGGTCAAGGGCCAAGTGATGTCACTTCCAGAGCACACTGAATCAAAACTCCACCAAAATCGAGATTCCACCTTTTCTTGTGATGTCACTTCCATGGCACTCCCCCAAACCTGCCTCTTCTTTTGAAGTAACTTCATTTTCAGAAAAATCTCTCTGAAACTCATGCTGAGCCAAACTGGGGGTGGAAAGTGGGTGGTCTGCAACTTTTTCATACATTCCCAGGGTCCTCTCTTTCCACCCTCACACTTGCATGCACTTATCTGTTTGTGTGTTCTTCTCCAGCTTGCAAGCACTCCTAATGCCCATGTTCAATTGCCTGCACCACCTACACACACACCCCTTCCTCGGCAGCACTGGCCAGTGTATGCAGTTGGAAGTGCTGTTGCCATTGCCATCAGGAATGCCAGTGCTGTGTACCACCCACACTGGGCCCTGGAAGCTGCTGTACCTCAAAATATGCTGACACATTTAGTAGGCCCTTCCTTCAGCTGCTACTACTGGAACCTTTCCTCAAGCTACAACCAAGCTTGCTTGGTTTCAAGAAAATCTTTTGAAAGCTATTTTTCATACTATTCCTTGACTGAAACACTGGGAAATTGTTGTGAAAGGTAGCAGAGAATTGTACTGCAATTAATGAATTAATTTCAAGTTATATAAAGTTCATACAAGCTTTTCTGCAGTTATCCCAAAAAGGATATTTATGAGGTGCTTGCAGCTTTTTACTGGCTGTGTTTCCCATGCCTTTAAAAGCAACCTGTTGTGCAGATATTTAGCCAGAGAACTTCTTTCATCCTTTTTAATATCTACAGGAGGAGTTTAATTTTGGTGTCAGACAGCTGTTAAAAGCAGGACCAGTAAAATGGTCCTAGTACCATCACTTCCAGTGCTGTTGAGATATACTGCAGCAATAATTTCTTTCTGCCCCACACCTCTAACTCTCACTCACTCACACAGGATCTCATAGAAAGGCCAGCTGGCTACAACTGGGGGTGCCAGTTTTTCATTGACAGAGTTCCTATGTCTGCAACAACAGTACGATGAACAGAAAAGTTTCATCCAGTAAAAATGGAAGGAAGGAAAGGGAGAGAATGAAATGGAAGGAAAGGAAAAGGAAGACATGGAAAGGAAGAACATAAGAATATAAGAGAAGCCATGTTGGAACAGACCAGTGGACAATCCAGTCCAAAATTCTCTCGCACAATGCCCCAAAACACCAGAATGTCCACCAGTGGGGCCAGGGCATTAGAAGCCCTCCCACTGTTGCCTCCCCCCACCCCCAGCACCAAGAATACAGACAGAGCATCCCTTGCAGAGGGAAAAAGAAAGAAGGGGAGACAAAGGGGGAAAAGCCTTCCTCACCATCAGATTACCCCAGCCAGCAAAAACTCTGCCCAGGGGTCGTTTGGTAAAAAAAAAAATAGCTACTGGAATGCCCACTCCCCGCCCCTCCGAGCTGAAAAAAACGCACATCCCTTCTTTGCCACCCAGGCCTCCTGGGAAATCTCCCCAAAAGAACATACTGCAAGGCACATGAAAGCTCATACCTTGAAGAACACTTCATGGATCTAAAGTGCCAGTGGATGCCAGCTTTTCTCTCAAATACTGGGAGAGGGGGAGAAGGAGGGAGAGGCAGCCCAGCTCCTCTCTGCACAACACAGATGGGGGGAGGAAGGAAGCTAAACAGAGTTCAGGCTTTGTAGCCTGTGTCAGTCTTCAAGGCTAGCTTTTCTCTGCACAACACAGAGATGGGGGAAGGAAGGAAGCCAAATGGAGCTCAGACTTTGCAGCCTGTGTCAGTCTTCAAGGCTAGCTTTTCTCTGCACAACAGAGAGAAGGGGGAAGGAAGGAAGCAGAGCAGAGGTCATGCTTTGCTGGGGGCGGGTCATGCTTATGCTAGCTTTTGCTTTTCTTGTGACCTGGTAGTGAGGCTTCCGTGCCCCGGTACCGGGTCCTGACCCTGCAAATGGGAAACAGTGATATAGAGGAAAGACGTTTAAAAATAAAACTGATCTGTATATTTCCAATAATATTTATTTGCATTGGATATGGAAATGCAGAAAGTACCCATGATGTAATTGCAGGCATCTTTAATTTCCATTTTTTCCAGTGCTAGGATCCTTTGAGATATGCAAAGTTAATAAAAGAACACACCTCTGAGCATGTTTAGAGTGCTTTCACTGTCTCTGTAAACAACAGTAGTGTCTTCTGGAAATCTGAGACTGGAAGGAAAGCTATTGTGTTATAGGGGATGTATTCCAGAAATGCATACCCCGCCCCTGTGTCTAGATAGAGGATTCTACTAGTAAAGGCAGCAATAATGAAAGAGTTTTATATAAAATGATACATTTGTGACAGTTCCTAGAGTAAACTCAACCTCTTACTGATTTCTTGTAAGAATATTTCGTATCTTTGCCCAAAATATGTTCCAATCTTTGCCCAAAATATGTTCCAATCTGATTAATTTTCCTCAAGAAAACATCATTTTGAAATGGTTTTCTAATATGCCATTCTCTGCTGGTTTGCTGTCATTGTAGAGAGAGAAAAACCTAATATTTTCATCTTAACCTAATATTTTCATCTTAACAATAGAGGTTGTCTTAGTAATATATTGCATGTCAAATCTGGTCTCTGCTTTAGTGGCGTGTTTAATCTTCCATTGTAAAAAAGGACTATATTCACATCTGGGTATTTTCACACATTGCAGAATCATTTGCCCTGGAATGAACTTGTTTGCGCCGCAGGGACTGATTTTATTTCTTGAGCTTCTGAAAGTAGTAAACATGGGGCAAGATGGTGGGTTGTGGAGGTGTGTTTCGGGGTTTTACAAATCATAGAACTGGCCCTGGGAGTCTCTGTTTTGGATTGATCTGGGACCTGTTCTTTTGTGTATGAAAGTACAGCTAGAGGCTCAGTCGTGAATTGTTTTCACAGTGGACAGCATTCTCTATCACTGCCAATGCCCGCTAATACTATTTCTGCAAGGAAAATAGAAGTTGGAACAACTTCTTCTCTGTCGAGCACCAGCAGGGGTGACTTCTTAAGTGGCGCATAGCCAAGAAGTGCTAGTGATAAGACTCAGTGCCTAGGGCCCAAAATCTCTTCTAAAATGAACCCTAGTGTGGAGTTCAGGAACTATTGATCTTCCATAATGATAACTAACCAGAGGCAGTTTAGTTTTAGATTCTGCCTTTGTTAGGATTGGTGAGATGAGTAGTATTTTTTTTTAAAGAATAACAACCAAGAATATGAATAAGCACCTGGAGAACTGCCTAAAATGTCAGAAGGTTGGATGCATTTTTAAACATGGTTAATACAGCAAAAAGTGCTTTTCTGGCAGCCAGTTGTGCTGCCGTTAAACTGGATATATGTGTTTTGTATATATAAATGTTACTATAGGATCTTCTTTTTTCCCCCCTAACCAAATTAAAATATTAGTTTAAAAAGTTAGAGACTTTTCTTAGCCATTTGCCAAATGCTGATGAAGGAGAATGGAGGGTAAACTTGAAAGTTACACCGAATCCTGTAAACATTCATCACGTGCAAGGTAAACTCTTACTCTGTTGGATCCAGCAATCTGCTTGCACAAGGAACGTGGATCTCCATCAGATCCCAGGAAAATTTATTCGCAGGGCTGTAATACCTACATTGAGTAATAGCTATGCAGACTGTTGAGTGGCAGTGAATAGAGGGGAGGGGAAAATTCCTCTCTGCTCCCTCTTCTGTCAGTGCGGCTCTGCTTATGAAAGAGACAGGATGAGTGACTTAATTTTCTTCCTTGTCCACACTGCACCACCCTCCCACCCATGTGGTTGTTGTGTTGCAGTGGTTGGACTAGGACAGTGTTATGTATGTCGACTTATGCATGTATGTGAACTGAAGCGGGTGTCCTGCCTGGCTCATTGGAGCCATACGAACAGAGCATGGGGAACTGGGAACAATGTGCAGCAGGATCCAAATACCTGCTGCTCTGCACCAATCACAGGGCCCTGGCTGGTTTGAATGATCCCATAATGTGCTTGTGCGGGAACCCAGAGTTGTATATAGTTTAGTCCCCGTTGGCTGGTTTCCATTCTTGTTAGTGCAGCCACCTACCAGGCTGTACTCAATAAAGAGCTGGTTATCACGACCACCTCGCCTTATCCATGCTTAAGAACCCACTATATTATAGACAGAGATCACATAGGTGTCATGGTGCCTTTCAAGTGTTTTTAGAAAGTGGGTGGGGTCAGGTGGGGCTTTTGCTCATCAGGACTTCTGATTGACTATTGGGAGATCTGATTGCCTCACCAGATTTTTTTTTTAATGCTTTAGCGGCAGCTGGCAGCACAAGCATCCTCACTATGGGTGATAACAGACGGATGTTTTAAGCCGCCCCAGGGATTGGAGGCAGGTGGATCAAAAAAGCGTGGCCACACATGCACATCTGCCCGCCATCCCCATCCTGACCGCAGCCCGCCCAGGGATGGATTGAAGCTGCCTCAGAAAGGCACCAATTACAAAGTGGTGCCTACTTTCTGAGGCAACTTTGAGGCACTTCCCCAGCAATCTGGAAGACCGGGAAGTGCCTGGAGAGTGACCAAGAGGCACATGAGCGCCCCAGAAGCTCCTCCAGGGTGCACACAGCCCGTCCCTGTTTCGGGGGCGGGCTGTGTGCCGTCTGGAGGCTTCCGGCACACTCCTTTTCCTACCAGTTCTCTTTGGGGCAGCTCGATGCTGCCCTGAGCTGGCCATCTGTAATCACCCTATGTGACGGAAAATAAGTTGTGTGCGTGCAAGAAAATACTTTCAGACATTAAGTTCATTTTCTAAGGCATCTGATTAAACAGAGCTTCTGCATGAAATGTTGGAGGGTTACTATTAGATTTATGTATGACCTTGCTTCTTGACATTGGGTGGTGGGCTGTGCCTCCTGAAGTAGCCATTTTGTGGTTGTGCCCTGTGTCAGAATTCTAAAGGTGCCCACAGGCTTTAAAAGATTGGGGTGCCTTGGCTAATATATGGCAAACTCAGCCTTGAATCTTGACTTTGCTATAGAAGCTTGCTGGGTGACTTTGGGCCAGTCATTCACTCTTAGCCTAAGATACCTCATGGGGTTGTGAGGGTGAAATGGAGGAGAGGAGAATAATGTAAGCTGTTTGGGGGCTTTACTGAGAAGAAAGATGGAGTATACATGAATAAATAAAGTTTCCTGGGATCAGATGAGGTCAGGTAAAATAAGTGCCTTTCTCTGATAGGTCATTGAATCTAGCTGAATAGCTCTGTATCTTTACTTACCAAGACTGTGTGTAAAGATCATGACTATGTAGTTTATAATATCTGCAAATCTTGTAGCAAAATAGGTTTGGGATCTGTTTAATTTAATTTTAATTTTTGGATTTATACCCCGTCATATCCCACAAGGGGGCTCTGGGCGGCTTGCAACAAAAAATACCGTATTTTTTGCACCATAAGACTCACTTTCCCCCCCCCCCCCAAAAAAAAAAGTGGAGGGAAAAGTATGTGCGTCTTAAGGAGCGAATACTGCAAAAAATTCACACAAATGCCTCTAAATTCACACAAACAGCTCTAAAAACTAGGTGCGTCTTATGCTCAGGTGCGTCTTATGGAGCAAAAAATATATCCCACTCTTCCCACGAGTGGGTCAGGGCGGCTTACAACAACCAATAAAACAATAAAATCGGAACAAAGTAATTACATTTAAATCAAGCATTTAAAAACCTAAAAACCTTAAAATTTTTAGCATTAAAACTATACAGTAATCACAGAGATCTAGAAAGCTACATTTATCCAGTCAGGCGTAGGCTAACCGGAAGAGGGTCGTCTTACAGGCCCTGAGGAACCTGTAAAAACCTTCCAAAACATCAAAAACACTACATCCAATTAAATAATCTCTTAATTACAGAATTAACAGAAACCATGATTAAAAGAAACTGTTGAGTGTTTAAATAGAATTTAATCTGGAGTTAAGCTTTTCTCTTTTCTTTTAAAATGCATTTTCCATCATTTCCAGAAAGCAGCCCATGTTCTTTAGTGAGCCCAAGTATGGGGCTCTTCGTTGGTGTTGTTTAGGGGCGGGACGGTGGCTCAGTGGTAGAGCATCTGCTTGGGAAGCAGAAGGTCCCAGGTTCAATCCCCAGCATCTCCAAAAAAGGGTCCAGGCAAATAGGTGTGAAAAACCTCAGCTTGAGACCCTGGAGAGCCGCTGCCAGTCTGAGAAGACAATACTGACTTTGATGGACCAAAGGTCTGATTCAGTATAAGGCAGCTTCATATGTTCATATATATGTTCATGCTCGTAAGGTTTTAAGAACAAATATACTGTTCACAGTGAATTTAGGAAGAGCCCTTTAATATAGATACTGGCAGCAAATATGGTTTACCATTTGTGGTCAGGAAGACATTCCAGAGTGACTCTTTCCTTCATTCCATTTTGACCCAAATCCACACTAAAGTAACTCAGGCAGAAAATCCTCCTTCATTTGCCTCTCATTCCTCAGATGTGCTGCTTAGGTTCTACAATGGCCTATTCTGGTCAGTTGCTCAACACAATGACTGGTAAGGTGTTTGATAAATAGGTGAGGTGCCTCTGCAAACCTGGAAAGAACAATTAAGAATCTGGATTGAGTAAAAACAACAACAATAATAATTTGAGTTAATAGTACGAGTATCTCGACTGGAGAGTTTAAAAAATTTCCAACATTCAAAATATTACTACCCAGTACTAGAAACCCACAAAAAGAATCAATCACTCCAAACACCATACTCTAAAGAGGTAATGTAAGAGGGCAGAGCAGGGGTTATTGCCATGTAAATCCAGGCAAGGGTCCATAACTCAAATCTGATCATTCAGATAGCAGAGAAGAAACTGAGGCATGTTTCACAAATTGGTATGCACTCTGCAGCTCATAAGACTGGGTTAATTCTAGTTTTTAAAAAGTTAGCATTTTTTGGGTTCGGGTATACTAAACCCCCAAAATGTGGGTATATACCAATATCCCCAAATTTCAATATTTCTGAAGTTGGTAAAATGACTACCCAGCTTGCTGGGGGTAAAGTGTAGATGACTGGGGAAGGCAATGGCAAACCACCCTATAAAAACCAGAGTCGGAAACGACAGTTGCTGGAACAGGGGACTACCTTTACCGTTACGATATTGGGATTTAGGAGATAATTGGTATTACCAAATTTATTCAGCTCCATATCTTCCTTCACTCCCTGAGTTGCGCCATGGAGGCGGCAAATGTCACTGAGAGAAGCGAAGGTAGCATCTTTAAATACCTTCCCTTCTCTCCCTGGCACATGCTGCCACTGCTGTATGACTCAGGGAGGGACGGGAAGGTATTTAAACTTCAAACTTCTCTGTTTCCCTCCCATCACTTCAGAGCTGAAGTGATGGGAGGGAAACAATGGGTCGGATCCAGACAGGTCTGAACAGAAAGTATGTGAATGGAATTGGTTACTCCTTCTTGCCCCTGCACTCTATAAAAACCCCGCCTGGGATGCTTAGGGTTCCTCACAGATAATACAGGGTGCAGCATGGTGGTTTGGCACAAAAAGGGACGTCAGCAGAAACCCCCAAATGGTGTTGTCCAAACTCTTTATTTTTTTAATCTGTTTGTGTGTGAGTGGTATATGTGCACAGCTGGGAGTCATGGCAGCCTCTGGTGACTGATCTCTACTGGGGCCATGGAGGATAGACAGACAGACATAACCTTTATTGGCATAACAGAAAAGAAATACAAGATCCAAAGGGACTTCAAAATGGAACATACAGGACTTCTGGGGTTGGAAAATGCCGAGCTGAACTGCTTCTCAGAAGGGGGGGGGGGGGAGCAGGCTGGAACTTCTGTTCAGGGTAGTGGAAGGGAATCTAATGCCTACTGCCTACTTTTCTCAGTCAGAGATCAGTCCAAGATATGCACAGGAAACTTTGAGGAGATTTACCTTGGCTAAAAGGGAGTCCCGAGGGGGGGGAGCTCCTTTGAGGCTTTGAGGGGTCTCTGGAGACGAGTTGCATTTTCATCATCTGTAGAAGTTTCCAGAGTCATTTATTTGACATAAGCTCGACCGGATCCTAATCTTCTTTGATACTGCTAAACATCTAAAGCTATACATCTAAAGACCTGTGTTGATCTGGATAACTACAGAAAAGGTACAGATTACTATCTTTCATTCCGTGACTAATTAAAGTTAAACAAAATAAAATCAGAAGGTGGAAAATTGAAATCTAGAAAGCTTGGAAGAAGAAGGGGAGAAGGGGCGAAATTTGGACTTTGTAAAGTTAAAGGACAGTGCTAAAAAGTAGAAAGGAATTTATTGTTTTGTCTACTTGCGGTTTTGGAGAAAAAGCCCCATCGTCATAGATTTTCAGCTCCCACAGCCAACACAGGAAATATGTCAAGTATCGTGAGATCTCTCTATCAATGAAAACAGGATTTGGTGGCAAGTAAAGCAGGAAGTATCGGATGGAAAAGGGAAATCATTGAAGCAGCCGGCCTACTCTAGGACTATAATATCATAGAAAAACATTGGCGGCCATTGCTAGGAGGCTAAAATTTAAATAACATTTTTAAAGTGTTTGGGACATTAAAAATTGCTGGAGCTGACTGAGGTGACGATTATAAGGTAAAGATTATTGGACATTACTGTTAATAACCATTTTAGAAGCCTCTAGAGTAAAAAGGAAAAAAAATTAAAGTGATGCAGAAAGTCACGACCGCCATTTTGGAAAAAAAATAAAAACTTTAAAAATTAATATCTGAGCCCAGGAGGCTCTGAGGACAGTGAAATTAGGCTTATTGGAAAGAGCAAGCCTCACTCTTTTAAATCTGATAGTTGAAATTTAATTTGGTGAGGTCAAAATTTTCAGTGTTTTTACATGTCAGACCACAAGCAAACCCGTGCAAGGACTGCCTCACTGGAGAAAATGCAGGACCAATTAGATGCAATGGAAGCCAGGATAATGAAAGGGATGAAAGAGATGATAACTGCTTCCAAAAAAAACATTAGAAAAGGTATTGAAGAGCTAAAAAAAGTTATAGAGGTTCTCAGAAATGAGACTGTAATGACATCAAAAAAAGTGCAAGAGGTGGAAGGGAGAGTGAAAGTACATGATTCCACCTTGTTAAAAATACAAGAAAAAGTGGCAATTCATGACTGCAAATTGATGGAGACCCAGATACATCTGAGAGGAGTACCTGAGGATGAAGAGACTGATTTGAAAGGATATATAATAAGAATAATTGCAGAATTTTTGTAGGAAGATCCTGAAGGAACTAGAAGCATGTATGACTATATGTATAGAGTGAACTCACTATATGCCAAGAAAAATAATCTACCAAGAGATGTGGCTATAAGATATATGACAAAAGAAATGGTGGGAAAAATCATGAATAAAAACTTTGAAAAGACATTGATAGTGGGAGGCAGCAGAGTAAGAATTATGAAGGAGTTGCCAAGACAAGTGATAAATGACAGAAGAGCATATAAGAAATTGACAGAAAAATTACGGGACAATGAAATGAGGTACAGATGGATAATACCTGAAGGTTTGAGCTTTGAGCTACAAGGAAAAAGGATTACAATTACAAGCACACAGGAACTGCGTGGATTTTATGAAGAACATAAAGAATTTGCACCATGATAGATTACAAATTATTATCTTGGAATGTAAATGGACTAAATTCACCACAAAAAAGAAAGGCAACTTTTCATTGGATTAAAAAGCAAAATTGTAATATAGTTTGTTTACAAGAAGTACATATCAAACAAAAGGATTATAAATTTTTATGGAATAAGCAATTGGGACTAGAATTTTATTCATTGGCTGAACAGAAGAAAAGGGGAGTGATTTTTTATATTAAACAAGAATTGGACCCAAAATTAGTGTTTAAAGATAAAAATGGAAGATTTGTAGCGGTAGAAATAATATTAAATGCAAAAAACCCCCCATTGTTACTGGGACTGTATGCACCAAATGGAGCAAAGGATGCTTTTTTAAAAGACATTATACAACAATTTGATGAAGTGACATATGATCAAGTTTTGATAATGGGGGACCTTAATGGAACAATTAAGAACACACTGGATAGGTCTGGGGGGGGGAAAATAATAAGGAAGGAAAATTGCCAAAGTCTTTTTTTGAATTGGTCAAACAAGAAAATTTGGAGGATATATGGGGGAAATTTAATCCTAAAGTGCGGGACTATAGTTTTTTTTCAGCAATACCTAAAACTTTTTCCAGAATTGACATGTTGTGGGGTACTAAAGATTTAGGCCTTATAACAAAGAAAATAGAGGTTTTACCTAAAATAGGGGCTGATCATAACCTAATAATGTGGATTACAAAATTGTCTAAAAAGTCGAGAAGATGGAGATTGAATGAAGATTTACTACAGAATAAAGAAATAGTGACATCTCTAGAAAATGAAACTAAAGCTTTCTTCCAAATAAACGATAAAGAAGATATAGAATTTCAGACGGTGTGGGATGTTTATAAAGCAGTAATGAGAGGAATACTGATTACATTGAATAATAAAGACAAGAGGGCAAAAGAAAAACAGATGCTGGACATTCAAAATGAAATAAAGAAAAAAGAAGGGGAACTGAGAAAAAGGCCAGGGAAAAAGAAAATTATGAGGGAGATTACAATATTACAAACACAAATGAGACATTTGTTAAATAAAGAACTGAAATGGAATCTGAAAAGATTGCAGAAATCTTTTGAGGGAGCAAATAAACCTGGAAAATATTGGCCTGGCAACTGAAGAAAAAGAGAGAAAGTAAAATTATTAATAAAATTGTGGTGGAGGGAAGAGAGGTGGTAGATCAAGAAGGAAGAAAAAGAGAATTCTTTAAGTATTATGCCAAATTATTTAAGGGTGTTAAAATAAAGAAAGGAAAGATGGAAGAGTATTTACAAAAGATTAAAATAGCACCCTTAACAGAAAATATGGGAAAAGTATTGAATGATCCAATTGAAAAAATAGAAATTGAAGCAGCAATTAATGCAAAGAAAAATGGAAAATCACCTGGGCCAGATGGATATACAGCTAAATTTTTTAAAACCTTAAAAGAGGAGTTGATACCGAAACTTCAGAAATTGATGAACATGATGAGAATAAAAGGGAAAATACCAAATACGTGGAAGGAAGCTGTTATTTCGTTCATTCTAAAGGAATATAGAGATGTCATGAATGTAAAAAATTATAGACCAATCTCACTATTAAATAATGACTATAAAATATACACAAGAATCTCGGCAGAATGGCTTAAACAACATTTGACAAATTTTATAGAGGAGGATCAAGCGGGGTTTCTCCCCAAAAGGCAAATAAGAGACAATATTAGAACTGTTGTAAATATTGTAGAATATTATGAAAGACATCCAGAAAAGGAAGTAGCATTATTTTTTGCGGATGCAGAGAAAGCATTTGATAATTTAAATTGGGACTTTATGTTTGCAGTAATGGAGAAAATGGAGTTGGGGGAAAACTTTATAAGGATGATAAAAGCAATATATACTGAACAACATGCAAGGCTATGTATAAATGCAGATCTTACAAAAGACACGATAATTAGCAAAGGTACAAGACAAGGCTGTCTGCTTTCCCCACTGTTGTTTATAATGACTTGAAATCTTACTGATGCAAATCCAAGAAGATAAAGAAATAGAAGGATTAAAAGTAAAAGGATTTATTTACAAATATAGAGCATTTGCAGATGATATAATGTTTATAAATGAAAATCCCATACAAGTCACACCTTTGTTGTTAGCTAAAATACAAGAATATGGGGAATTGGCGGGACATTGTATCGATAAAGATAAATCAAAACTTCTGTGTAAAAATATGCAAGTAAATAAGCAAAAGGAATTGCAGAGGCTAACGGGTTGTGACGTTACCTCTGAGGTAAAATATTTGGGTGTGGAGATAACAATGAAGAATATTGATTTGTTCAAAAATAATTATGAGAAGCTATGGCCTAAAAGGGATGAAGATATATTAAAATGGAATAAACTTAATTTGTCATTGCTGGGCAGAATAGCTGCAATTAAAATGAATATTCTACCAAGAATAATGTATTTGTTTCAAACTATCCCGATTGTGAAAGACAGTAAACAATTTAATAGATGGCAAAGAAAAATTTCAGAGTTTGTGTGGGCTG
Organism: Heteronotia binoei; assembly: GCF_032191835.1. Taxonomy (NCBI): domain Eukaryota; kingdom Metazoa; phylum Chordata; class Lepidosauria; order Squamata; family Gekkonidae; genus Heteronotia; species Heteronotia binoei. Next base: position 10,464,480 of record NC_083238.1, on the reverse strand, counting down.
GGAAGAAACCAAGGATTAAAATGAAAATTTTAACAGATGCAAAAGAGAGAGGTGGATTCCAATTACCAGATTTAAAAGCAGTTTGTTTAGTGTGGATAAAAGAATAGATGATGCTGTTAAACAAAAAACTCTTAGCGTTGGAAGGTCATGGAAATAAATTTGGCTGGCACGCTTATATATATTATGGGGGGGAAAAGATGGATGGTTTTTTCTCTCACCATTATATAAGAAATAATTTGCTAAATACATAGATAAAATATAAGAAATATGGAGATGAGAGAAAACCGTTATGGATAGTGCCAGCAGAAGTAATAAAAATAACAGCTGAGATGGGTGAAGAAAAGTGGTTGTTATATAATCAACTATTAAAAATACAAAGTGGCAAAATAGAATTGAAAACTGCTGAAGAGCTGAATAATAAATATGATTGGTTCCAAATGCAACAAATAAAGAGCTTGGTAGATAACGATATTAAAATGGAAGGAATAAGAAAAGAGCAAACAGAAATGGAAAGAGTTCTGCCTGGAGACAATGAAAAATTAATTTCAAAACTATATAAATTACTTTTAAAGTGGTCTACGGAAGATGAAGTAGTGAAATCTCAAATGATTAAGTGGGCAATATATGTAAATAAAGAAATACAGATGGAAACTTGGGAATATTTGTGGAAGAACTCTATGAAACTTTCTATGTGTCATAGTATTAAAGAGAACTGTTTTAAAATGATGTATAGATGGTATATGACTCCTAAAAAGTTGGCAGAGATGAACAATAAGATGCCAGACAGATGTTGGAAATGTAAAAAACATGAAGGTTCTTTCTACCATATGTGGTGGACTTGTGAAAGAGCAAAAAAGTATTGGCAGATGATTCAACAAGAAATTTCTAGGATCTTGGGATATGAATTGCAAAGACTTTTCTGCTGGGATTACAAATGGAAAAAATTCCAAAAGAAGCTGCTAGGACATTATATTCAGCTGCTAGGACATTATATGCATAGTTGTGGAAGCAATAAAAAATACCAGAGAAATGGGATTGGATTGTAAAAGTTATGACATGGAGAGAAATGGAGAAATTAACAAGAATTTTAGGAGACTATGATTTAGAAGTTTTTAAGATGGAGTGGAAAAAGTTCAAAAGATATGTAGAAAAAAAATGGAAAATAAAAGGACATTGGACAATTTTTGATAATGATTAAGTCTTAGAAGGAAGAAGAATGTAAATTTTTGTTTTTATTAGTTAAGGGTACCTTTTAATATTAGTATTATAAGTAAATAACACCTGCGGGGGTCAAGTAACGGGGGGTGGTGGTGGTGGTTAGAAAGTAATATATGGGATAGATAAAAAGAAGTTATTAATGATGCAGGAATAAGATATTGTTACCATATGTTACTAAATAAAAATTGTTTTAACCAAAATGGAACATACAAACCATAGTAATTTGCAAGCCCAACTAGGCTATTCAGAATAAAAGCCTGCCACTTCCTCCTGTCTTTGGTATTTCAAGGAGGTTTCCTATCCAAATACTTGTCAGAGTCGACCCTGCTTAGCTTCCAAGGTCCGACGAGATCGGGCTTGCCTGGGCTATCCAGGTGAGGGCCAAAGTCTTATTTTTTTCTCTTCAAAGCTCTTGTGCAATGGTAGGGAGAAGCCGTTTCTGTGGATTTCTTCTTGCTTTATCACCCTTGTTGCACCCTATGCTGTTCTTTAGGATCCCCAAAAGTGTCAAGAGTGGGTTTGAAGAGTATAAAGAGCTAAAATTGAAAGGAGGCATAAAAGATACTTTCTGTGATCTCAGTTCATTTGTAGTTAACGGTGGCTGTGGCATTTACCCTCCAGTGTTGTGTTGCTTGTGGGTACAGATTGGTACTAGGATTCTTTTGAAGTGCACAAGTGCCTCCATTATGGAAATACTAGAAATTGATGTACTTTTGTAGACTTATAACTGCCCACAGGGTGTGAGAGGCATCTTAAATCCTATTCATCTGCAAAATTGGTAGATGTTGCATTCTTCATATAATTTATCAGATGGAGTACCCGCATGAAACGTTTAAAAAGTCTTGTCATGGACTCAGAACTTCATATTGAATGTGTCCTACTATAGCACATGTCAAACATACAGAGTACAGGGAAATCAACCACGCATGTTGATAAAGACTATTGGTTCTTCTAGAACAGTAATTCTCAAGTGGTGCCCATGGTCTTCACAATGCCTTCCATTTTGTTCCCTGGTGCCGACTTCCTTTTTCCTCAGCTATCTGTTTCCCAAAGCAAAGAGCCAATCGTAACTTTCCTTGCATTTCAGAAGATGCCCGGCAGGCATTGCCTTAGTATCTTCAGGTAGTACAATTTCAGAAACGGCTTCTTGTTTCATAGTAGGATGCTTGGCTTGGAACTCCCAGTATTTTCATGGCAGCCATTTTCTGATCTGACCTCCATGGCAGTCACTTTATGGTGGCAACTGCTAAATTCCAAAACTGCTCAACAAGGTTGAGAATTTCTTTTCTAAAAGCCTTGAAACTGAGCCAAAGAAAATCCTGTAGTGCCTCTTTGTCACACAAGGTCTTTCAGCCTTGCAATTCACGGCAATAAACATCCCAAACTTCTAGTAGATAGTCCATAGAATACAATCCTCAACGGGTTTTAAATCCTAATAGTCTGGAATTATTGAATTCTGGTCTATTATTATCAGAATTACTCTTTTTTCTATAGTAGGGAAGTAGCTACTAATAACATCTCCTCCTGTCATGTTGAAAAAATCTCTTGAGTGGATAGGGAACTAATAGGTGTAGTAATGGGAGCCGTAACCCTATTTTTAATCAAACCTCTTTCATCCAGTTATATCCAACGTGAGCCACTGAGGTCATAGGAATTGATAATCTCATGCTATTAATGTTGAAAACAAAATTCTAGGAGATGTAAGCTTGACCTGAATGAAATGCATGCAATCATCTCATCGGCATTACAGTCACATGTAGCACCATAAATATCACTTTAATACTAAGTTACTGACAAGTGTTCTCTAAAGCTTTGAAATTAACTGGTAAATCTGAATTAAAACAACAGTTGATAACTTTGAATTTGGAATCTTAACACGTTGGATTCAAAATAGATTTTAATATCATACAGTAAACTTGCTTTGGTGTACTTACTACTGTTTTTCCAATATGAGTACAGGTGTGCTGACCTGTGCTGACCACAGGTCAGGACAAACAGCTGAAGTCGAGGCGTGTTTGTCAGAGGTCCATGCCAGTGAGAGAAGAATGACAGTGACTGGGAGGAGGCTTACAGGGGTGAGTTAACCCCCAGCCCTTTGAACTCTGAGACCTCAGCATCCCTGGGACAATGCCAGAAGGGGAAAATATTTGAAGTGAGCAGGCGAAGTCTCATACCTTGTAAAAGAGATCCCTGATACTTCTGGTGCTTCTAGTTTAGAACTAGATTGCTAATCCAAGAACATAGATGACACATATTGGGAGGATCAGTCCACTGACAAAATGATGCTGCATAAAATACAGCATATACAGAGAGAGAGAGAGAGAGAGACTTTGGCTTGAAACCATTCCCTGTAATTTGAAAACAAGTTTAATTTATAACTTGAAATTATGAAGGCCATTACTGTCTTAGTGTTCAGAAAAAAATTAAAGCAGCTGAGATATTGAGATTTAAAATGTAGCTACTCTGCATGTACATTAACAACTTTCCTGTAAGGATTTATACCACTGTTGCTTGCTTTTCATGCATAGTGTAATACACAGATTTTATAGCATGTTACTCTTTAAATATGTAAAACTCCCAATAGGAGCCATTATGGTTTGCACTGTCAGGTATCTGTGAATTAATGGTCACTGGGACATTTTAATACCATAACTTTCAATTTCCTTATGTTGCAATTCAAGTAGGGAATATATTTTTCCACGATTGCAATGATTCCTTAATAATTATACGCTGCGTTTAATTTGTACCATTTCACTTTGATTTCATAGCTTAGTCTACATAGCGTTGTGGTCGTCCTAGGAAACACAATGGAACTTCCGAAGAAGATGTTGTGGGTTGACATATTTAAATGCCCTTCCTTTAAAAAAAAATGTGCATATATAGAATTAGGATGTCAGGTTGGCCTCTAAGGTGTGCTTCTTGACTAAAATCTAACAGTTCTACTGCAGACCAGCACGGCTACCATCTGAAACTGGGATGTCAGAGAGAAAGGATAAAGGCAAGCTTTCTCCCTGATTTTTTTCCCCCTAGTTTTTTTTCTATACTTTTTTTTAGAGTGTAAAACATTCAGTCATAAGTTTTCCACCAAGGGAAGGGACAGTGGCTCAGTGGTAGAGCATCTGCTTGGGAAGCAGAAGGTCCCAGGTTCAATCCCTGGCATCTCCAAAAAAGGGTCCAGGCAAAAAGGGTCCAGGCAAACCTCAGCTTGAGACCCTGGAGAGCTGCTGCCAGTCTGAGAAGACAATATTGACTTTGATGGACCAAGGGTCTGATTCAGTATAAGGCAGCTTCATATGTTCATAACTATCTGAAAAGGTCCACTCTCGATAAAGGTTTACCCCTTCCTTTGTATGTGGTGAGAACCAGAGAGAATGGTGAGGCCATCCAAAGGGATCTGTCGAGTCTGGGCGAGTGGACGTCAATATGGCGAATGAAGTTTAACGTGGCAAAGTAACGCACGTTGGGGCCAAAAATCCTAACTATAAATACAAGTCGATGGGGTGTGAACTGGCGGAGACTGACCAAGAAAGAGATCTTGGGGTTGTGGTAGATAACTCACGAATATGTCGAGACAGTATGCAACTGCAATTAAAAAGGCCAATGCTATGCTAGGAATTATTAGGAAAGAAATTGAAAACAAAACAGTATCATAATGCCCCTGAATAAATCGATGGTGCAGCCTCATTTGGAATACTGTGTACAATTCTGGTCACCGCACCTCAAAAAGGATATTATAGCATTGGAAAAAGTGCAGAAAAGGGGAACTAGAATGATTAAAGGGTTGGAACACTTTCCCTATGAAGAAAGGTTAAAGCCCTTGGGGCTTTTTAGCTTGGAGAAACGTCGACTGCGGGGTGACATGATAGAGGTTTACAAGATTATGCATGGTATAGAGAAGGTAGAGGAAGAAGTACTTTTCTCCCTTTCTCACAATACAAGAACTCGTGAAATTACTGAACAGTCGGGTTAGGATGGATAAAAGGAAGTACTTCTTCACCCAAAGGGTGATTAACGCATGGAATTCGCATGGAGGTGGTGGCAGCTACATGCATAGCCAGCTTCAAGAGGGGATTGGATAAACATATGGAGCAGAGATCCATCAGTTGCTATTAGCCACTCTGGGTATAGTTGGAACTCTCTATCTGGGGCAGTGGTGCTCTGTATTCCTGTACTTACCTGTAATTTAAGGTAAATAAATAAATATTCTTGGTGCTGGGGAGGACAACAGTGGGAGGGTTTCTGGTGTTCTGGCCCCACTGATGGACCTCCTGATGGCACCTGGTGTTTTGGGGGTTTTTTTGCCTGTGCGTGACACAGAGTGTTGGGCTGGATGGGTCATTGGCCTGATCCAACATGGCTTCTCTTATGTCCTTATGGTTCTCACAAACATTTCTTCGTTTATGTTTGCTTTAGGATAAGAAAGGTGTTTTCCTTGTGAATAAGTCCTGCATAATTTGCAAACCACAGATTCTGTTCCTTAAGAAAGTGGGCTTGCTGTTTGTTTGAAATATATAAGAAACTTCAAAAGTAATTTTTCTTCTTGTTTGGGATGACCCACTTGACAGATGTGAATTTTACTGTCTTCACTTAAGAGCATTGGTGACTCAGCAGTGACAACTAATAAGTAATCTCCTGATGAAAATGATCTGCAAAAGTGTGGTCTTTCAAAGTAGCTACATTTTATAAGGGATGCAGCTGTAAAGCAAGAGATGCTGTATCCATCTCTAAAGACCAGACCTTTTCTTTGAATAACATGTTTAATTTAACAGTTATCACATGTCACTGTGAAAGAGTTATACTGTTTGTTTTGCAGTGTTAGTACAATGATTGGTTTGGAGCACATCAAAATGGCTGCATGATCGGATACAATAATGAATTCTTGTCTCATCCCCCCCCCCTTTTATTTAGTGTGCTTATAAGCTGGTAGACTGCCTCGCAGCAACTTTCCAAGGCACTTGTGTAAATGTCCATTGTAAGGATCATTACTTTCTATAAAACTACATCATTTGCAGTTTATTTTCTGAGTTAAGTCATTTTAAAGAGTAATTACGTGTTGTGCCATAGGTTTTCACAAATACAATGAATTTTCATAAGTTTGTTTGTCTGAAAGATTCTCACAAGACTTTAGGATCCTTCCTCCCTTCCTTGTTTTATCAGATGACACTGAGTTGCTTGGGTCACAAGCAGTGTTCCTGCTATGTATGATTGGAATATGTTGGCTTTGGGGCAGCACAAGGAAGGTTCAGCACCAAAATGGTCTTTTGCATCTCTTGGTGTTTGTGCCTAATTGAGTACGCCTCATTGGTAACCATTACACTGGTCAGATTAGCGGATATTTTATAATACAGCAATTATTTGTACCTATTCTGATTTTTAAATTTTGACCATGGTAGTTAAATGTGCCTTTAATTTATGCTTCTTGGATTTGTATACAGACACTGCAGTGGTTGTATGTTCAAAAGCTGAATGGTCCTCCAAGCCTCCTCCTGTTTGGTTCATCTAGAACATAGTCAGCCATAGAAGCGACTGTATTCCAGTGTCTTCCATGTAAACCATGTGAGTTGTCATGGCAATGTTATGGGTGTGTATGCTTTTGGTTTTGTTCGTACTTGAAAATTATAATGCTCTTCCTCGCTCGTTCCCAAGTTTATTTAATTTACCTGTAGCTTTGACTTGTTTGTCTCCTTTTGCACCTTCAGTTTCTGTCTTGCGTACTTGGGCTAGATACTTGTTTTAACCACAAAAATTGCAGTCTTTTGCTTCTGCAGGGCAAGCAGTTTTTATGGGAATAGGTGTCCCTGCAAGAAGTAGAAACTTCCTTTGCACACTGATTGAACTTCAGTCACATCTCAGGTTCTACATTTGCTTCTTTTTGTCTTTTTTTTCCCCCCCTCTGCAGTTTACTTATCTGTTCTCTTGGGGGTTGCTCACACTTCATGTCTGAGCAGCCGTTTTAGAAATGAAGAAGTTACGCTTGAAATTTATAGGGCATAAACTATAGCCGCCGCCCCCCTTTATAAACTTGTTTGTTTGTGTTGCTTGTCTGTTGTTGGGTTTCTGTTTCTTTTGACCTTATAACCAAATAACACTGTTATTTATATAAAGTACTGCTTTAGAGCCTTTGACTTAACTCCAAATGCTCTCATGAGTTTATTGAACGCATAGCAGCCATCTGTGCCCAGCTGGCATCTCCCTGTTCCTTTCTCTCAGAGACCTCACTTCCTGTCTAAGAGTTTTCTCTTGAAGCACAGAACAGATTTTCTATGATGAATGTCAAATCTACACCAATTTGTGTCACACGGATTTGGAAGCAGAGTGGAAGCATTGTCTTCTGATCTGTTTGAAGTTTGCACATGCCCATAATAGGTACGTGCTCTCCTACAAGTCTACATTCCTTTATTGAGAACATATATTAGTTAATATAGCAGCACTGTCCAGTCTCAGAAGTGTGCTATTGCATGCAATTTAAGTGCGGGTTTTTTTTATGTTTTGAGAATAACAGGAATATAACCACTCAAATCAAAAGTGAGGAATTAATGTAAGCGTTCCCCCTCCCCTTTCAGGTTTGGGGAATTTTTTTCCTGCAACATGGCTCCCCCAGAAAGGGTTGCCAACTCCAGTTCAGGAAGTTCCTGGATATTTGGTGGCTGTGCCTATAGAGGGAAGGGGAGGGAACTCGGCAGAGGCATGATTCTGTAGAGTCTAACCTTCGAAGCTTCCGTTTCCTCCAGGGGAACTGACATCTGTTGTCTGGAGATCTGTTGTAATTTCAGGAGAATTTACCTCCAGTACTGCAGTGGGATATATAATCTCTCCTAATCACAAAATATTTGGGGAATAATTGATTAATGATCATTTGTATTATCAGTAAAGCACAGGTTTATAACTGAAACAAGACCCAACACAAGGGTAATAGGAAATAAATGAAAGGGGAAGAAAGACATAAAAATCAAATTTGTGCGGTCAGTTGTGGTAGAACCATGTTATTCCATCAGTTGAACTGATCAGGCTGCTGTCTCTGTTTATGTACAGGATTTATATTGCTTTTAGCTTTCAGTAATCACAATGTTTCAGGCAAGAGTTCACAAGGGTTTTCAGTATTCCAGTGATACTGGCTCTCCATTATTATTTTTTTTTAAAAAATATGTGTAGCCTTATCCTCAGTGAAAGGGAGTATTTGATCACTCTGTGTGTCAATCACACTTTTATCCCCGCCTCCCTCTGAAGAATTCAGGGCGATAGACATGGTTTTCCTTTTCCTCATTTTATTTTCTGAGTCTTGTGAGGTGAGCTAGGCGGAAAGAAAGTGATTAATCCAAGTTTACCCAGAGAGTTTCGTGGCAGTGTAGGGATTTTAAATCTGGGAGTCACCAGTGCTAGGCCAACCTGCAAACTATACACCACGTTCAGTTTGCAGAAGGTAGTGATTGAGCTTAGCGAGTTATCGCATATCCCTGCATTTCCCTTGGAAGTCTCTTGGACTGGCCTTTTTAACCAACAACAGCTGGAGGATTCAGTATACTGCCTAGCCTACCCCTCCACGTAGAGGGACCTGTTTGTTTTTCCAGATAAGGCTTAATTCCTTAAAAATGTAAAGTATAAGATTATGAAACCCAAACAGATACTTGCCATGCAAGGCACATCTGAACTAGATTTTAAACAATTACTTGAATTTTCTTTGACTCTTTTCATGCATTTGTGTAATATCTAATGAACATTGGGAATTGTTTAGAAAGGCTGATGAAAGTTAGCTGTTAACTGTGATTTGTATGTTACTTCGTTGGAAAAACAGTTTATATTTATAAATTCCTTAGAATACAGTGCCTTATTTTCTTCTTTGCACATTTACCATAACTACTCAAAGTGTCTGGTGTGTTCACCTTTGAACATATACAGCTGTGCACAGTATATTCTCATTATACTTTTAGCAGTCATATTTTAGTACGTCTGTTAAAGTGCAGTTGTAGCATTTATATTTTATTAGCTGGAGGAATAATGAGCATTGTTGGTAATAGAAATTCTTTTTACTGTTTTTCCTGCGTTTTAATACTCAGTAATGACATTTTGTTTAGAATATAGTAGATGGAGGGATAAAAGCAGACAAGTATCGCAGTAATACTTCTATAATAACTCTCTGGGAAATCCCATTTTGATTTGATTGTACCAAAACACAGTTTTGTTTTGTTTTTTAAGTCTTTCCCTCTAAGTAGTGCAATGTGTATGCCAGATCAACAAAGGTTTGTAATTTGGCACAGACAAATGTTATGTATTATAGTCAGTGATTAAAAAAAAAAAAAAAAGATATTGAGCCATGTGGATGCCATGGTGGAATAAATTTCTCATGTGTGGCCATTTAAGTATTGAAAAGACCCTTACAGAAACCATATACTTTGTTTCCTAAAACTAATAGCAACTCTCTATCTATGGAATATATTAAGCTACTGATCAACAAGCATATCTAGATGCATCCAGCTACCAAACGATCTATTGTCTACAATCACGCTCTGCACTGCAGCTGCATCTGTCCTAATTCTACAGACGGATTCTCATCTGAGGGATCTACAACGAACCTTTTTGGAACTAAAATATCCACCTGATGAAGTCAAGAAACAGATTAACAAAGCCTGAACAATACCCAGAAAAAGACTGTTAGAAGACAAGCCCCAAAGAGACAATAACAGAACATCCGTAGTAGTCACATATATCTCTCAACTCAAAACAGTTCATGGAGAGTGCAGTGAATTTTAAACACATCATGGCCCTGTTCAGACGCACAGTATAATCAGATGTCGCTGCTGTTTCCTTCCGGATTTAAAGTGGCTGATCAGACAGCAACCTCTGCCTCCCGGTATTAACTCGTGGTAGCCCCCCCCCCCCAATCCTTCTCAGAACCGGATTATTTTGTTACCTGCTCCTTTCTGGTGTTTTTTGAGTTCTCCGGTTTCACCTCGTAGTTTTCTCCGATTGGATAGTTCTGCTGCGATATTAACCAACTTTCAGATGTCTGAAGGCTGTCCCAGAGTGAAAGGAGCCTCAGACATCCGGTTTACTGTCGGCATTTTTTTTTACTACTTAGCGATGTGCACATAACCACATAATGTTTTAACCTATGCGCATATGCGCGCATGCACATAATAGTGGAGGGAAAAAAGAACTGCATGGTGCCGTCTTGTGGATAGCAGAAGATGGTTTCACTGTGAAGTGATTCGAATTGGCAGTCTGATCAATAATATCCAGAACAAAGATATTTGGAACAGAACCGGGTCAGTTTAACCCGGACTCAACATGCTGTGTGAACAGGTCCTATCAATGACTTACAACCTCCATTGGACAGTGACAGCTCTCTTTCATAAGCACTGGGGGGCAAACCTTTCCTTGCACACAGAGAGCTCCCTAGTCTTAAAAAACACCTCACAACAATATAGTGTCGTAACTTGAGAGCCAGTTTGGTGTAGTGGTTAAGTGTGTGGACTCTTATCTGGGAGAACTAGGTTTGATTCCCCACTCCTCTACATGCACTTGCTGATATGACCTTGAGTCATTCACAAGTTCTCACAGAGCTGTTCCTCTCAGGAGCAGTTTCTGTCAGAGCTCTCTTAGCTCCACCTACCATACTGGGTGTCTGTTGTGGGGAGAGGACGGGAAAGGAGATTGTAAGCCACTCAGAGACCCTATGGGTCATGAAGGGCAGGGCATAAATCCAATATCTTTTTCTTCTCTTCTAACTTGAACACTGGTACTAGAGCTTGCAGTAAACCCAGATGCCAACTTTGCTGCCATATATACTCAGACAATGTGATCACTGGACCTAACAACAACAGTTAGAGTTGTGAGTGAGCAGTGAAGTGGTCAAGTTTGCGGATGACACTAAATTGTTCAGGGTGGTGAGAACCAGAGAGGATTGTGAGGAACTCCAAAGGGATCTGTTGAAGCTGGGTGAGTGGGCGTCAGCGTGGCAGATGCAGTTCAATGTGGCCAAGTGCAAAGTAGTGCACATTGGGGCCAAGAATCCCAGCTACAAATACAAGTTGATGGGGTGTGAACTGGCAGAGACTGACCAAGAGAGAGATCTTGGGGTCGTGGTAGATAATTCACTGAAAATGTCAAGACAGTGTGTGTTTGCAATAAAAAAGGCCAACGCCATGCTGGGAATTATTAGGAAGGGAATTGAAAACAAATCAGCCAGTATCATAATGCCCCTGTATAAATCGATGGTGCGGTCTCATTTGGAATACTGTGTGCAGTTCTGGTCGCCGCACCTCAAAAAGGATATTATAGCATTGGAGAAAATCCAGAAAAGGGCAACTAGAATGATTAAAGGGCTGGAACACTTTCCCTATGAAGAAAGGTTGAAACGCTTGGGACTCTCTAGCTTCTAGTCAAGAAACGTAGACTGCGGGGTGACATGATAGAGGCTTACAAGATAATGCATGGGATGGAGAAAGTAGAGAAAGAAGTACTTTTCTCCCTTTCTCACAATACAAGAACTCATGGGCATTCGATGAAATTGCTGAGCAGACAGGTTAAAACGGATAAAAGGAAGTACTTCTTCACCCAAAGGGTGATTAACATGTGGAATTCACTGCCACAGGAGGTGGTGGCGGCCACAAGCATAGCCACCTTCAAGAGGGGTTTAGATAAAAATATGGAGCAGGGGTCCATCAGTGGCTATTAGCCACAGTGTGTGTGTGTGTGTGTGTGTGTGTGTGTGTGTGTATATATATATATATATATATATATATATATATATATATATATAAATTTTTTTGCCACTGTGTGACACAGAGTGTTGGACTGGGTGGGCCATTGGCCTGACCCAACATGGCTTCTCTTATGTTCTTATACTATCTCAGGATCATTCACTTTCTCATCATCTAACATTGTGTATGCCGTTAAATGCCAACAGTGCCCTTCTCTTCAAAGGGCAAATGAGTCAAATGCAATGGCAAAGCATAAATGAACACAAATGTGACATCAAGAATCACAAGACTGAGAAACCTGTAGCAGAACACTTCAACCTTCCAGGACATCCAGTGGGTGTCCTCAAAATAACTGCTTTATTGCAAAGAAACTTCAGGAACAGACGGGGAGGGGAAATTGCTGAGTTACAAATTATTACAACTCTCGGAAAACACCCCCGCTGCCTGACTTAACAAGGGATATTGGTTTCTTACCTTGCTACATATGCTAATCTCATTCAGTTTTTTTGTCTGTATTCTCACCAAGAAGGTCTGTACATTGTCTTTATTGTATAAAGATGCCTTCCTGAAGGAACGATGCAAAGCAATAGAGGAAAATAACAGAATGGCAAGAAAATTTGAGAAATCAAGGGAGTGTTTCATGCAAAGATTTCGTGATAAAGGACAAATATGGTAGGGACATAACAGAAGCGGAAGAGATCGGGAAGAGAACATAAGAACATAAGAGAACATAAGAGAAGCCATGTTGGATCAGGCCAACGGCCCATCAAGTCCAACACTCTGTGTCACACAGTGGCAAAAAATGTTATATACACACATACACTGTGGCTAATAGCCACTGATGGACCTGTGCTCCATACACTGTGGCTAATAGCCACTGATGGACCTGTGCTCCATATTTTTATCTAAACCCCTCTTGAAGGTGGCTATACTTGTGGCCGCCACCACCTCCTGTGGCAGTGAATTCCACATGTTAATCACCCTTTGGGTGAAGAAGTACTTCCTTTTATCCGTCTTAACCTGTCTGCTCAGCAATTTCATCGAATGCCCACGAGTTCTTGTATTGTGAGAAAGGGAGAAAAGTACTTCTTTCTCTACTTTCTCCATTCCATGCATTATCTTGTAAACCTCTATCATGTCACCCCGCAGTCGACGTTTCTCCAAGCTAAAGAGTCCCAAGCGTTTCAACCTTTCTTCATAGGGAAAGTGCTCCAGCCCTTTAATCATTCTAGTTGCCCTTCTCTGCACCTTCTCTAAAGCTATAATATCCTTTTTGAGGTGCGGCGACCAGAACTGCACACAGTACTCCAAATGAGACCGCACCATCGATTTATACAGGGGCATTATGATACTGGCTGATTTGTTTTCAATTCCCTTCCTAATAATTCCCAGCATGGCATTGGCCTTTTTTATTGCAAACGCACACTGTCTTGACACTTTCAGTGAGTTATCTATCATGACCCCAAGATCTCTCTCTTGATCAGTCTCTGCCAGTTCACACCCCATCAACTTGTATTTGTAGCTGGGATTCTTAGCCCCAATGTGCATTACTTTGCACTTGGCCACATTGAACCGCATCTGCCACGTTGACGCCCACTCACCCAGCCTCAACAGATCCCTTTGGAGTTCCTCACAATCCTCTCTGGTTCTCACCACCCTGAACAATTTAGTGTCATCCGCAAACTTGGCCACTTCACTGCTCACTCCGAACTCTAAATCATTTATGAACAAGTTAAAAAGCATGGGACCCAGTACCGAGCCCTGCGGCACCCCACTGCTTACCGTCCTCCACTGCGAAGACTGCCCATTTATACTCACTCTCTGCTTCCTATTACTCAGCCAGTTTTTGATCCACAAGAGGACCTGTCCTTTTACTCCATGATTCTCAAGCTTTCTAAGGAGCCTTTGATGAGGAACTTTATCAAAAGCTTTCTGGAAGTCAAGGTAAACAACATCTATCGGGTCTCCTTTGTCCACATGTTTGTTCACCCCCTCAAAGAAATGCAACAGGTTAGTGAGGCAAGATCTTCCCTTGCAGAACCCATGCTGAGTCTTCCTCAATAACCCGTGTTCATCAATGTGCCTACTCATTCTGTCCTTGATAATGGTTTCTACCAACTTTCCCGGTATTGAAGTCAGACTGACTGGCCTGTAGTTTCCCGGATCTCCTCTGGAACCTTTTTTAAAGATGGGGGTGACATTTGCTACCTTCCAGTCCTCAGGAATGGAGGCAGATGTCAATGAAAGATTACAGATTTTTGTTAGAAGATCCACAAGTTCAACTTTGAGTTCCTTCAGAACTCTCGGATGTATGCCATCCGGACCCGGTGACTTATTAGTTTTTAATTTGTCTAGAGGTGGCAAGAATACACAGAAGAATTATACAAGAAGGATCTCAGTGTCCTTGACAACCATGACAGTGAAATCGCTGACCTTGAGCCAGACATTCTGGAGTGTGAAGTCAAATGGGCCTTAGAAAGCATTACTAACAACAAAGTGAGCGGTGATGACGGTATCCCAGTTGAGCTCTTCAGAGTCCTAAAAGATGATGCTGTTAAAGTGATGCACACATTATGTCAACAAATTTGGAAACTGCAACAGTGGCCACAGGATTGGAAAAGGTCAGTTTATATTCCAATCCCAAAGAAGGGTAATGCCAAAGAATGTTCGAACTATCGCACCATTGCACTTATTTCACATGCCAGCAAGGTCATGTTAAAGATCCTACAAGCTAGGCTTCAGCAGTATGTCGATCAAGAACTACCAGAAGTTCAAGCTGGGTTTCGGAGAGGTAGAGGAACTAAAGATCAAATTGCCAACATTCGCTGGATTATAGAGAAAGCACAGGAATATCAGAAAAACGTCTATTTCTGTTTCATTGACTATGCTAAAGCCTTTGATTGAGTGGATCACAACAAACTGTGGCAAGTCCTTAAAGAGATGGAAGTACCAGACCACCTCACACGTCTCCTGAAAAACCTGTATAAGGGTCAAGAAGCAACGGTCAGAACGGGATATAGAACAACTGATTGGTTTAGAATAGAAAAAGGAGTTCGACAAGGATGTATTTTGTCACCCTGCTTATTTAATTTATATGCAGAGTACATCTTGCGGAATGCTGACCTGAATGAAGCAGAAGCTGGAATTAAGATTGCTGGGAAAATATCAACAACCTCAGATATGCAGATGATACCACTCTAATGGCAGAAAGTGAGGAAGACCTAAAGAACCTCTTGTTGAGGGTGAAAGAGGAAAACACAAAAGTAGGCTTGAAACGCAACATCAAAAAAACTAAGATCATGGCATCCGGCCCCATTACACTGTGGCAAATAGAAGGGGAAGATATGAAAGTAGTGACAGACTACACATTTCTGGGATCCGAGATCGCTGCAGATGGTGACTGTAGCCATGAAATTAAAAGACGTTTGCTCCTTGGGAGGACAGCTATGGCGAACCTGGGCAGTATAATAAAAAGTAGAGATATCACCCTGCCAACAAAAGTCTGTATAGTCAAAGAGATGGTATTCCAGTAGTAATGTATGGCTGTGAGAGTTGGACCATAAGGAAGGCCGAGTGCAGAAGAATAGATGCTTTTGAGCTGTGGTGCTGGAGAAGACTCTTGAGATTCCCTTGGACTGCAAGATCAAATCAGTCAGTTCTAAGGGAAATCAACCCTGACTGTTCCCTGGAAGGTCAGATGCTGAAGCTCAAATACTTTGGCCACCAAATGAGAAGGGAGCACTTATTGGAGAAGATCCTGATGCTGGGAAAGCCAGAAGGCAAAAGAAGAAGGGGATGGCAAAAGATGAGATGGCTGGACAGCATTACTGATGTAACTAACACAAATTTGTGCAGACTTCAGAGGACGGTACAAGACAGGAGGGCCTGGCGTGACTTTGTCCACGGGGTTACAAAGAGTCGGACTCGACTGTGCGACTGAACAACAGCAACAACGATTCCTTATTTGGAATAGTAAATTGGAATAGTGATTGTAATGTGATGAATAGTAGAATGTAATGTAATTTTGAATGGTAGATAGGAATGTATTTCTCTAGTCTGGTGACAGGAGGCATAACACTGCATGTGACTATTTGCGTCAAGCACCTTCCCAGGTGGAACTGGGGAGGATTTAAGGGTTATTGAAATGGACACAAGGGCTGGCAATCTGAAGAATGAAGAAGAACCCATGGTGGGCAAGAAAAGAATGGGATGACTGGGCAAGAGAGGAGTGGTGGGCTGCTCTCCTGGGATCGATGTCAACTCCAGATGAGGAACCTAGTGGAACTGTTTGGAGGAACATGGTGCTTGAGGCAACAGGACACGTGAAATTCTGTAGAGGGAGCCCTGAATAAACCACATTCCAGTAGAACCCCTCTAGTGCCATTTGCTCATTTTCCACAACTGCACAACCAGTCACTCCACCTTAAAGAAAAGGGTGCTTTTGGTTATCTCCATGCTTGAGAGTAGACGGATGGAGCATAACAACAGGATCTCAGTTAATTACTCTCAGCATCCCACAATTAAGAAGGGTACATTTACACATCAGTCTCCAATTTTGATGTATTTATTCACTTTACTATGCCCCCCTCCTGGAATTAAATCCAAACAAATGGTGACCATATAAACTAAGCTTGTTTACTCCTGTTTGGTCCTTGCCTCTGTTAAACATCTTCTTTATGTTGTAAGCTAATTTTCTGCTTATCTTCTACCTATTTATATGAACTGGTAACTTCCATTCCACTGTATCTGAAGAAGTGTGCGCGCACAAAAAAGTTACACCTTGAATGGACTTTGTTGGTCGTAAAGGTTCCACTGGCTCAAATTTTGTTCAGTTGCACCCTGTGTTTTTGATGATTGCTGACAGGGGTCGTTTTGTAGAAAAATAGGTGGTGGAGCTCATCAAGGGATTGTTATGCAGCTGCTCCTACTGTTCAATGGACAAGGTGGGAAGGAGGAGGTGGGACTCAGAAAGGTTCAGGAGCTGCACTCCTGTGAGCTCCCGCTGAATCTGAGGCCTGATTGCTGAAGTATTTTGTTGGAAGGACTTTAAATAGAATATGTAAGTTACACTGTCTACTATGTCAGCATAAGGGATTAACGATGGCTTTTTTATTAGAGCTGACATTTCTAAAGCCACATTTATGCACATAAGGCAGAGTAAATACATTTTTAAAAATACATTATTTTCAAATTGGGAAGTTTTTCTCTACAAAGGCTATTTAAGAGAGACAAACAAATTCTTCAATTTCTCTTTGACAGTAGTGCTTTTTGTGTCTTGTACAGCTGTGGAAGGTTAAAGATTTTTCTGTGTTGCTGCTTAGTAAGGAGTAGGGTTTTTTCAAGCTTTCAATGAAGAATGAATATCTGAGGTAATTTACATGTTTTGAGTTTATTAAATTTGAAATTTTTGTTAAAATGGTTTTAGTTCTGAAATATGAAACGTGAAGTATTAGATGTTAAATACAAATGGTTCCTAAAGTGTGCCGATTAGGCTACTTCTTTGCAACAATTTGGGTTTATCCTCATTGTCTCCTACCATTTGGTGTATTGTTGTGTCGGTTATATTTCAGTAGATCAGCTGCTGAAGGTGTAAAAGGACAAAAGCTTGGAGAACAGTTGTTGCAGTGCAACAGTCTCCGTGTGTGAGAGTGAGTGGAGGGGACGATTAACAGGGACTTTGCTGACTGAAAGACTTCACCTGCCTCTACCAGGATTGGACTTAGCTACGCTGATTTTAAGCTTTTAACAGAAACTGCAACACTACAGCTCCATAAATGGTTTAGCAGAATCTGAGACAGTAGTTGTGGACATGGGTGGTCCTTGGGGGAAGCTCTTGTAACTCAGGCAAGGTGATGTGGGGTACTCAATAGTTTTTGTTTAAAAAACAGTTGGCTCCACTTCCTGACAAATCCCATAATCATGACAGCTAAAAATTCCTCCTCCTTTCCAAAACTGACCCTTGAGAGCTTGCAATGCTGCCATAGAGAGTGCAATGAATTTTAAAGTTTTCGTAGGGTTGCAGTCTTGCAATTACTAGACATATTAATAAGGAAGAATAAGTCTCCTCCCATATAAGCCCGGAGGTTGCTTTGCTCAGCCTCCCAAGATCTTCTGATAGTCTCCGGCTCAAGAGATGCCCATCTTGCCTCTACCAGGGCCAGGACTTTTTCGGTCCTGGCCCCGACCTGGTGGAATCAGCCCCCTGTGCAGATCCGGGCCCTACCTGGCTTGCTGGCCTTTCGTAGGGCCCACAAAACAGAGCTGTTCCACCAGGTTTCTGGATGAAGCAGTGGGCATTATTTGTTCAATCAGTTGGCCTCTCCCCTACTGTTCTACTGCTCTGCTGTATTGTGGTACTATTTTTGTGCTGTACCACCTTGCTGCCATATCATCTTGCTGAATCATTTTGTTGTACTTTACTGAATGTTGTAATTGGTTTTATTATGATTTTATTGTGATTTATTTCTATTTTGATGTACTCCGCTCTGAGCCCTGAAATGGGGGAATGGGTGGGATATAAATAAACAAATAATAATAATAGTGTACTTAAAAATCGCAGGAGTCTGCTGTTTCAAAAGAAATCTGAATGCAGCTGCAGCTCCAATACTCGCTTCAGAAGTTTGATGAAACTCACGCATATGTTGTTGAAGTACAACATTCATTGGAGCCATGGGCAGATTACACTATGTTTCGCCTTTTGTGTGCCCTGGTAAATAGAGATGCTCAACTCAGACGGGAGAGGAAATACTGGGTTTGTCACTGATCTGTCAAGTCCAGCCCACCTTACTACAGTGGCAAAATTCACTAGTGTGAAACCGTTGCTGATGGACTTTTTGATACCTCTCCCGAAAGAATAACTGTTCACAGTTGTCAGACTTCAGGGATTATTGTTTTAAAATGTCACACCTATTATTCTTCACAATCCAGGCTTTTTTTCAGACTTGCTTGCTTACAGTAGCCTCAATATTTAAGCTAGTGGTATAACAGTTGTCAATATTATATTGTCTAGCGTAGAACCCTTTAGTTATCATAGGTGCTTCATGTAGGGATGTATGAGTATCGGATTTTTTTTTGTATCTTTGAGGGCTTTTTTTCTTCTTCAAAAAGACCACTTTTGTCCAGCCTGTTTTGGGGGCAAATTGCCCATTTTTATTGCCTTATGTGCTAGTAGTATATCTTACTCCTTGCACAGTATTTTTTCTTTTGTTTCAAGTGTATTGAATTTTTCAATTTTGGTTCCATTTGTTGTACAGATCTGCAAATCTGAATGTCTTTGGCCAATAAAAGACATGCAACCCAAGTCAAGGTGAGGATGGGGGGGGGGGGAGTTTGTTGCAATAACTAGAGAGCAGAGCAAAGCCAAAGCCTACATACCAAGCTGCTCTACTTTCAAGATGGTTACAATGTTATATACCCTTGATGACACATTGGCACATATGAAACAGCCTTCTGTGCTGGCATTTTCTAGCTCTCCCACTGGCTGTGGTGTGTATCACATCAGCCATTGGCAGATCAGCCGCCACTCAAGTGTACTTTACCTCCCATTGGTTGAGTCTTCTCCTCTCTCCTGACTGCTGGAATGCTGGGGAAACAGTTAGGCAGTAGCTGTTGCACAACCAAGCATGCTTTTGTCAGTAAAAACCAACCAAACTTGGTTTTGTCAGTAACAGGCGGGGAGAGAAGACCCTTTCTAGGCCTGTTTTGGCCTTTGAGGGAGAATTCATTGGGACCAGTCCTAACTAGGATTTCCAGCTCCATGTTGGTGTGAAATTCCTGGAGATTTTGTGGTGAAGCCAGAATTTGGGGAGGGTAGAGACCTCAGCTGAATACAATGCCATAGAGTCCACCCTGGATGGGAAGACAGCAAGAGGGGGGGGGGGGCACATGGGAAGAGCCTCTTTCTAGAGCCTGTTGTATTTTTTTCCACAACAGGCCTTATTCCTAGTACAACATAATTTCATTGTGAGAGCCAGCTACAAAATACTGGTACATTTTGTCAAGGTGGCATTAAATCATTGGTCAGGATTTATGTCAGAGAAAGAATTTCTGCTTCTAATGTGCCTTGAGCAGATAAATTCAGTTCTGGAGTTTAGGAACACCCTCCCCCCCCATACTTCTTTTGTTACTTAGAAACACAGTAGAAATGCAGTAAGGCATATAGTGCAAGTTATGTTTCTGTTGAAGATAAGACTGGAATGTTAGCTATCTTGATCTCAGGGCCGGCGCTGTGAGATCAACTCTTCTGTCTTCTTTTCTTCTCAATCAGGTCTAGCTGTATGTTCACCTTTAAAGATGTTACATAAGTATGCTTGTAGCCTTCCCAACTAAAATTGTGTCCCACACAGTGCAGGTTTGTTTTCAGTCTTTTGCAACATTTCTTATTCTGAGTCTTTTTGTTTGTCTTAAAATAAGATTTAATGTTAAATAGTTGATCATTAGAAATTTGTAGGGTTGGCAGTAAGGGAGGAGAATTTTTGCAGAAACCAAATACTGTTGCTTGTCTAATATTTACTGACGCGACAGCCTATGTTTAAGTATTAAAGTTCTAAGCAGCATACATCCTGGGGGGGAAAAACCTTTATGATGTAATGCAGAACGGTGAATTTTTCAAGCCACACAATGATGCACTCCTGAGAGTGGAATCAAGCCATTAGTACATCATGGAGAATTACTGTTTCCAAAGAGACACCCTTGAGAGAGGAAGTGCTGTAATGAGAAAGCTGCAATGTTGTTCTAATATTTGTTGTTTCCCTTGAAATGACTAAAATACCTGGAATGATTTATACCTAATTGAGCATTGCCTTCAATCTGATAGGGTACACATTCTCAGACCATTTATTATCGAGAACTCCTGAGAGTACATGGTGAATATTTTCCTTAACTTGGCTAGGTCAAAGGAAATAAAAAAGTAGAGCAAGAATAATACATGATATTGTGAATTGTAAAAATAAAACCATGGGGCTAATGTTATGTACCTTTTTTTATCCCACCGTCTTTGTGGTATAGTTTTATTATTTGATATGGCATTTAAAAAAAAATAATCTGCTATTCTAGCTGGAAAAATTTAAGACTGATTAGTCTGTATTTATATTGCTCCTGAGGATCCATGTGAGTCTGGGCTGGGATAGGGAAATGGGTTGCAGTCCACCTCTGCCACAGCCATGGTTGGAACCCAAAGAACATAGAGCTAATTCAGTGTGCTGGGAAGGGGTGTGTGTATTTTGTGTGTTTGTTTCTAAGTCAGCCATTCTGCACACTGCTTTAGAAATTGAGACCTCCTAACGAAGCTTGTCATAGGATACAGGGGTCTGCAGTTGGAAAGGGAAAAAAGAGCCAAAAATCTCACTGGGCGTCCCTAAGTCCGTGGTCAAACAACAATAACAACAAGGCTGTTTAGGTCTGAGCCTGTGGAGTTCTGTTAGCCTCTGGATATAACTGCAGACCTCATCAAACTACCATGCATGGTATTAGTTTGCCAAATTTCTTTTTGCCTATGAATGCCGCTTTATAAACTCAATAGTTACTTTAGTTATTTCAGTCTAATAATTTCAGTGCATTGGAACAATGCTGCATAAGTTTGTTCTGTAATTCTTCTAAAAGGTACTCTTGTGTATAAGATAAGCCAGATCTTACTTATATGATTGTGTTGATTCTCTTAGCAATAAGATTAAGCAATGGCCTGAAAAGATTCAAGCCATTCAGTGTATTCTTATGCTGTGAAAGGCAGCAGGGTAGTTTTAAAAAAAATAAGGAAGCAAAGAATCCCTTCTAATTCCTTATCATTTCTAATTACAGCAGTGTGGCGTGTAGGCGGCAAGTCATGTTGAACTGTGGCTAGTAAACTTTTGCATCATTCTCTCTCCCAAAAACTCCTTAATGATACTGGAATGTCAGGAATCTTATGTTTTTCCCGGTTTGAAAGACAGCACAGGACTTTCTTTCCACCATGCTGGAAATTCATTTTACTACTGTCTGATGGGCTTCTTTACAGTCTTACCAGACTCAAATCATTGAGTTTTGAAAACGTTTAATTTTTTTTCTATCCCTGCCCTCTTATAACATGAATAACATTTTGTGATCTATTTTATATCTTGGCAAACATGATTCCACCCCTCCCCCGGCAGTCTCATGCCATTCTTGTGATGAGATAATACAGTTATATCTTTCCTCTCTGTTCCCCCTGCCCAGATTATTAAGCCTTCTGGTTATAATAGTCAAATAAGTAATATAATTAGGCTGATAAGTCAATGTTTGGTTTTATACCATAACAAAAAGGGGAACTGACCAAGACCCAACTAAGTGAGTAAACTTTCATGCTCCCTAAAATAGAATAGTTTAACCATGGATTCCAGGTACAAAATATGATACTGGGAAAACACTATATAACTTACGGTAAGTTAGGTGCATGTGTAACCACTGTGTAGTGGTTAAGAGTGTCAGAATAGTATCTGGAAGACCCCGTTTCAGATCCCCACTGGTGCCATAGAAGCTCGCTTGGGCCAGTCACACTCTGTCAGCCTAACCTACCTCACAGGGTTGTTGTGAAGTAGGCTTGCCTGTGCCCAGGTCCCGCCTGGGGATCCCCCAGTTTTTCAGGCTCCTCCTCACTGCCAGCCAGTTGGCCAGTGGGTAAGCCTTGCCCCAACAGCCATGTTGTGCTTTTAGATCTCCACAGTTTCAGAAGAAGTTTGTAAACTGTGTTTTGGAATAAAGTAGGAGTCAAGTGTCACCTTTAAGACCAGCAAAGTTTTATTCAGAATGTAAGCTTTTGTGTGATCTAAGCACACTTCATCAGACAAGAAATCAGGTACAGTGACCAGAGCCTTTTAATCTTGTGCCTTTAAATCTCAGCAGGGGAAAGCTGCATGGGGGTGAGGCATATCTCTTTCTGGTGAGTCTGTGAAGTGCATGACAAAGGAAGAGAGCAGAGTCCCTCTGTTTTGCATTCATTTCAACAATTGTATAGCAAAATGGATAGTAAAAAGATAACTAGAACCTGATAATGGGATAGAGGAAAACTCCACCCCCTAGACTGCTGTTTCTTACTTCCATTTTCCTGTATTAGTCTGAAGAAGTTGGTTGAAATACAGCAGATTGTTACATTCAGCAGCTCCCACAAGTAAATTGCCCCACTGAGATCAAAAGAGTGTGGGTTAGCAAACTTTGTGTTTATTTTGGACAGGTTTTTGGGGTTTTTTGTGTGTCCCTTAATAAAACCGTACTTAAGAATGCTACCAAAGCCTGGCAGGGAACTTGTGGGGGTATGTCAAATTCCACTTTCATTTAATGCAAGTGCAATGGAGCCTCCTGCAGCCCGCCGCATTGCGGCTTGGCTGCAGGGGGAATTTTGCCCCCCCCGGAGGAGAGCGGATGTTTTGGCGTGCTTCCAAGCGCGTCTGGAGGAGGCGGAGCTTTTGTGGCTGTTTTGAAGCCTCCGCGCCCCGTCTCCTCAGTCCTCTCAATGAGCTGGGCCTGCCTGGAGGGAGCTGTGGTACACAGCTCTGGCTGGGGGGCTGGGTCTCTCGCCCGCTGAAAAAGGCAGGGGAGACCCCTGGCCCTGACCTGGCCGCAGTTCGGTTGCCCTTGCCGTTGCTGTGTTATTTAATAAAGTGGCCCATAGTTTCACCAATCTAATTGTGTCCGTCTCTTTATTCCAACTTGGGGGGCAACTGCCAGGAAAACCTTTGAAGAAAAAAAAAAGAGGATAAAGAAATAAAGACTGTATTCAGGGGAACTGTGCTGTTGTATTTTTTCTTTTTTTTTTGGGGGGGGGGGTTAGGGAATGGGAAAGTCTCCAGCCTCCACCCCCAAAATCTCCAGGTATTTCCTGAGTTGGACCTGGCAATCCTATGGTCCAAAGAATATGTGATGGCCAGAACTCCCTTCGGAATTCAGTTGTGCTTGTCACACCCTTGCTCCTGGCTCCACCTCCAAAGTCTCCTGACTCCACCTTGAAAGTACCCAGATTTTTCCCGAGTCAGACTTGGCAACCCTATTGTGAGAAGAAAATGGTGGAGAGGAGAATGATATAAGCCATTTGGGCTGTCAGTGGAGAGAAAAGCGGAATATAAATTAAATAAATCAACATGCTAATGCTTGTGCGTGAGCCAGGCTGAGTGTGTGGTTGGATAGGGACCTCATACGTCGAGGCAGGCTTACCACTATGCATCTATATTCTATGGATCAAGTAATAATGGAAAAAAATATCTTGTAGGAAGCAATTCTAGTACTTTTCCTTTAGAAACAAAACCACTGTGCTTGTATAGCTGCTAAGTAGCAGAAATAATGAAGTGATTTGTGATCCCTATGTGGTGAATTTAAAGGGGAAATATATATGTTGAATAGTAACATAAATTAGTCCATCATGTTATTTTAAAAACACATTTTCCCAGAAAAATGACTGTAAGCATATATGAATCCTTTGCTATTTACCACCTCAAGGTAATGACTACTTTCGAGTTGTCACAGATTATTCTCTTTTTGTTTGAGGGTATGTCTCTTTGTTTGCATTGGTTTTGTATGTTAGCTGCCCTGTGGCTCAGTGTGAACAGCCTCCTTAAAGTC
The DNA here is from genome assembly GCF_032191835.1 of Heteronotia binoei. Classification (NCBI taxonomy): domain Eukaryota; kingdom Metazoa; phylum Chordata; class Lepidosauria; order Squamata; family Gekkonidae; genus Heteronotia; species Heteronotia binoei. Next base: position 10,439,998 of record NC_083238.1, on the reverse strand, counting down.
TACAATATTGTTCTTTTCCAAACACTTTGGTATATTCCTGCATTTCCTCTAGGGACTGAAAATGTCACTTAGCGATCCTCCAAGTCATGTAGTGATTCTCCTTGTCTTCAGTAGTTCAGTGTAGATGCCCTAGAGGTAGACAACTCAGCCTAGGTTCCTGGAGGCTCCCCTCAGTCAAGTTTCTTTTAACTCATCTTTCCATACTGCCTTTAGTATGAAACATCATTTTGGCTGAGCTATGCTTGAAATGCTGTTTACTTTTATTTACCCTCAAATTCTCAAATTTATGATCAAATTCTGCTCGATGGTAAATGAGCTGTATTTTATAGACGGAGCGCCCACTATTTTTAAAGACACAATATGCGTATATAGTTTTTAAATTCTGGCGTGTGCTGTTGGTAAACGCTCAGGCGAAGTTAAATTCTAAGCATTTTCAATGCACACGCGTGTATGACTGAATTGTTAATTGCAACCTAAATTTTAATGGAATATGACTTTGATTAATAGACACTTTCCTTTTTCTATGCCTGCAATTTTAATTAGTCTTTTTTAAGTTAAACTTATTAATGAAACAAAAAGATTGAATTCCTTTAAAAATGAACTCGCTGGCTGAGCTCTTGTAATGAACTCGCTGGCTGAGCTCACTTTTATCATGCTCCTATATGACACATGTAAAATTAAATAATTATAAAGTAGGCTTTATTAATAATACGATGTTTTTTTTATGTGCTTTTTTAGATTCCTGGACAACTTGGGAAACTTGTGCAAGAATGAGCATTCTATTGATTGAAGCTTTTTATGGAGGTTCGCACAAGCAGTTAGTAGATCTTCTTCAAGAGGATATAGAAGATTGTGTCCTCTTTACTCTCCCTGCAAAGAAATGGCATTGGAGGGCTAGAACGGCAGCTCTCTACTTCATGCAAACTATACCAGCCAGTGCTAATTACAGGTAAGAAGAGGTATTATGATCCTCATAGGTGTAAAACTTGAGAGCCAGTGCTATGTATGGTTATAGTGCCAGACTGGGATATGGAAGGTTCAGGTTCAAATCTCTGCTCTGCTGCTCCCTTTTGTCAGCCTAAACTATCTCATGGGGTTGTTGTGCAGATAAAACGGAGGAACAAAGAACATTGTGTGCTGTTCTGAGCTCTGTGGAGTTCTATCAGTCAATTCATTCAGTTCTCTGGCATTGATCTGATGTCAACTAGGAAGGGTGATGTTAGCTCAGAGAGAAAGAGAGAATATGTATGAAGCTCAGTTTCAGTCTCTGATATCTTCCAATTGAACCAGTAAAAGAGAATCCTGAAAGAAGAGATGACCAGTCCCTGTCCCACTCCATCCTACATTCAGTGGGTCAGGGGCCTGAAGCATAATTTATTATATAAATGTATCCCTGTATAAGTGGACAAACTTCATAATAAATCAGTAAAGGATTTTAACTTATGGAGCACCTGATTGGGTAGAGCTTTGTACACCCATATGCACACCCACATTAGGGCCAATTTACACATCATGATTTTGAGTCCAGGTTCCCTGGATGTGACTCGCTTTCCTGCCACCACATAACACTTTTGAGAAAGGCATTTTAAAAGTTTGCAGGGGCCGAATTCAGTTCAGGACTGCAATTTGTGGGGAGGAGGGGTTCCTGTACCCACATGTGCTGAAATGGCTGTGGAGAGGAGTTATTTGCCCCATTTTTGAAGGGCACTAATAGGTACATTTAAAAAAAAATGTCCCCATAATTCATTTTTTTTATTTTTTATTTATTTATTTATTTATTTATTTATTTATTTATTTATTTATTTATTTATTTATTTATTTTTATTTATCAAATTTATATCCCGCCCTCCCTGGTGGGCTCAGGGCGGCTAACAACAGCAAATTAACCATATAAAACATTAAAAATAGATTACACAATAAAATCAACCAATACAGTTTACAATCATTTAAGACCAAGATGTACGTTTCTAATTGCTCTAAATGATCTTGTTTCACTTATGGTGGTTGAGTGGAATTACCGGTGCTGTGGGGTAATAGCTATCTCCCTTCAGCCTCTAAAGGCAAGTTTAAATAACTCGATTTTACAGGCCCTGCGGAACTGCGGCAGGTCCCTGATGTTTTCAGGTAAGGCATCCCACAGAGCCGGAGCTATTCCTGAGAACACTCTGGTTCTGGTGGTAGATAGTCGAGAGTCTTTCGGTCCGGGGATCTTGAGGAGATGTTGGGACCCTGAACGAAGTGCTCTCTGGGGCACATATGGGGAGAGGTGGTCCCAAAGGTTACATTATTGAATAAAAAGACTCAGGCAATTTAAATTTGTCTGCACTTCCAATGACTCAAAAAAACATACCCAATATTTAGGAAATGCTTCTCTTGTCCATATATTTGCTTCCCGCTCCCCCGGCTTAGAAAGGAATTCATTTGATACGATACTGCCTAACTTGTTTCCCTGCAGTATTCATTTTATCTTTCTCAAATTTTAGGAGATTGTCAGGGTGAGGACCTGCTGGGCTTCTACTCCATCCTCTTATCTAAGATTATGAGTGGAAGTTTGGAAAAGGATAAAGCAGTGATTAGTAAAGTGTTGTTTACAGACTTTACTGTAAGCGTATCAGCTTTTTTTTTGGTAGAAAACGCCCAGCAGGAACTTGCCTATTAGGCTACATCCCTGACATAACCATAGTTTTGCACAGGTTTTTTTGTGGAAAAAGCCCACCAGGAACTCATTTGCATATTAGGCCATACCCTTGATGCCAAGCCAGCTGGAACTGCGTTCCTGCTCAAAAAAGCCCTAATAATATGCAGTCTCTATGTCAAAGCCATACATTAGCATATTTTATACTGTATTGACTGTGGCAAGGTAGCCCCGCATAGGCACAGTTCCAGTCTTGTTTTCCATGATTTTATCCTCCCAATCGCCTTGTAAGGTAGGTTATGGTAGGAGGCTGTGATTCATGCAAGATTTATAGCTTGATGTTGACACTGTCTCCCCCAGGCTAAGTCCTGTACTTCCTTTGCAGCACCCTATTGGCTCTATCGTTGTCACATGGAGCGCATTAAACGATTTAGCAAACTAGAAAAGTTGATTTTCAATTCTTCCAAAAGCAGTTACTGCACTAGATAGCAAATAGTCATAGTTTTCAATCCCGAGTTTATTTGGCTTTAATATTTAGGGGGAGAGCTTTTGAAGTCAGTGCGCTCTAAGGCGAACTTTTACAACTATATTTCTCACACTGTGGCTTAAAAAGAAATCCCTATCAGTGAGGGATAAGATGAGTTAAACCGGGGGTGTCAAGCTCATACAGTTATGAGGGCCGGATCTGGCATAAATGAGACATTGTAGGGCCAGACCATGCGTGTCATAAAATGTAATGCCAGGTAGCAGAGATATAAACTCTATAAAGGGCATAGACAAATACAATTAAAAAACAACAACCCTTAAAACATGCTTAAAACATTAGCATTCTTGCAATATTTTATTTAGTCAGCAGTCTCTGTTAACTGACACCTCTTTCTCTGAATTATTGCATCAAATTCTAAAGACAATGTTTGTGCTGTAGCAATCTTGAGTATGCTTTTGAGGTGTTGTTCAGGTGTGTATCCTTAAGTTGCAAACCTACTTTTAATTTATTGACATTCTTTACAGAAATCTCATGGTCAGTGCCCTGTGCCCTAGGGTCCAAGGGGAAACATGGAATGGCTGGGCATTGTGAGCTTTTGTAACAGAAGTTGCTTTGTGTGAAGGCACCATGACACAGACTGAGGGCTATTTGTGTCTATATGTGTATCTATATGTGTTTCTAGTCTTTCCCAGAAAAAAATAACTGCAGACTCCTATGAGACAGTGCAGGAATAGAGAGACTGCAGTATATAGAGGTCAGCATGAGAGAGGGAGAGAAGCAAGGAAAAAAGCTCTTACTACCCTTGAATAAAACTGTGTTGGTCTTACAGGTGCTTTTTGTATTTCTCCCATGTGATTGAGGCAGTCAACAAAGCAACGTCTCACTCTTCCTGCATTGTGGAGGGGTTTGGACTAGATGACTTTGGAGGTCCCTTCCAACTCTATGATTCCCCAAAGGAGGGGGAGGGAGGAGGAGCCTCAGCCAGTGGAGGACCTTGGCTCTGTAGTTCTACTGTGTGATTGAGATAGCCTGGCATGACTGTAGTTTTGATTGAGAGAGCTCTAACTCTGCCAGTTCCTTGGTGGCCAGACAGAAGCCCTGTGGGGGCTGGATCAGGCCTGTGGGACACACATTTGACATCCATGAGTTAAACAGATTATTGAGATAATGGGAACATGAATTTTGGAAGTTTGATTTATTTTTTTAAGTCCAGAACTTCCTTAACATAACATCTTCTGATGATTCAATCAGCCATTTTCATGAACAGAAGGAGTTGAGTGAATCCTCACTTAAGCTTTGGTTTTGCTTCCATGTTGCATTGTTTGTGTGTTTTGATTTCCTATAATGCAGACTTGTAGAACAGTATTTAAAATACAAACCTTAAAATAATCATTTTATCATCTGGCTGTGCTTCATCTAATTCCTTATAAGCTGCCAGTCTGAAACAAATGCATACATAAGATTCCATTTTGCCCGAGGTGCTGTGTGGGTTTTACATTGCCCAACTTTGAAACAATCCTATTTTGTAGGAGTATGTATGACAAACTATTATGTAAATTTTTTTCCTACATCACAACCACATCCTCCAACGCATTTCAGTGTTATCTCAGCGCCTTCAAGGTCAGCAGCCCAAGCTGTCCAGCACTAACTGTATTAAGCTAATCAGACATAACTCATAGGCATACACCTCATTAGTTTAACGTACAGTTACATTGACCTAAGATAACTTAATTCCAATTTGTCAAATAACTTAGATTTTGAGAGAAAAGTACTGGAAGCACTTAAAAACTGATTTGAAGTTAGCAAACTTACAATCTGTCAAGTGCTTATGTGTAATATAACCTTCACACAGCAAATAAATCTACACTGAGGTGGCGTAATGGTGACAGCGGTTTTTTTTTCCTGTTGGCATTTGATTATGGAGAAAAACAGCAGACATAGGTTCAGGTTTACTGAGAAATAACAACAATAACAGGAAGAAAGCAACAGTAGCTAATCAGAGATAAAATTGGACATTGCCTTTAGTTTCAGCCAAAGAATTAGACCTATGCTAATTTGTTTCATATTGAAATCAATGATCCCCCCCCCGCCCCTGAGTGAACCTTAAAGGTTCTACACCCATTGATAATAGTAGCAATAATAATAATAATAATTGTGCCAGATAAAGGACTGGTAACAAGGTAATAGAAATAGAAGTATATATTATTCTGAATATGGGCTGCTGCAGAATATGGTAGACTTCCATTGCATTCTCCTGCTGCTCCTTGTACCCTGTAGGTAGACTTACCCCAGTCATTATGTCTTTAATCCCACACCCCCACTTGTATGAGTGGGTCTTACCTAAGTAAATATGTAATATAAAAATGTTAAAACACTTGCTTATTATGGGAAAGGTGTGTAATAATTCAATACAGAAATGCCAGTGGGGGCAGGAACCCCACATCAAAAGCAATACAGAACTCAGCACTATATATGAAAAAAAATGAGTAGTGATTTTTTGTATTTTTCTTGTTTGTTTTATTGTATTGGTGTTCTTCACACATTTTACTTTTCTGATTTGGGCATTCTTTTGAGAACAAAACTACAGATTATCTCAGCAAATCTATATTCTCCAAATGTGTTGGCTGAGAATTTGGCTATGGAGACATGAGGCATTTTGAAAGGAAAACTGATAGGTGAGAGTGGAGGTTGCCTAATCCCTTATTTATTCTGTTGCCAAACGCCGTCCTTGCACTCTGTTGTCCTCATTCTAGCCAGTCTATCTTCTAGTTTCTAAGCCAGGCTATTCTTTTTTTTAAAAAACACCTTTGAAGATGTATAGATGAGTGAAAGTATTATATTTTTATTTACTTAATTTATACCATGGCTTTCTTACCAATGGGGATCCAAAGCAGTTTACATTGTTCTCCTTTTCTCCATTTTGACATTACAACAACCCTGTGAGGTAGGTTAGGTTGAGAGTGTGTGATTGGCCCAAACTCACCCAGCAAGAAGTGGGGATGCGAACCTGTTCTCTCAGATCCTAGTCCAACACTCTTAACTACCACACCACTTCCCTGTCACTTCTCCTCTGTAGTTTCCCATTCCCAGATATTTCATAGAAGGAACCCTATAAGGGAATCCTGTATTTTCTTTGTGATAGCTACTTTACCCCTCAAATTTAACACTAGTGTTGCCATTGTTCATTTTCTTGAAGAGTTTGAGTACCTGTGCTTCATCCAGTATGAGAAATCTGGCTGTGGAGGATACTTTTAGTGGACTGGAGAACAAAGTCATTTTATAGTTCTGGGGATCTATTTGATTGGGCATATTGAGTTTCCCAAAAGGTGAACTCTCACATTATAACTGTGTTGCACACTCAGTTCCAAGAAACATTTAGTAATGTGTTCATAAGATGAACAGCTTACCAAATCACCATGCCCTCGCCTAGTAGGACCTGTTGATGTCTGTAGAGCTGTGGAACTAATTTAATCCCAGTCCAGACAAAATCACCTACCTCTTAAATGATGATTATCATTATGTTACCTATATGATATCACTGTATGCATTGGCTGCTGATAATATTTGTGCAGAACTTTTGTGCTGATGTTTAACGTGCTGTATTCTATCCTATGTCTCGGTCCTGACAATTTTAAAATTGTGTTTAACCTTGTGTAATATTTATTACTGCTCGGGCAGCTATTATTATATTGTTATGGCCTTTGTCCTCATGCAATGAAATTCTACCAGAGTCCACCAGATTTACCCCAGTGGGCTCAATAATACTCCTTACTTTTTCATGCACCCAGAAAAAAAATGGATCAGAGAAGTTGTTTTGCTTCCCACCCCCCCCCACTCCCCAATTCAATTTTTGTCAAAGGCAGGGAGTGAAGCAATGTAAGAGCTGGTTTTTATGGCATCACTGATACTTGGGGAGTTCATTGGATTAAATGAGGTTTGCTGAAATTAATCAATAATTTGTCAGCCAAAGAATGTAAGATTTTCAGCTGATGGAAAGTAAGTGGCCATATGGAAAGGGTTCTCTGGCCCCCTAAACTTTATTTAATTGGAGGCGTTAGAATAAGTGGAACACCCATCTGTAGTCATTAAAAGGTTTTTGAAAGAAGGAAGAATGTTATGGGCTGGAGTAATGTTGAAAAATAGATAGCGTAGTTTCTTTTAATATACAGTCATATTTCTTGATTATTTGAAAATATGCTAAACCTATGAATAATATGGAAATAAAATAAATACAAGACACTTTAAAAGGATAAACTATACTAATTAAAAATCATAAATGTAGAAATACTGAATCATAACATACAATTTCATTACATTTTAGTACCGGCAGTGTAAATACCAATATACATAAAACGAGGTGCATGAAATGCATTTCAACCAAAACAAAATAATTCTCCAGATCCTCTAAAAACCTAAAACGTATTAAGAAGCAAATAGGTTGGAGCGAAAAAAGAACACCCCCCCAAGCTTTTGTTTCCTTCTGAGAATAGACTTCTAAAATAATTAGCAAAATGTTTATACATCTGAGATGGTTGCCCATACTATTGTTCTGACTAGTAATCATTTATTAGTCAGAATTTCATTTCTGCTTTTGCTCAGTGTTTTACAGAATATATACCAGAATATATACCATATGTGGTTTTCAGTGTTCGTATGCTCAGAGTCTTGAACTATCAGGTAAAGGGGGGCAGGGTCTCATCATCATGTGATCTTCTGGCCACAGAAGTTACATGTAATTAGATATCTAGAAGCTAGTAAAATTCAATAAACACAGTTCAGCAGATGAATATTGTAAAGGCATTAAACCTTGAGGAAGAATCGCACTGCTATAGCACCAACCCCAAATCAGACTTTTCCCTGCAGCCACTGTGGCCGGATCTGCCTGTCCCGCATTGGTCTTGTCAGCCACCAGCGAGCCTGCAGCAGACGTGGACTACTGCGCTCTTCTTAAATCTTCGTTCGCGAAGTCAAGCCGAGAGAGAGAGGCGAGAGATTAAACCTTTAGCTTTATTTAAATAATGGAACACACCTTTAAATAAAGATCTAATTCTTTGAGTGAATAAAGACTATTAATCATGTGACAAGTTACTGTGGTTTTCATGTAATCAGTCAGCAGTTCTTAGTTTTTGGAAGTGGTTATCACTTCTCCATAGTTCTATTTCATATTGCTCCAGTACTGTAGGAATGTGAAAGTCAGGTGAGAACATCATACAAGAAAAATAAAAAATTATCATCTTTTATCTCTTGACCTTCGCTCCCTATCTAGGCTCTGCTGCTTGTGTGATTCTGGCCATATTATTGTGTTATCCTTGATTTCTTCTTGCCTATATTAATGAAACAGCAAATAGACTTGTCGCATTGCAAAATAATTGTCTACCTTTTCCTTTGAGTTAATACATCTCTGCCCTTAATTTGAAACACCAGGAACAAGAATTCTCTTTTGCAGTTGCCAAGACCAGTAGTATGACCAGATAGCCAAACAGCATCCTCTATTCGCTAATGGTTTTCATTGCTACATTAAGAATAATATTTTGATCAAACAACTTAGGGTAGTGTGCAAGTTACAGTGTGAGGAGAGTGATCATGTGACTGCTGGCCCTCCCTTGCCTTTATCTGCTTTTGGGGTATAACTCATGTGAACAAAATCCTGTGCACATAGAAGTTACACACTAGGTGTAGTACATGTCATCAAGACCCTGCATTTCTGAGGGTTTCTCATTACAAGTACACTGCTTAACACATACACTTGTGCAAAAGTTATCCTGAATGCCCATAAGGACTCTTGATTAATCCAGCAGGTGTGATCTTGCTTCTCTCATGTATGCTCGCTATCCCCAGATTGTAATTTGTGAATAGTCAATCTGCCTGTACAGCAAGATTTATCCTGATTTGCACAGACCTCCAGGCATTTCCAAGCTTAGCAAGTAGCTCTGTGAACACCATGTACACAGAACAAATGCAAGAACAAAACCTTTAAAATGAAATGTGTAAGGCAGGTTACAAAAGAGAAAAATGTACTTTAAAAAACTTGTCACTTTTAAACTGTAAAGCTACCATCTGCCTACATATTTACGAGAGACAAACCTGATTAATGTAAAGTTAATGTTTATGATCATATCGATGTCTTTATGTATAATTTTCAGGCAGTCCAGTGGGTTTTTTGCCCCCCCCCCCCATTTTACAATGGCCCCTGTGTTTTACTGCAGAACCTTTTATTGTTTGAGAATTGCTCAGTTTACCAGGCCTGCCTATTGATTTTAGACTTGCACAGCTACGAGATTATTTTCTGATTTTGTGGCACTGAGACAAAGTGGCCCACATCTTTCTTGCTACATTACCCTTCTAACATATTATTCCTGTAATTACAGTCTATTGGGTACGTAGTGTGATGGTGACATTGTCAGCCCTCTCGTATCCCCAGAGTATTTAAGGATAGTATGTTTGCATTGTTTTCCAATGGCTGCCATTTCTCTTCTCCTATTGGTAAGTCATAGAATGGCTTTGTGCAACCACTACCTGTGTACAGTTGCTCTTACCTTTTCCATCTCTTTGTCAGCTGTAGTCATCTTTGGTTCGTTAGCTAACGGTTATAGCCCACATCAAATGAAATAGTCTTTCTGAAGTCCGTAGTTTCTTTCTATAGCTCTTTCCTGTGGATTAATGGAAGGTGAATGTTTAAGGCTATATTGGATACTTTTGTGAATAATTTTCAGTTAGTCCCCTTGGCTGTTATTTTTTCTCATTTTATAACAGAGACCTTTAAAGGAAGTGGCCCTTTTTGTAGGAAGGCCTTTGATAATTAATAGTGAGGATTTTGTTCTTGTTTTAGCGAGGTATTGTGCAATAATGTTTTTCCATATTCATTTTTATATTAATTACCATGTATTTTAAACCATGTTTAAGCCTGCCTAGGTGGGGAGGGCGGGATACAAATAAAATTTAATAATAATAATAATGTTATTTAAACTTTCCTGATGGATGAGGTAAATAAGGCTCAGGTGATTAAAAATATAAAGCAAATAATGAAAGGTAGATTTATCAGTGGTTATTAGCCATGATAGCTAAATGGAACACCCGTGTTTAGGAAGATAAACTTTGAAATACCAGATATGTGGGACAAACAGCATAATCTTAAACAGAGGTGCATACTTTAAGTCTGTTGAAGACAACAGATGTATCTGTCAGGCGGTTCTTTTATCCTTATCTGGTAATGATGAGTGATAGGTACTGTGCAGTAACATCAACCTTTCTATTGCCGTACCAGTGGCAGCTCACCATACTTGCCACTGTTGTGGGTGATGCTGCATGTTTGTCTGCTGGAACAGTGCCTTATAGAAACAGGTTATTAGGGACTAAGGCCTAGTTCATACATTACTGCTGCTTGGGCGGCGCTTAGGGTTGCCAAGTCCAATTCAAGAAATATCTAGGGACTTTGGGGGTGGAGCCAGGAGACTTTGGGGGCGGAGCCAGGAGCAAGGGTGTGACAAGCATAACTGAACTCCAAGGGAGTTCTGGCCATCACATTTAAAGGGACAGCACACTTTTTAGAATGCCTTCCTTCCATAGAAAATAATGAAGGATAGGGGCACCTTCTTTTGGGGCTCATAGAATTGGACCCCTTGGTCCAATCCTTTTGAAACTTGGCAGGTATTTTGGGTAGAGGCACTAGATGCTATACAGAAAATTTGGCACCTCTACCTCAAAAAACAGCCCCTCCAGAGCCCCTGACACCCGCGGATCAATTCCCCATCATTCCCTATGGGAATCGTTCCTGGAGGTGCATAATGGCTGTGGGGGTGGAGCTTCCCCTGCCGGCCAGCTGGCTGGGGGAGGGGGGAAGCCTGTAAAACCAGGGGATCCCCCGCTGGGACCTGGGGATTGGGAAGCCTAGCGGCGCTGGAATGATCTTTTGTATGTTTTGAGTACTGTGTCATGATAATGCACATAGGCATTACTCATTTGGGGCATAAACCTGCATGACTACTTCCCATCTGATTAACAGCAGCCCTGTTAAAATTTTCAGCACATTTGGCACCGAAGAGCACCGTGCTGTGTCTCTTGTTAGATTTGTAGAATGTTGTTAAAATGGGGAAAAAAAATACCCAAAAAACTTTAAGCACAATTGGAAGCAGTGTGGAGAGACATGTAAGAATGTAGGTAAAAGTGGTCTTCAGGAAGGGATCAAAATGAGACTCATATAAGTGAGCTTTGAAGAGAAATATTTTGAAGAAGACTTCGTGTTGCTGCTAGTGTTTTAATGTTTTAACAGCTGTTGGTGAGCTTTCTTGTGTCTTTTTGAAAAATTGAAAGTGTCTAAATTTTGTGGGGGTTTTTCCAGAAGATACTGAGGATCTGCAGAATTGTGGTGCAAACGATATTTTGCATATTAATGCTCTTTCATTGGTCTGCTTGTGAACTGAAAACACCAAGTGGCATTCTTCTGTTCTCTCTCTCTCAAATCTTTTTTTTTTTTTTTAAATGAGCAAACCAGACCTAAGCTCCATATCTAAAATTTGCCTCAGGTCTTAGTATCATGTTAGATATTTCAACAAAATAATCCATGTTCCGACTGCACACCTCAGTGCTGTTTTAGTAGTTTGATGGCTTTTACAGCCATCAGGGTTTTTTCTCATATAGCTCCATCAGTTAAAATAATGGCTTTTCTTCCTGTTTAAAAGTATAAGAAGCATACCATTTGTCTTTTAAAATACAATTGTCAAATTTTAAGAAGTAAATATATTTTGAGTATTTACCTTGAAGGTCTTTAAGGACAGAACCTGTTAGGAATAACACTTTTATTCATATGAGCGGGTACCTGAGATGCAGTGTAAAATGTAATACATTAATGGTTTTTCTTTTTGTAAAAATGTTAGGAGAGCTATTAAAAGCATACAGTTACATGTACTTGAAATTCTACTGTAACATTTAATCCCTTTTGTATGCATGCATGCACTGACACACATTCAGTTATATCTTTTTCTGAATGCTCCTATACAAGGATTATTTCTGAAGACAGAAATTCTAAAAGTAGTTCCTTTATCATCTGTTTGTTTTAAAAATTTACAAACCCCCACACTTTCTGCCAGATAACTTTGACCTAAGTGAGTAACAACAACAAAATCAGCACCATGTAACATATTCTGAGGATAATGCAAATAAACAACAAACAGAAAATCTTAAAAATAAAATCCAAGACACTTACCTTTGAGGGCACTCCACAGAAAGGCTCTTCTGAAAGCTTTTTTTTTGGATGCACCTCCCAAACTGCAAGAGAGACTTCTTCCAGGAGGTTGTTCCACAACTTCAGAATGACCACAGGAAACAAACAAACCATGAATAGGCAGCAGCAGAAACATACCTTAATGTTGTTCGGAACCAGAGCTTTTTTTTAAAATCAGGAATGCACAGGAACGCAGTTCCAGCTGGCTTGGCACCAGAGGGCATGCCCTAATATGCAGATGAGTTCCTGCTAGGCTTTTTCTACAAAAAAGCCCTGTGTGAAACAATGGTGACACCAGGGGTGTGGCCTAATATGCAAATAAGTTCCTGCTGGGCTCTTTCTGCAAAAAAAAGCCCTGGTTAGAACAACCAAAAGGAGTTGCTATGCTGAATAAAGTTGCTACGCAGTTCATACTGAAAGGGATGGCCCTTCAGGTTTGTGGGCACCAGATAATGAAGATGTTTAAAGACAAGCACCATTTCCCTTTATTGTGCAAATATTGCAAAATAGGAATAATTTGAGCACTGCTATCCAACCTGATACCGTATTTCCCCGAAAATAAGACACTGTCTTATATTTATTTTTTCTCAAGAAGACACACTACGGCTTATTTTCAGGGAATGTCTTATTTTTATTAAGTGTAATACAACAATCTACATTTATTCAAATACAGTTAAGTCATCTTCTGGAACATCATCATAACTCTCCAGACCCGGAATTCCATCCTGAATTTTTTGCGACTCCATTTCCTTTAGAACCATTGGCCCCAATCTTTCATGTCGAGCAATAGAGCTCTCATTAAATGAGCAGCTCTTATCCATGTAACCTGCTCGGAGTGCATTGGTAACAACACTGTCAGTGATTTTATTCCATGAATTCTTCACCCAAATCACAACCTCTTGCAGGCTAGGCTTCTCTAAGTTTCCACGCTGATTTCTTGTCATTCTATTTTCAATGTAGTCATTAATTTCCATACACAAATGGTCTTTGAATGGCTTGTTTATTGCAATATCAAGAGTCTGCAGATAGGCAGTCATTCCTGCGGGAATCATTATTTGATCTATTTTTCTCTCTGCAAGGAAGTTCTTCATGTCTTTCGCACGGTGAGTGCTGGCTGAATCCCAGAGTAGCAGACCTCTTTGGCCATCTCACAAAACAAGTGGCAGCATTAAACCGAGCCACTTCCTTATAACTGCTTGTGTGCACCAGGCCTTTTCTGTTTCAAGAACATAAATGCCAGAAATACGTTCAATCTTATCTTTCTTGCCCTTAGTGATGATAGTGTAGCTTTCTTTCCATCCAGACGAATGGCCAAAATACAGGTAACACGTGAACTTTTGTGACCAGTGGAGGGAACGTAGATTGAGGAGGCACCCCTCTGTTCAATTGTTGTTTGGGCTCCTTGACCCATAAACACTGCAGTTTCATCCATAGCAATCATGTTGCAAGGTTGGTATTTAGAAAAGTCGATGCCATCAACAAAGGACTTGAATGCAAGTGCTCGCTTAATAACTTCTGCATCTTCCAACTTAAACAGTGTTGTTGATTTTCTTAGAGACAGTTCATATCGCTGAAGGAAGCCATCCAGCCAGTGTTGTGATGCTTTGAATTCTGGGGATATTTCGAACTGTGGTGCCATTGCAAGGGCAAATGCTTGCATGTCAGCCCTGCGCACAACCAAAGCCTTTGCTCTCCTGTCAGCAATCCATTCACAGATTATATTTTCCAGCTCAGGAAATAAAGGTTGCCCACCTGAACCACACTTGCGTTTCTTAGCATTTCCTCTGTCCACATGTAGACTGAGGTTATCGTATTCTGCCCGCCATTTTTGGACCATTCGGATATCCAACTTCTTCTCTTTGCAGAAAGCCGTAAGATTCTTGCCCTGGGAGTCCTCGACAATTCCTTTCTTGTACTCAACAGAATAGCTCTTTCTTTTTGCACTCATCTTGTCTAGGGGTACAGATACTCAGGAAAAGCAGAGATAGGCCAGCAAAGCAGATGTGTAAGGGCTGAATTATTTTTTTTTTGGATCCAGCGAGCACTGAGTCCAATCTGCACAGTGGAGCTGGGATGATCTCTCTGGGCTCAGTAGCAGACTGCTTGCTGAAGCTTTCCCCCTATCCCCTGGTGTTTGTGGTGGGGGGTGAGAGAGGCCCACAGACTGTTGTTGATCGGTGCTGGGGAGCAGCACCTTTACTGGTGTTTCTGTAGGGTGGGAGAGGCCCACACACTGTTGCTGGACTGGTGCTGGGTAAAATAGCAGCCACAGCTTTCCTTCTTCCCCCTGGGGACACACAATATGGTAAAAAAGCGGAGCGTCCTGCTCCTCATTTCACTAAGGACTTTCACTGTAGAGACCTCCAGTCTCTATGTCTCCATCTCCACCTGAAGCCTCAGCGTGCATAGGATGGCCAGGACATGACAGGGGGAGCCGACTTTGTTGGTGGGGCTGGCGCTAGTGATGCGTGAACTCCTTTCCCCTAGCCGTCAGTGAGTGCGCAATAGGATGCCTGCGACCGCGGTTACCACATGCGCACCCACACATGCGCGAACGGCTAGGAGAAAGGAATGATGTGGTTGCCACCCGCGCAAGTGTGAACGGCTCGGAGAAAGGAGTTGCAGCAGATAAAAGGTATTTCAGTCTTCCTTATCACTCCGCGCCGAAATGCATGGCGTGGCTATGCAGATACACTGCATAGCCACGCCCATCACTAGGTCTTATTATCGGGGTAGTGCTTATATTTAACAGATGCATAGAAATCCTGCTAGGGCTTATTTTTGGGTAGGTCTTATTTTCGGGGAAACATGGTAATAGATGGACATTTGCATTTTATACCAGCTGAGGTTTCCACATTATCTTCAAGGGCAGCTCCACACAGGGCGCATTATAATAGTCAAGTCTGGAGATTAATGTTACATGCAGAGCTTTTTTTTTTTTTTTTTGCAGAAAAAGCCCAGCAGGAACTAATTTGGATATTAGGCCACACCCTCTGACATCACTATTGTTTCATGCGGGGCTTTTTTTGTTGAAAAAGCTCAACAGGAACTTATTTGCATGCTAGGCTACACCCCCTGACACCAAGCCAGCCGGAATTGCATTCCTGTGCATTCCTACTCAAAAAAAGCCCCGCTTGCATTATGCTAGGCAGAGAGCTAACAAACCAAATGGAGTGGACAACAGGGGCGGCACTGGGGGTTGGAGCAAGGCCCCGCTGACTCTTTCACCTGCCCGGGTCTTGGGCAGATGAAAGGGGTGGGGGGGCTGTTGTGCCTCGCTCTGAGGCTGTCTCCCCTTGCAGGGGAGGCAGCCAGGACCAAGGCCGCTCCACCTCTTTCATCTACCCAGGTGCTGGGCGGGCAAAAGGGGTGGGGGGGCTGTTGTGCCTCGCTCTGAGGCTGTCTCCCCTTGCAGGGGAGGCATCTGGGAGCAAGGCTGTGCCGCCTCCTTCATCCACCCAGCTGCTGGGGGGAGTGAAAGGGGTAGTGGAGTTACTGTGTCTTGCTCTGAGGCTATCTCCCCTTGCGGGGGAGGCAGCCGGGAGCGAGGCTGTGCTGCCTCTTTTGTCTGCCTGGGTCCCAGGCAGATGAAAGAGGCAGCACAGCATCGCTCCCGGCTGCCTCCCCTGCAAGAGAAGGCAGCCTTAGAGTGAGGCTGCTCTCCTCTGAGCCTGGCTAGAAAGCTGGGCTTGGAGGAGAACACACACTGACGTGCATTCCCGCTGCTCTCTACTTCCCGGGTCTGTGACCTGGAAAGTCAAGAGCGGTGAAGTGGTGGGAGAGGGCACCTGAAGGCGCCCTGTAGGCAAAGTGCCTGCCTCACCTACCCCCACCTACCGACCATAGTGGACAAAATGGACTTTTAGCCACTGCAGAACCTGTTTCTCAAATAATAGAGCTGCGCCCAGCAGGATGCCCAAGTTCTTCATGGTGTCTATTTAAAATGACATCTGATGCAGGTAGCATGATCTCCTCCAAAACAGATGCCTTGCTATTATCCCTTAGCCACTTGTGTCCACCTCAGACTTATGCCTCCAACCTTACTATTGGATCTCAACTGCTTCAGCTGCAGCAAAGGACTGACTGTATCAAAAGCAGCTGATAGGTCCAGGAGAACCAGCAAGGAAGGATTCTCTTATCTAGCTCTACATTTAGATTGGTGACCAAGCAGTCTCTGGGTCAGACCTGAAACCAGACTGAAAGGGGTCGAGGGCAGATGTCATCCAGATATACCTGTAACCTGTTCTTACCCCCAAAGTTAGAAACACTTGAGCCTTCACTGTAAGCTTTTTCAATAAAGGACTTATCATTGCTTTATTAAGCACTCAACCAACTATATGTAGTGACTACTCAAGATTCATATGCCAGGGTAGTAGCTCAAACAGAATCAAGAACTCTGGTAATATCCCTCATAGACACAAGACCAAAACAATTTTTTAAAAAGTACTTATAGGGCAGATCAGGGGTCATTTTGTAGAAAAATAGGTGGTGGAGCTCATCCGGGGATTGCTATGCAGCTGTACCTACTATTCAATGGACGAGGAGGTGGAACTCTCAGAAGGAGGAGGTGAAACTCTCAGAAAGGATCAGGAGCTGCAGATGCGTCTATAGCAGAATCTGTTATCAACATCCAGGTTGCATAAGATCTGAGAGGTTTCACCAGCCAAAAAATTATGCTAAAAGGTTACTGCTAGAGGCCAAATTCCATTTTCTTGGTGAGAAAGTCTGAATCACCTAAATATCAGCTGGAGTTTATTCAACTGATGTGATAG
The DNA here is from genome assembly GCF_032191835.1 of Heteronotia binoei. Lineage (NCBI taxonomy): Eukaryota > Metazoa > Chordata > Lepidosauria > Squamata > Gekkonidae > Heteronotia > Heteronotia binoei. The sequence continues at coordinate 10,422,884 of NC_083238.1, read as the reverse complement.
TAGCAGGGAAAAGAATAATTATTTTGAGCAGCCGTGCCTCTAGCAAAGCAGTACCTCTCATGCATCTCACAGAGAAAAGGACCCAAATGAAGATCCCACCCCAAGAACCAAACAGCGTTTCCACCTCTTCCTTTCCCACAAAATAATGATGTACCTCAACATATATGTTGGGTAATGAGCCCCGTTGGCTAATTTTGCCCACGCCTCCCAAAGCTCAGCCAGGGCGAATTCTCCTCCAGTGGCCACCACCTAGTACCTCTCCACTCATCTGCTTAGTCCTGCCTAGCTCTGATCTTCTAGTCTGGGGAGTGGAGCGAGCCAGGTTTTGTGCCATCAATCAACTCCTGCTCCTGCTAAAAAGGAAACCAAGAGGCTACCCTCAGCAACTTTTTCCAACCCCAAAAAGTTTTTTAAAACACTGCTGTTTGCAGGAAAAAACACATACCTATTTGATCAGTCATTATAAATCGGGAGCTTTATGTTGCTAGACCTGCTCTTTCACTAACCTCATAGGCTTCCAAGAGGAGCTCTAAAGCATGCACTTCGCATGCTTTGAACGTTAACATAGTTGTTCAATAATGAGTGATACAGCATGGAAACCGTATACACAAACAAATGATTTTCAGAGCAGGATATGCTGTCCATATGGGGTTGATGGGGTTGGAGCCAAATGTGCCCTATATGTAGAAGGAGCCAGCCCATGTTTCTCAACACATTTTGGGGAAGTAGTAACTATGCACAGTATCAGATGGAAAACTGAAGGTGCTAGTTTTGCCAGAACTCATCTCCTCTTTAGGATGGGGAAGCAGTCTCTTTATCATAGGACAAGGGACAAGGGAAGGGTTTAGATTCAGACTCTCTACCTTCCTGAGCATGATGAGTTTCTAAAGCTGGTGACACTAATGCGGATCCTTGAATGCACGGTGCTGTCCCATCAATGGGACCTTAATTGCAAGGTCATCAGCAATGTTTTACTAAATCAGTTGTTGTTTTTTTAAGATTCTCATACGTTTATGGAAAGGGGACGGAAAGCAGACATCTTCAAGGAGAGCACCCAGAGAAAGGCCGCTTCAGAAAGTGAACAATTCCTATTTCTTTGTTAAGCCTTTATGGACCCATGTGCCGGTTAGATTCCTTACAGCTGTTTTCTCTCTCTCTCTCTTTTGGTGTGGAGTATTCTGTTTCTATGAATTCCTGAGACTTTTCTGGTGTTACACCAACCTTATGAAATGGCCTTCCTGAGAACATACTGAAAGCGTTGCCACTGCTAACATTTCATGAGGCATGAAAATCTGTCTCCTTTCAGCAGACTCTTGCTTTTATGTTGTGTTGGTTTTAAGATAGTCTGGGGCTACTTATTTCATAGGCAGGTGGTATTTATTGTTGTTACTTTGTGTTGATTTTATTGTGCTTATACTTGATTTTGTTATGTTCTCTAGCCTTTCTCGCTTCTTTGTTAGCTGCCATGTTAGGTGGATGCTGGATAATAAATAAAAGGCCTACATGTAAATTGCAGATTTCTATTCAGCATTTTGAAATCAGAAATGCTAACAGCTGAAATCTACTGAATATGATGGAAATATAATCCAGACATGCGTAGGATTCACATGTTATTTTTCATGCAAATTTAGGCACTGGAATCACTTGAAGGCGCATTGGAGCCTTTTCCTGGGAAATAAACAAAATGGCCTCATGTGTTTATTGCTCATGTCTTATTGGTTCTGAATCTATTATGCCATTAAAGATTTGGTATGGGTTCCATACTCCTTTTCATTTTTTCCTGCAGGGTCATGAATGTTGTATATGAACTGTGAAGCTTCTGTTGTTTGGAACCGCCTTGGGGTTGTGTCAATGAATGTGACCTCAGTAGATGCCTCCAGAATGCCTCCGCCGGGATAATGCGGCAGCTGTACCTTTGATAATCCTGGTGTGATAAAGCAGCATTCTTGTGAGATTTGTAGCTATAACTCATGCCCTGGAAGCAGGCCTTGAATTCAGCAGGAGCTCATAGGAGCGCAGCTCCTGAACCTTTCTGAGAGTTCCCCCTCCTCCTTCCCACCTTGTCCATTGAATAGTAGGTGCAGCTGCATAACAATCCCTGGATGAACTCCGCTGCCGATTTTTCTACAGAATGACCCCTGCCTGGAAGTAAGGAGAGAGAGAAGGAAGAAGAAGAAGATATTGGATTTATATCCCGCCCTCCACTCCGAAGAGTCTCAGAGCGGCTCACAATCTCCTTTACCTTCCTCCCCCACAACAGACACCCTGTGAGGTAGATGAAGATATTGGATTTATATCCCGCCCTCCACTCCGAAGAGTCTCAAAGCGGCTCACAATCTCCTTTCCCTTCCTCCCCCACAACAGACACCCTGTGAGGTGGGTGGGGCTGGAGAGGGCTCTCACAGCAGCTGCCCTTTCAAGGACAACCTCTGCCAGAGCTATGGCTGACCCAAGGTCACATCAGCAGGTGTATGTGGAGGAGTGGGGAATCAAACCTGGTTCTCCCAGATAAGAGTCCGCACACTTAACCACTACACCAAGCTGGCTCTCCAGGATGAAAACTTAGGATAGGATGGGGAATTGGAATGCCAACAGATACCTGACATTGACAATAGACCTTTGGATGGAAGAAACCAAGGATTAGAGTTGGTCTGCTGCAAACTGTGTGCAGGGCCCTTGGAAATTTGCACAGCTGGTATCTGTGCAGTGTACCACAAAAGAAGGACTGTAAACAGACATCAGTGATCCTTTGTTTTAATTTATTTTTCCTTTAGGTTAACGGCCTCAAAGGGCCATCTGTGAAGATTTTGTTGGGTAGTATATAGCAGTTCAACATTTGCTGTGCTGCATTTTCTAAACCGATTATTTCCTCAGCCTTTGCTGCTGCCTTCTCATATATGTACCCTGCTGGCAATACTGATCCTTCCCTGTTGATCCACTTTCAGACTTGAAGCTGTGCTATCCAAAGAGGCCCATCAGCTACCCATGCTTTTAAGTAATGCAATTGACTCCTGTTGGCTGCTCATTCCTATAAAACAGCATTTCCCAATCTGTGGGTCAGGACCCAAAAATGGGATGCAAAGCCTTCGAAAAGTGGGTCCTCCCCTCCCTAATGGCTGCTCCTGCCTTTTGAATGGTTCTCTTCCTTCTTCCTCCTTGCCAACTTATCACATTATTTTCTCCTTTCTTTGAAGCAATGATAAGGGGAAGGGAAAAGCTGTCCATCTGCAACTAGTAACTTTATGATAGTAACCGGAAGAGGGAAGAGGGAAGGCTGGAGCTGTTGAGTGTGCAAGGAAAAGCAGAGGAGGAGAAAAAAGGTTGTCCCTGTTCTGGTGGTGCTCTTTTGGCAGCCATCCTCTTGTTCAAATGCAATCTCCATATGCAAAGGTTGTATACTTCAGGATGCAACTTGTTCAGGGATAGCCTCACCCTTTGTGCAGTGTTTGCTTGTTGCCCAAAAAACATCTGGTTGGCCACTGTAGAAAACGTAATGCTGGACTAGGTTGGCGCTAAATCAGTTTACTCAGAGAACTGGAAAATCTTGGGCTGGCCCTGAATGGGTCACCATACTAAATAAATTTGGACTTGTTGAGAACCGTTCATGTGAAATATTTCCAAGTCAGCCCTGCAGCTTGCCTGAGAAGTGGACAGTTCTGTTGCTCTCTATTGTCTTCTGTCCCAGGCAGACTTGCCTTGTCCTTCCTGAAGACTGTCACTGCCAGTTTATTAAACTGCACTCCTATTCTGTTTGGTGTAGTGGTTAAGTGTGCGGATTCTTATCTGGAAGAACTGGGTTTGATTCCCCACTCCTCTACTAGCACCTGCTAGCATGGCCTTGGGTCAGCCATAGCTCTGGCAGAAGTTGTCCTTGAAAGGGCAGCTGCTGTGAGAGCCCTCTCAGCCCCACCCATCTCACAGGGTGTCTGTTGTGGGGGAGGAAGGTAAAGGAGATTGTGAGCCGCTTTGAGACTCTTCGGAGTGGAGGGTGGGATATAAATCCAATATCATCTTCTGCTTCTGTTCATAGCCTACAGCTCCCAGGTCCTGTTGATGGATCTCCATTTTGACTGGCTTTATTTTGATTTTTTCTTGTTGCATAGCCTCAGTTTTTCTGTGCTGAATCCCTCCTGGGCCCTGATTCTGAGACTGATTCTGGTACAGCCAGTTCTGCTATAACGTGATGGTTGCATTCCTGTAGAACAGTCACACTTGACATTTGCACTGTAGCAATGTTAGTGTTCCACAAGAAACAATGGGACAACAGCAGGAAACATTTCAGATCCCAACCCAGTCAGGATATTGTTTCGCATGTATCTCTGCTATATCAGTGTGTTATTGTTCTAACACCAAGAAAACGTATACAGTGCACGAAGCTTCTGTCAGTGGCGAGGGAAGGGGAGCAAACATAAGAAAATGGCTGTGTACCAGTAGAGGGAAATGTGTTGTGATCCAGATTTCTTTAATTTTTAAATTAAGTTTATATCCAAAATAGTAATTGTTGATAAACAAAACAAAACAAAACAGATTTTTAATTAGCACTCACTGCAAAATTGAAGAGATCTGCTTGTTGTGACCGGCAGAGGAGGCTCTTGGGGGGTGTGGTTGCAAAGATGGAAGAGGAGGACAGGGTTGAGGTGACTCAAAAAACTTCTCCTCTCTTGCACCATGCTCCTCTCTCTTGCCAACTTGCATGTTTGTGACAGAATTTTCTTGTGGCAAACAATAAGGCATGCACAAAATACAGATTTTGCCTTCAGGGCCTCTTTGTTTTTCATTGCAAATCATGTTCTGTCAGTGGGTTATCATAACTGTTTCCCTGTTCTTCCATCATGTTCTAGCAGGAATCTCTCCCCTTCCTAGTCCTTCTCCACTTGAAATGTTGTAGAAATCCAAGGTTTGTAACTGGTAATAAAGTTACAAAACCTGAAGCAGTGTTGATGCGGACATTCCTAATGTGCATAATGTTGTCTTGCAACAGATTTTATTTTCTGTTCTATAAACTTTGGAATCTCTGTGTTCAGGAATCTGGATATCTTGCCTTCTCTTCTCACTGGAATGAAACATGGGCTCTTCACCCCTGTCTTCTGAGCATGCATTGCCAGAGTACAGCACTCTGCCCAATGTATCTTGTCTATTGCACACAAGGAGGAGAAATGTAAATTTGGCATTTGGCTTATAGACCTCAAACTGTTTTTTTTTCTACCTGTATTTCATTGGTTTTAAAAATTATATGGATAAACTAAGACCATAATCTATTCTACATTTAGCTTTGAGTCAGTTTAGCTCTGTGAACAGGGTTGCTAGGTCCCCTCTAGTCACCAGCAGGAGATCTGGGTAGAACTGCGAGCTCCAGGTTGGAAAACTCCTGGAGATTTGGGGATGGAGTCTGGGGAGGACAGGGAGCTCAATGGGAGCAATGCCATAGATTCCATCACCCAAAGCATCCATTTTCTCCAGGGGAACTGATCTAGAGATGAGACGTAGTTCCATGGGATGCCCTGGTCCCACCTGGAGAATGGCATCCCTACCTGTGAAACTATGCTAACCAGAGATCTAGTACTATTGGGAATAAGATTGTACATCATGTCCTGTCACACCGGCCTCATTAAAAAGAATTAAAAAAAAACTGATGAGAGTTCTGTAATGATGTAAAAGGGACTTAGTCTCGGAGTGCGCACTAGGGATTGGCACAGAATGTGAAAATGGCAGTTCATTTCGTTATGTGGTTCATTGCTTTGCCCAATTTGGTGCTTTTTTCTTTCTGTGTTTTTTGAACTAACCATGGTTCATTGTGCTAGAAAGTGTTGGCACACCACAGCATGCCTGGCATGATGATGTCATCTGGAAGTAATGTTATTGTGCCAGGCACGTTGCCGGGGAGAATGCTCTATCACATGGGGGAGGGACCCTCTATGATAATCATAGAGTTTACCCCAAGTGGTAGAACATCCCCTGGCAATGTGCCTGGCACGGTGGCATGACTTCCAAGTGATGTCATAGCACCAGGCATGTTGTGGCGCGTGAGGAGGATCCCCTGCTGGAAACCAGGTAGGTAATTTACAAAGAGAGAAGTCACTCCCGAATAAGCAATGAAAACACAACCCTAAGGTTATAGTGACAGATTAACATGTAATACAAAGCAATATAAAGTTCCAAGTGAGCAAACAGCCTGAACAATACATATAAAGAATTATCATAGATGAAAGTCCAATCTCATCATATTCCGTAAGAAAAAGGTAAATCTGGAATATAACATGACAAAAGTCTTCAATATCAATGAGTCCACCGTATAAATCTCAGAAGTGGAAGGAAAAATCCCCGGACAGGTCATTGACTTCAGTCCTTTATCAACAAGGGATATTCCACAATGACAAATGATAATAAATACCAATTATTCAACACTATTTCACATTGTACTAGGGGAGGGACGGTGGCTCAGTGGTAGAGCATCTGCTTGGGAAACAGAAGGTCCCAGGTTCAATCCCCGGCATCTCCAAAAAAGGGTCTAGGCAAATAGGTGTGAAAAATCTCCGTTTGAGACCTTGGAGAGCCGCTGCCAGTCTGAGAAGACAATACTGACTTTGATGGACCAAGTGTCTGATTCAGTATAAGGCAGCTTCATATGTTCATATTGGGACGAAAAGTCTCCAATAAACATTATTTCATAAGAGTCTCACGCCACGCTCCCGAGACACAGGGCGTTTTCGCACTGACCTTAATCGGCAGCGACGTCCTTCTTCACCGCGCAGGATCTGCGCGGATTTCGCACCAATTGCTGCGGAGCACCCGGAAGAGCCGCAAAGTCCCGGGACTTTGCAGCTCTTCCGGGTGCTCTGCAGCAATTGGTGCGAAATCCGCGCAGATCCTACGCGGTGAAGAGGGACGTCGCTGCCGATTAAGGTCTGCGAAAACGCCCACAGTTTAGTCACGCCTGTACTATACTGTTCCATAACTGTATGTGGGTATGCACAAGCATTTTCTTATACACATGCATGCACGCATAGATAAAAAATGTTTGTGCATATATCCTTCCCTGTCACATACTCATTCAGTATAGTCATTTGGAAGAATGCTTTCTATTTCTGACTATTTCTCCCTTGTCTTTGAGTGTCTGAGATTATTATTTATACTATAAATAGTTTTCTGGTATTTTGTATTCTTGCTATTTTGAAAAAAAAACAAAAACCCTCATATATTTGACCGCAGCTGTGCATTTAGATGTCTCCGTTGAGCTGTCCACTTAAGATAGCTAAGCCTAGGGCTGTATTTGCCCATCTGGCTGAGGGAGGTAAAGAATCAAGGCTGGCTGTGTTCTAGGAGAATGAAGAATTCAGCCTTGGGGAAGGGCAGGCAGGCCACTTCTCTGTGTCCCTGCCAGAAGAAATTGCTTTGAAGGAAGGCAGTTATCATTTGTGCTCAGGTTTACATGAGCGCCAGAGTTAGGGAAGGTTGCTGATCTCATGAGCATGAACAGTGAATCCTCTGACTGCCTTTCCACAGCTCCTGTTTTGAGAACGATGGCCTTCCCAGTACCATGTGCTGGGAGGCCAGTTTATGCGCTATGCAGTAACTCATTTTCTTTCCCACTCATTTCTGTGTACTTGATCTCATAAAGATTAACAAGCTGAATTTTCATTTGCAAAATAATTCCATAAAGTGTGAGCCAGATGCTAAATATTGTATGATTCGGATGACTAGTACTTTTCGTGTTGACACTTTGAGTACCTTTGGCATTCACGAACAATGAAGGTGTCTGGAAATAATGTGACTAATATCTTCTAATTGAAGGATAATGGCTAGTGTATTTTGGGCTGTAAAATACCACCCCTCTCCCCATAGGATTGCTGGAGTTTTAAGTTTAAATTAAGTATAAGTTTAAATACAATTTGATTGGTGGTATAATATATTCAAGTGTGTCTTTCAAAAATGTTAAACTTCTGCAGTTTTGTGGTCTTTAATTTAAAACCATTGTATTTATTTATAATAGTATGGAATTTTAAAATTGCCTTCCCAGGTGGCCAGTTTTGCCTTCTGACTGCAAACCAGTCTGAGTAATTTCATTATCTGCACCAATTGCTCACTCCCCCACTTTTGATCCAGGGTTGAACATTCTTCTAAAATCAGTACTTACCACAGAGGTCATAATGTTCTGATTGAGGGACTAATATTGAACCAGGCTGTGCACAATAAACCTTTTTGTTTTTTTTGCTTTTTGCAAATGACTTTTTAAAATATATTGGGTTTAATTTAGTTGGGATTTAATTTAGTCAGTATTTCTTGAATGGAGATGATCTCCACATGTTTCTGGCTCAGTTCTTACGTGGTAAATCTGTGTTGTGATTGTACCACTACAGGTGGGGGGGGGCGGGGCTCGAGATGAAATGCTTCTCATACAAAAAGTTCCCTCTGTGCAAACAACAACAACAAGACAGTTATTGTGGAGAAGGGTTCTAATCTAGCTTAGTCTAACTAGTGTTCTAGAGGTTTGGAGTGGGGGAGCATTGCATCATGTGAGCTCCCACCTTCTACATGGAGTGGTTCTGCTAAGACTTATCACTTTTGTTATAGTAGGCCTGTTTCCAGCTCTAAGACTATAAAATGCCTCTTCAAATTGTATTTGGCCACCTTTCAATGCCATTCCTGCCTGCTTCTCTCTTCCTCTGCTCTTTCCCTTTTTCCCTTCTCTACCCTGACCTCTAGGGCTGCCAATTTCAGGAAATTCCTGGAAATTGGGGGGGGGGGGTGGAGCCTATGGAGGACAGGGTTTGGGGAGGGGAGGGAACTCAGTGGAATATAATGTAATAGAGTACACCCTCCAAAGCAATTATTTTCTCCAGGCGAGCTGATCTATGGCATTGTAATTCTGGAAGATCTCCCCATCTGGAGATTGACAACCCTTTGTATTTCTTTGGTCAGGTTTATTTTAGCTATAAAGCTTTGCTTTGACCTAATTCTGAAAATTGCCCACCATTTGCTGTGTTACCAGGTACCTGCCTATAATCAGCCAGCTCCAGTTCATACCTGACTCCTCTTAGAAATTGTTCTGCTGTTGAGCTTGACTCACAACCTTTTTCCTTTTACCCAGCTGATGACAGTGGAAGACAGAACACAGAAAATGAGTTGAAAGACTTTGCTTTGAAACACCGGTAAAAATTGTTTGCAGAGTGAAGTGAACAAAAGGCAGTCATAGATTGTAGAAATTGAAACTGTGGACTCCTTTATGGCTTGGGAGTTCTAACCTGCTCCACAAAGGGAGCAGAAGGAATTGTGGGCCACATGTGAGAATCCAACATTGTAGCTTCTCCTCACACCAGTATCTTCTCTCCCGGAAACTGGGACGGTACTAATATGGGGAGAAGTTATGCCATGGACTTCTCCAAAGGGCTTGGTTGTCTGTCACACTGGAAAAAGAAACTTTTCAGTGGTTCCCACAGCACAAAGAACTAGAAGAGTTTCAAAGGGAAAGAGGAAGGTTGGAAGTTACATGAAGGTAGGAGCAATACCATTTTTTAAAAAAAAAATTGTCCAAAATTGATTTTTTCCCCTAGCGTTGGATATTTGCATGCTGAAAAAGGTATGTTGAAATACAGTAGTAGGAGAGATTGGTGTGGCTGTTATCTTATGGTGTTCCAGTGAAAACCAAAATGTGTGCTGGCTTGCCTGTCCTTATAATAGGCTGTAAAAACTTCAGCTAGAGGAAAATCTATGTCTGTTTTCTACCCCTACAACTACCCCTGGTACCTCAGTATAATAGTATGTTTACAACCCATGGCACATGAATTGAATCTCATTAATAGTGTCATGTGTTTAAATGAGACTAAAGAAATTTTCCAGTATTGGAATAATAATTTATATTGTTCGCGAAGTTACTCACTGGACTGTTTGCCTGTTGAAAAAATAAGAAATCAGACAGAAGACGCTATGCGACCTAGGACTAAGCCAGCGTATTAATGGTCAGATGTTACAGGGTTTAGTTCAGAGAAATCTTGAATCACAATTATGTACTAGATGGATGTTGAGCTTTTTTCCCCTCTTTCTTTCTTTCTTTTTGTTTTTTTAAAGATAGCACATTTGATTGATGATGTTTTTCTATAGTTGTGACATTTAAAATGGATTTGGGGAGGGGGTTATAATAGCTTGTTTTAGTCAGGCTAGCTAAAGAATACAGTGCTTTGTATACATTTTTTCTTGTAAAGGGAGGGGGAAAGACCATTTTAAGCTATATACTTGTACACAACACCTTTTCAAGAGCAGATCAGTACAGTGAACTTTAAATGGGCTTCGTAGGCATCCTAAGGCAGAAGCAGACGTTGGGGAAACAGTTGGGCTGCCATTGAATAACAAGGGGAAGCCATAGTGTCACATAACGGTGGCCAGAAGGGGAACTCGAGGGCAAAATCCTGGAGATCAATGGAATTAGGAAAGAAATGTGATTGTTTTCATATGATGTTGAAACGCTTGGGGCTCTTTAGCTTGGAGAAACATCGACTGAGGGATGACATAATAAAGGTTTACAAGATTATGCATGGGATAGAGAAGGTAGAGAAAGAAGTACTTTTCTTCCTTTCTCACAATACAAGAACTCATGGGCACTCAATGAAATTGCTCAACAGTCGGGTTAGAACAGATAAAAGGAAGTACTTCTTCACCCAAAGAGTGATTAACATATGGAATTCACTGCCACAGGAGGTGGTGGCAGTTGCAAGCATGGCCAGCTTCAAGAGGAGATTGGATAAACATATGGAGCAGGGGTCCATCAGTGGCTATTAGCCACAGCATATTGTTGGAACTCTCTGTCTGGGGCAGTGATGTTCTGTATTCTTGGGGGGGGGGGCAACAGTGGGAGAGCTTCTGGTGTCCAGGCCCCACTGATGGACTTCCTGATGGTACTTGTTTGTTAGTTTTGGCCGCTGTGTGACACAGAATGTTGGACTGCTTGGGCCATTGGCCTGATTGGGCATGGCTTCTCTTATTTATTTATTTTATTCGATTTTTAGCCTGCCCTTCCTGTAGAATAGGCTCAGGGCAGGTTACATCATAAAATGTTATTTTAGTCAGTATGATGTTTTGAGGCAGGGTCTTGATGGTATGAGAGAGGCTAGGGGGACCCTTGGTAACTCTCAGCAGCCCTGATGATACTGCAGGAGCCTTGTTGGTGATCGCCAAAGTGGGAGGCTTTGGAAAACACCTCCCTTATGGTATAGTTCAGAAACATATAGGATAGTTTCTCTGCCCTGGTAGGATGGGTCTCATTGCAGTAGCGGAACTTAGACCCTCTGCTAGGCTGTGGGCTTTGGCAGGTGCCTGACCATTCTGATCCTTGATGCTGGCCACGCGATACTAAGCTGTGTGTGTGGGGTTTTGTAAAAAAATAATGTTTATTTTAAGAATAATGGTTTAAATATGATGGTACTTTATAATTGCATGGCAATTCATTCTGGACTCCTTTCTGTCTCTGAACACTTATTAAACTGAATCATATAATATACCAGCGTTATATTATTACCATGTATTTAGGGAATGGTAATGTTAATTCTTCTTGTATGTCTCAATATTGCCTCAGTTAAAGCAGTAATGGAGGAAAGTTGGAGAGCTAGACGTTTGAGGAACACATCATAGGGAATCTTTACCCAAAAAAGGGGGAAATTTCTGTAACATACTAATATTACTGGTTTGAAATGATTTCCTGTCATGAACTATTTTTATCCTTTCCTGTGCTCTCATGTGGATGTTTGTTTAACGTTTTTGAGAGCCATACTTTAATCAGATGATGCTCAAGGAAGCTGATAGCCGTCTGTACGACACATGTCTTCTGCTCCTGTTTCTTATTTAGTTACAAGACAGTTGCAGTTAAAGTCCTTTAAACTAATTTTTTTTTTAAAGTATATGATGATTGCAGCTCACGTTGTATAACTTTTAAACTTCTCTGCTGGTGATTCTCGACTTATATGGACCAAACATATTACTTAATTATGTTGTAAATTAGAATAAGTCTTGTATGATATTTGTTTCTAAGAGAACTGTGGAACAAAAAGTGTCTTATTCATAAATCAATATTTATATTTCAGACATTACTGATGATTCTTAGGAGCCAAAATTGAAAGAAAAAAAAAAAGGAAATGCTGATACTGAATGAACATTATATTTTAAATACAAAACACATACTATACATATAGTATATATCCTTTTACAATGTACCAATTTATAATTTTAGTGCAAAACCAAATGCATGAGAAGAATCCATCAATTGTCTGGATATGTGTGCACCAAACCTGCATGCCCCCATCCTATATGTCAAAGGGACTGGCTTCATCCCAGAACCATGATGATGATGAACTCTGATATACTCCCTAGAAAGCCTGACTCACCACAAGAGAAGATGCTACGGTTGCCCATGTCAGGAGGCTTCCCAACACAACCCCTGCCTTGGACAATGGGAAAGTGGAAGACAATCTGGCTGGTGGGGCAGGGTCCAGCAGGGCTCGGGAGTTGTTTAGGGCACAGCTCTGAGCACAGAAGCACGAGAGCTCTCCATCAGGACAGAGAGAAGGCTGGGGGGTGCAGGGAATCCAATGGCCTCGCCACAAGGGCTGACAGAGGGAGGCCAACACCTGGTGACAGAGAGGGCATCAAAGGCTATGAAGGGAGTGGGACAACCCAGGAAGGGTACCCCTTCACATTTTGTATATCTTTCCATGTGACAACACTGAAGAAATGACACTTGGCTACAATGTAAAGTAGTGAGTCTACAGCTTGTATAACAGTGTAAATGTGCTGTCCCCTCAGAATTACACAACACACAGCCATTAATGTCTAAACTGCTGGCAACAAAAATGAGTACACCCCTAAGTGATAATGTCCAAATGGAGCCCAAAGTGTCAATATTTTGTGTGGCCACTATTATTTTCTAGTACTGCCTTAACCCTCTTGGACATAGAGTTCACCAGAGTTTCACAGGTTGCCACTGGAGTCCTCTTCCATTCCTCCATGACGACGTCAGGTAGCTGGTGGATGCTAGAGACCTTGTGCTCCTCTTCCATTTCAGGATGCCCCACAGATTCCCAGTAGGGTTTAGATCTGGAGACCTGCTTGACCAGTCCTTTATCACCTTTATCCTCAGCTTCTTCAGCAAGGCAGTGGTCGTTTTGGAGGTGTATTTGGGGTCGTTATCATGTTGGAATACTGCCCTGCGGGCCAGTCTCTGAAGGGAGGGGATCATGCTCTGCTTCAGTATGTCACAGTTCATGTTGGCGTTCATGGTTCCCTCAATGAATTGTAGCTCCCCAGTGCCGGCAGCACTCATGCAGCCCCAGACCATGGCATTGCTACAGAGGTTGAAGGGGTGGGGGGTCAGCCTGTCAGTTCTCAGACCATACACCGCACGCTGCATCAAATTGGTCTGCAGGGTTGTCATCCCAGAAGGAAGCCTCTTCTAAAGATGATGCACAAGAAAGCCTGCAAACGGTTTGCTGCAAACAAGCAGACTAAGGACATGGATTTATGGAACCATGTCCTGTGGTCTGATGAGACCAAGATAAACTTACTTGGTTCAGATGGTGTCAAGCGTGTGTGGCGGCAACCAGGTGAGGAGTACAAAGACAAGTGTGTCTTGCCTACAGTCAAGCATGGTGGTGGGAATGTTATGGTCTGGGGCTGCAGGAGTGCTGCCGGCACTCATATAAAGGACAGAGATGCTGAGGTTGGAGAGGAGTGCATTGATCTCTCTGTTGGCCAGAGAGACAAAAGGGAACTGATGGGCTGGAGAAGCCAGTCTGAGACCTCTGATGTTCCTGGGGAAAGGACTGGTGCAGTGGCAGCTACGGTGGAATGTGGACCAGGACGAGGTGATGGGGTGAACAGGACATCAGTTAAGCTATACCTGTCCACCAAAATAAAAATTTGGCTGACCAGTGCAGACTAAGGATATGGATTTCTGGAACCATGTCCTGTGGTCTGATGAGACCAAGATAAACTTATTTGGTTCAGATGATGTCGAGTATGTAGAAACAGAGGAGGAATCTGAGAAAACTTAATTAGGGGTGTCGAACTCATTTGCTATGAGGGCCGAATCTGACATTAATGGGACTTTGTGGGGCCAGGCCATTCATATCATAAAATGTAATGCCAGGTAATGGAGATATAAACTTTATTAAGGATACAGAGAAACGCCATTAAAGATATTAGTTTTTACTTAAAATACAAATATGCTTAAAACTCTTGTGGCATTTTGTTTAAAATGGAAAGATAGGGGAATAGTCGGATTTGGCAATGCAATTTTAAAAATAAAGCATCAAGAAAAAAAACACAAGGATCACAGCAGAAACTAAAACTATAAACCAAAAATATAAAATGCTCACTAGGTCCAGTTCTAAGGCTCATTCAACAGAGACATGCTGGCTCAAAGCATCAACCCTTTATTTGCAAGGTCACACAATTCCAGCAAGGACAGCTTCTAAGTGGTCATATAAATGCTGAAAAGTGAAACTGAGCTCAACTCCACTAAAATACATTGCACTACGAGATGGATTTCCTATTAAAGTCTCTATGCCCAAATAGACTACTCCCAGAGTAGTCTATCTGGGCACAGAGGCCTTAATGGAAATTTCATTGATCATTTGCTTTGCAGCTTTGCAAGCCCAGAATTGCTTCCTGCTTCAGTCTGCAAAGACAAGGAGGAGGAAGCTGGGAACTTCGGCAGCCTTGGAGCTTCAAAGGGTGAGGACAGGAAGGGGGAAGAAAAGAGCCCCGCAGACCTGATTAAAGCCCTGGGTGAGCAGTTTCTGGCCTGTGGGTTGGATGTTTGACACCTCTGACTTACATAATATCTCTGTGGATGCTCTCTGGTTTTAGGTATGGCTGTTTTTTGAATGATGCCAATTTATATGAATGTGTGGATTCCAGATAGGTATGACTGCATTATGATTATCACTTTTTGCCCCGTAGAAAAAAACTGCATCAATGAAGCACCTCTAACAGGGTTTATTGCAGCAAATGAGACTTAAACATGAAACATCTCAATGTCTTTACCATTTTAGTAGGTACAGTACAACTCCAAATCCAAATGTCATCAACAGTTATGCTATGCAATCCTCAAGGTTTTCTAAACATTTCTGTCTTTCTTTTGTTTAAACAAGGTTGTTTTTAGGATTGCAATACTGGCTGAACTCCAGGTTCTGTGAATTAGAACACTGACTAATTTTTAAATGTTAATGGTGTTGCTAAAGCAATATCAAAATTATTGTTGTAGAACTTGTGCAACATGCAGAAACCTGACATTTGGTACACATTTGGATTTGGATCATACAGTGCTGTTACTCCAGTGTAGCAACAGTAAATGCTGGCAGGATAGCAGTTCTTTTGGTGGAGGGAAGGAAGACAATTTCTGTTGATTTCCTCTTCCATTGCAGAACCCCTTTTTGCCCCTACACTGTTCCTGAGGTCCATTGAACTTCGTGGGGCCGAGCAGCAGGAGAGAAGTAGAAAAGTACCGCTGCCCAGGTTGCACTCTGCTAGCAATCTTTAAACTCCAGTTTATAATTCATGATATCTAATTACCAATTGCTGGAAAAGTTTTGAAATATGGCACACTTTATATCCTGAGTTTCAAACAAGGCACTCAAGTCTTCCCCTATGTAATAGTTCCCAGCTCTCTTATAGAAAGGAAACTGAGCCATAGATGAAATGGGATATTAGAATCTGTGCAGTCTCCCCTTCATACATTAAAGCAGTGCTTACCTTACTATGGCGGGGTGGAGTGGACTTTCCAGTGGCAACATGTAATATATATGCATTTGCAAAATGCAAGCAGCATTCGCTAATAAGGTAAGCATCTTTTTGTGACTGTTGTAAAATCTGCTTTGCACAAGAGCTTTTTGTACTTTCGTCAATTTCTATACTTCTAATTGAGCCTACTGTAATGACATTTCTGTAATAATTACTTGTCCAACAGCTTTTATTGATCACATTTGATTAAAACAGAGCATTTTCCTCAGGAAAAAAAAAAGAATTAGGCAATCAAATTAATTTGCTTTAATTTTGTCTTAATTTAAGTATAATAAAAGTCGGAAACCTAATGTCATCGGAGCCCATTTATGGCCTATGAAATAATTGCATTGATAGCACAACACGATGCCAAAATCTCAGAATTACAAGGAAAGTTTACAGAAGTCTGATTCTGTATTTTAAATGCATTGCTTTAATTTTCCTAAAACATAATGATTTGCTTTTAAAAGATGCCGGCTTTCAAACATGTAATTGCCCATCTCTGGTTCAGAATCCCTATAAATGGATTCAACAGGGCATCTCTAAAACTTTTACTTCAAAGGCTGCTGTTGTTAGTAGGAAGCCTGATGTAGGCTACAATCCTAAGCACACTTAGTAGGAAGTAAATTCCATGGAACTCAGTGTACTTCTGGAGTGACCATGCCTAGGACTGCAGTGGCAGAATAGTCTCATCTAGTTTTAACTGAGAGCTGCACGTTTTTTGGCAGTTGTTTCTTTTGTGCACGGCTCTCGGAGCTTGTTGGAGCTCAGATGACACAATGCAGATCATGCAAATCATTCTCACGCTGTTGGTGTACGGTGGCTTCGCTGAGAAGCAGTATGCGTGGCTCTTGGGCCAGCCACATGAAAGGAGCAGTTTTAAAAGACCAGATGAGCTAAAGCTGGGCTAAGTTAAGCTTATGTGTGAGCTTCAAAGGTTATGGAATAGCTTCGTTATTTAAAATAAAAGCCAATCTTATTAATAACACCTGAACCAAGTTATTACTCAGGGAGGAAACAGAGAGGTACAAATGCATTCCATACAACATGAAGGGAGTAAAGATTATCTTAAACTTGGATATGCACATTATTGTGTAGATTTTGTGTGTTTCCTGAAAGAGACGTAAACAGGCATTCATCTTCTCCTTGCTCATATATTCTGCACTCTCCAAAGCAGGTTCATCACACACTGCAATTTACTGTTGGTGTGTTCCAGATATCTGGCTTGCTGAAAGACTAACAAATATAGAACTCAAGCTCCATATACCATGAGCCTTCAAGACACCAGTTGTACTCATGATGGCAAAAGACTGTGGTGGAAAAAAGAAAAGCAATTTTTTTGTTGTAAGAATCTTCTCCAGTGCATATGAGAAACACATCTGCTGTCCTCTGTTTCACTTTGATTTATTACGCTGCTTTTATTTTTCAATATATAGGACTTGGTCACAGTGAAGAACATATACTACGCACATGAGGAGAGAAGATTCCCAAAGCCTAGATTTGATTAGGGTCTGTAAAATTTGTTCATTTTGTTTTAATTGAATAGGATAGTAGGTATCAAATAGCTTTTTGCCATGCCACTGAGAGACACATAACAAACTGCAGTGTTTCAAGTATTTATTACATTGATTGAATCATAACATGGACATCACAGTCCTTTGCATGTTTACTTGGAAGTAAGCCCTATTGAGTTCACTAAGGCTTACTCTCAACTGTGTGTGTGTATACGCAATAACCTTAATCTGTAATAGCAGTAGCCAAAGCAATAGCTGTATCAGAAGATGTCTACTTACTTTAACTTTTGTTTCCTGTGGTATGTTTCAAAACTGCTCATTTTACTAGACAGAAAACATAAGGGAGATGACATGTAAGGGAGAAGATAGAGATTGCTGGCAGCATAATGATATAACATAATTTTACTTTAAAAAGAATAATTAAAAGAATAACAGCTCAGTCCTGAGCCGTGCCTACTCTGTGGTGACCAGCGAGTCACCTCCCTAAGGGGATAGTTATACTGTGGGTGAAGGGGGAAAACGGTGCCCCAACAGTATTGCTTACTGCTGTCATGATGGCATCCATGATTGTTCCGCTGCAGCAGTCAATGTTGACATTGTTGAGAGGCAGGGGTAGCATGCTAAGACAGGGCGAGCAGGACTTGCGAGTCATGACTCGAGGAGGCCAAGGTAAGCATCCATCTCTGGCAAGGGGTGGAGAGAGGTGGGCCACAGGAATGTAATACTCCTCCTCTGCCCCTTAAATAAACCAACTCCCATCACAAATCCTAGCCACCTATCAATGGAGAGGGGAGCATCATCCTTAGCCCTGCTGGAACCCCGTGGTGACATTCTACAGAGTGCACAGGGCATCAGAGGCTGGTGACAGACAAGAACACGGATATCAGGGTGCCCCCCCTTCACCATCAGCCAAGGTGGTGGCCAGACACCCACCCACACCATCAAGGGTGTCCCCATGCCAACCTGTGTGCCACTCATGCTGGAGGTGCAGTGGGAGGAGGGGCCAGAGGGCCCCAGAGAGACTCTGAAAGGTCCCACAGGAGCATCTTGATGCACTCCTGTCCACCGGCATCCCTCACAATGGCAAGACGCTCCTTCAGGTGCCCTGCAGCAGCTGTTAGAGGTACTGCCAGCTCCTACATCCTGCTGGATGGGGAATGACAGAGCTTCTAGTATCCCACCACTGGCACCTGAACTCCACCATGGAGCTTTGGGGTGTCTCTGGTCCCACATGGCCTTTTGCAGCCCTGCAAGGGCCAGCCCCCCCCCCCCAAGCACATGGTGCCATTCAGCCCAGAAGGTGAGGAGCCTGGAGTTATCCTGGATGCCTTATTTTCCATGGAGGTCCAGGTCACTGTGGATCTTCTTCGTGGTCTCTGTGCTTCACACTCATGGGATAATGCGCCTGCGCCGATCCCCAAATCGGTATCTGAAAAGCCCGGGATTTTTTCGCGCTCGGCGCCACTGAGCATGCACACGCGACCCACTGCGCATGCCCACCGGCGCCAGCGCGGGGATCCCGCCAGTTCCTTTCTGACCGCTGCGCTAGAGAGGTTCCCTTTCTGCTTCTCCGGTCGGTTAGAGTACCTTTTTCTCTCGTTCTAGCCCGTTTGCCTTTGTAAATAGTTAGTTAGTTAGTTATTAGTATTAGTTAGTGATAGTTAGTAAAAAAAAAAAAGCGTTTTTCGTTGTCCGGCGGACTGCCCCTTGGGGTATTCCGCTTTCGCTTTTCCCCCGCCTTTCTCTCAGGCGTTTCTGAGCAGAAAGAAATTGTTTTTGTGCGACTGCTTATGGAAAGTCGCTGGGGGTTTTTCAAGCGCTGCCGTGCTTGCGGGAAGAACATTGCCCCTCTGGACGGCCATTCTCTGTGCCTGTTGTGCTTGGGGGAGTCGCACAGAGTAGAGTCGTGCCCGCATTGCCTTCGGTTCTCGAAACAGACCAGGAAGAACCGTGCAGCTCGATTATTGGCGGCGTTAACCGAATCGGCGCTTCGCCCTCATCGACCGATGGAGGGATCGGCACCGAAATCGACTGACACCCCGGCACAGGAGCTCGCATCGGCCGATGCCGCTCCGATCCCGACTTTAGAACTGCCGGAAGAGCGTGGTTCCACAAAACGTCCCCGCAAGGGCTCGGTGGATACGCCCGCTAAGAAACGCCGTGAGGACTCGGGGACCCGAGTTCCGAAAAAGGCGAAATCGAAGGAGAAGCGTAAGCGACCCCGCACTCCTTCCCCGTCGGGTGGCGCATCGACATTGGCAAATCCGCCGAAAATGATTCGGGTTTCCCCGCGCCGGAGCCCAGCAGCCCAACAACGCCTGTCGGCGTTGGAGCAGGAGCCGGAGATTGACCTCACCCAACGGTCTTCGTCTTCGGGCTCACGTCGGCGGTCGATCAGCGATTCGGCGTCGGAAGTGGATGCTTCGGCACCGGTCATAGACCCGCCATTCAAGCCCCGACCCAGGCGAGATCCACCCTATACCCCGCAACGCTTCCCGATACCACCATGGGAGCAGCGTCGGTGGCAGCCTCCCTACTCCCGGTACGAATCTTACCGTTGGTACCCGGAGGACTACCAAGACTGGGAGCAAGCTTCGGAGTTTTCTTCGGTGTCGAGGGTCTCGCATCGTTCCCGGAAGGCATCGGCGTCGGTTCCCCCGGATCGACAGCTAGTTCCGGTTGAAGCCCCTCGTAGACTACAACCACTTCAACTTCCACCGCGAGAGTCGACCCCGAGGCTCTCAGAGCATTTCACCCAACATGACTCTTCGTCATCGGAGTCAGACAGTGAAGCTCAGGACTTGGAACCCTCACCAGGCTCCCAGACGGCGGAGGACCTTCCGATTTCGCCGTCGGAGGATCTGAAGTCCTATGGGGACCTTGTGAGATGTATTGCTGCCACCCTCAGACTGCCTGTGTCCCAGCCGGACCCGTAGTGGACGACAACGTGTTCGATATAATGCAGAGGAACACGTCCACTGCGGTGGCCCTCCCAGTTACTAAGGTGATTCTTCAGGCCGTCAAAGAACCTTGGAAGAAGCCTTCTTCGACACCGGTCTCCTCTAAACGCCTGGACCACATGTACAGGGTCCAGGAGTCAGGTGCTGAATTTTTGTTCACCCACCCACGTCCGAACTCAGTGGTGGTCTCCTCCTCCTCGAAGGCAAGGAAGGTTCACTCCTCCCCACCGGACAAGGAGGGCAGGAAGATCGATGGGATGGGCCGCAAGGTCTATTCAGCGGGGGCACTCGGCATCAAGGTATCTAACTATGCTGCCTGCACGGCTAGATACCAGTATGCCGTGTGGGAACAGCTCTCCCCCTTCCTCTCTTCTTTAAGTGAGGATAAGAAGACGGCTGCAATGAAATTGCAAAAGGAAGGTCTCGCTGTGGCCAGACAGCAGCTGGCTGCAGCGAAACACATGGTGGAAGCTTCAGCCAAAGCCATTACATCTGCGGTTTGCATCCGGCGACACTCTTGGCTCAGGTCAACTGCACTGCACCAAAACACCAAGACTTTCATTGAAGACCTGCCGTTTGAAGGTGACGGGCTCTTCAGCACCACAACCGACACGGCGCTGCAAGAGTTCGATAAGAGTGTCAAGACATCCAGAAACTTGGGCGTCCAATCTTCTTCCAAGGCTTCCAAATCCAAGCAGTGGCCCAAACCCTGGACCAAGAAGCCTTACCAGAAGTTCTCCCCTGAGCAGTGGCGCCCCCGCTCTGCACAAGTGGAACGGCCTCCCTACTCCGGTAACGGTAGGAACCGCTACGGGGCCCAACCCTCCAACAAGTCCAAGGGGGCTCGTCCCCAGAAGCAGGGGGTTTGACTTCCTGCAAGCATGCGTCATCGTTCCCACTGTTGGCTCTTCCATCCGCCTACGCCCTTTCCTGCCTGCCTGGGAGTTGATCTCCACAGACAGGTGGGCTCTGTCCATCGTAAAAGAGGGCTACAAAATAGAGTTTGTTCAGACTTCGGGTCAGTCCGTGGTAGTTACCACTCCCCCTTCCCCACCTCTGCTGGCGGAGGTGAACAACCTCCTACAGAAACAAGCCATAGAGGTAGTTCCACCGGAGGCCAGGACAGGAGGCTTTTACTCCCGCTACTTTCTGGTCCCCAAACGGGACGGGGGTCTGAGGCCTATCATGGACCTTCGGAGTCTGAACAAATTTATTCTGTACCAGAAGTTCAGAATGGCCACTCTGCAAACAATCCTACCCTTCATCAATCAGGGAGACTGGATGGCGACCCTGGACCTCAAGGATGCCTACTTTCATGTCAGCATTCATCCTACGTTCAGGCGTTTCCTAAGGTTTGCAGTGGGTGCTCGGCACTTCCAGTTCAGGGCTCTACCGTTTGGACTGTCTACCGCTCCTCGGGTGTTCACGAAGCTGATGAGTGTGGTGGCTGCCCATCTTCGTCTTCAGGGAGTCGTTGTCGACGACTGGCTTCTCGTGGCGAAGTCGAGGGACAGTCTGACAGCACACATTGCCATCACTCTGCGTCTTCTCGACACCCTGGGGTTGCAGGTCAACCTGGAGAAATCCCATCTGACTCCCTCGAGGACGGTCCAATTCATAGGGGCTCTGCTGGACACAGAACAACACCGAGCATTTCTTCCTTCGCAGAGGGCGAAGGATGTCATCGATCTGGTACAGCTTCTTCAAAGGCGGCAGTGGGGCACGGCCCAACAACTTCACCGGATGCTGGGGTTGATGGCTGCGACGACAAGCGTGCTGCGTTTCGCAAGACTGCGCATGAGAGGTCTTCAGCTGTGGTTCTTGCGCCACTTCCGCCCTCTCAAAGACTCTCCTCGAAAGAGGTTCACCATCCCACCTGGGACTCTCCAATCTCTGCTGTGGTGGGGATCAGAGAGCAACATCTGTCAAGGGGCTCCATTCCATCTCCCAACCCCAACCGTGACTATTGCTACCGATGCGTCCCTATGGGGGTGGGGAGCGCACCTGGAAGACTTATGTGTGGGGGGCCGATGGTCACCAGAACTCAGTCGGTGCCATATAAACTATCTAGAGCTGCTGGCGGTTCATTTTGCTCTTCGTTCCTTCCGTCCACTATTGGCAGGGAAGACTGTGGCATTGCTTACGGACAACACCACTGCCCTATGCTATATAAACAGAAAGGGGGGGACAGTGTCTCGCAGGCTATGCTCGCTGGCGATAGATCTATGGACAGAGTGCCTCCAGTGGGACATTTTTGTGAAGGCGACACACCTGCCGGGGGTCCTCAACATCCAGGCGGACTCTCTCAGCAGGGGTGGAGCCTCTCCACACGAATGGGAACTGCAATGGCGGTTCCTGGAGCCGGTGTTCCAGCTTTGGGGGTACCCACAGCTAGATGTTTTCGCCACGACAGAGAACAAGAAGTGCCCCTTGTTCTGTGCCAGGGGAGGTGCGGATCCAGCCTCGTTGGGAGACGGACTCCTCCTCCAATGGGGGGGCTGGTTCCTTTACATGTTCCCACCCTTGCCTCTGTTGACAAGGGTAGTCCGCAAGCTAGTGCAGGAGAAGCCACGTTGTATCCTGGTCACTCCTTGGTGGCCCCGTCAGGGCTGGTTCTCGATCCTGCTCCAGCAGTCGAAGGGGATCTTTTACCAGTTCCCGGCAGAACCGGACCTGTTGTCGACCCAGGGCGGGCACGTACTCCATCACAACGTGCCACTCCTGAAGCTGACGGCGTGGCTCATCGACCACTGAGTTTTTCCACCAGGGTCCAGCAGGTCCTCCAGAGCAGTAGGAAGCCTTCCACCCGGGCCTCCTATGAGAGGAAGTGGAGGAAGTTTAATGACTTTGTGGCTGACTCCCCTATGCCGCCGGCCTCTGTTGGGCTCTCGGCTATTTTTGAGTTTCTTTTGGCTTTGGTGGATGAGGGGCTGGTCTTCTCCTCCATTAAGGTTTATTTGGCAGCTATCTCTGCTTTCCATGACTCTGTAGAGGGTTACTCTGTTTTTGCTCACCCTCACTCCAAACGGTTTATGAATGGTCTGTTTCGTCTTCACCCCCCTTCTAGATCCCCTCCACAGTTGTGGGACTTGACTCTGGTTCTGGACAAGTTGACTCGTCATCCTTTTGAACCTATGGCAACGTGTTCCCTGCAACTTTTGTCGTGGAAGACTGCATTTTTAGTTGCCATCACTTCAGCACGTCGTGCGGGGGAGCTCACGGCGATGCGCTGTGACTACCCCTATCTCGCCTTCAGAGAGGCTGGGGTCTCTTTGGCTCCAGACATTACCTTTCTCCCGAAGGTGGTCTCTCAATTCCACCTCAACCTAGAGGTTTGGTTACCCACGTTTTACCCTAGCCCTTCCTCGGATGAGGAACGCAGGCTGCATGCGTTAGACGTTAAGCGTGCCCTCCTGTTTTATTTAAACCGTTCACGGGGTTTTCGTAAAGACAACCAGCTTTTTGTCTCCTACTCTGCCCCCAAGTTAGGGTCCAAAATTTCATCTCAAAGACTTTCCAAGTGGCTTACTGAGACAATTAAACTTTGTTATTTGTTGGCGAAGAAGCCTTTACCTGGACCTGTTCGTGGACACTCCACAAGGGCGATGGCCACGTCGGTGGCATTCCTGAAGGGTGTGTCCCTTTCCGATGTCTGCAAGGCGGCTACCTGGTCTTCTCCGCATGCCTTCATGAAGCACTACGCGCTGGACGTGCATGCTCAGCAGAGGACTCGGTTGGGAGCTGCGGTGCTGCAAGCTGTTTCTTCAGGTTGACCGTCTTCCCGCCTCCAGGTATGCTTTGCTTGCTAATCTCCCATGAGTGTGAAGCAGAGAGACCACGAAGAAGATAGACAGGTTGCTTACCTGTAACTGTAGATCTTCGAGTGGTCATCTGTGCATTCACACTACCCGCCCTCCTTCCCCACTGCTGACGGTCTCCCTCCAGTAAGGGGCTTCCAGCGGTCAGGAAGGAACTGGCGGGATCCCCGCGCTGGCGCCGGTGGGCATGCGCAGTGGGTCGCGTGCGCATTCTCAGTGGCGCCGAGCGCGAAAAAATCCCGGGCTTTTCAGATACCGATTCGGGGATCGGCGCAGGCGCATTATCCCATGAGTGTGAATGCACAGATGACCACTCGAAGATCTACAGTTACAGGTAAGCAACCTGTCTTTGCCAGGTCTGCCTTTTTTCACATCTGGTAGATTAGGCAATTGGTCTTCTACCTCTCTCCATGACTTGGCTAGAGTGATGCATGCCGTGGTCACTTCCAGGCTTGATTAATGTTATTTGCTTTAGGTGGACTTGCCCTTGAGACTGACCCAGAAACTCCAGGTAGTGCAGAACATGGCGGCATGCCTGCTGATGGCATTGCCTGTGCAGATATGCACAGGTGCTATGCTGTTTGCACTGACTACCAGTTGAGTACAGGATCCATTTCAAGGTGTTCGTATTGACTTCCAAAGCCTGGGACCAACATATCTGAGGAACCACATCTCTCCATATGTGCCCTGAAGAGCTTTGTGCTCCCTGGACCAACATCGGTGTGCCACATTGGTTGAGGACTCATGTTCAGCGTATGCTCCACTAAGACCCCTAGATCCTTTTCACACATACTACTGCTAAGACAGGTCTCCCCCATCCTATAACCATGCATTGGATTTTTCCTGAGAGCCAGTTTGGTGTAGTGGTTAAGTGCGCGGACTCTTATCTGGGAGAACCCGGTTTGATTCCCCACTCCTCTACTTGCACCTGCTGGAATGGCCTTGGGTCAGCCATAGCTTTCATAGAAGCTGTCCTTGAAAGGGCAGCTGCAGTAAAAGCACTCTCAGCGCCACCTACCTCACAGGGTGTTTGTTGTAGGGGCGGGGGTGGGGGAGGTAGAGGAGATTGTGACCACTCTGAGATTCAGAGTATAGGGCGGGATATAAATCCAAATCTTCTACCTAAATGCAGAACTTTATCCTGACAGATGAGCTGCTGTATCTGTGGGTCCTGAAATCTGGGAGAGGTCAGCCACGGATTGTAGACTTTGCTCTTCTAGTGATGCCCCCCCCCCAAGTGCTCACCAGTGGCGCTAGGCACCCAGTGTCCATCTGTGTTTTGCTGGTCACAGAGGTATGTGTGCTTGCTCTAAGTCCACATGGCAGGGAGCTGTCATACAGCAACCTGTGCCACGTACTTTTGCCTCTGGAAGCATGGGGCGACCATCTGGAACCATTTGCAGGATGGCGTGGGCTATTTGTAGGGAGCGGTGGGGCTGGTATGGGGGTAGGTGTGCTGATTTGGAGCACACTTGGCTGGTGTCCTGAGAAACTTGTGTTCCTGAGGGCATGGCTGCAGCTGAGTGGTGTATGTGATTGAGGAGTTACGATGGCTTCCAATGGGCAGCACCAGCATTTTTGCCAGTGTAATTTTGTGCCCGTTCTGGGGGGCGTTCCTATGCAAAAAATGCTTTGGGAGCTGACTGGTGTCACCATGCTCCCTGTCACACCCACATTTGTGCTGCCAGCATCCCTCCACTGGAGTACAGCTGCAGTGCAACTGAAGCGGTGGAAATGTGTTGTGCAGTTCTGCTTGTGCCCTCTGCCGGCGTAAACATCCCTTACACTGGTGTATGTATGAGTTATACCAGCATAGGGGTCAGTCAGCTCCCTATTCCAATTCTGCCCCCTCCTCAGATTTGCTCTGTAAATAACTAAACAATAGCAAGATGTTTTAGCTGCTTGGATGCTGTTTTGGGGTCAAAATGTCTGTTAAAGAAATTTACTTTAACTCAGAAAGATTCTGTACAGAGGAAATCGCATATATCATTCCTCTACTTTGTAAAAATACAATAATTATTTGAAAGTTTCAACTTTATACAACATAAGGTTAAGAAAAGTCTAGTAATGTAAACTTAATTTAAGATTTGCTGTTATGCCCTTCAGTAATTCAGTGAATAAAGGTTTTATTATTATCAGAATGTTTTATATTCCCTTGATTCTTCCAGTGTTAGGAATGTGGAATGTATTT
Source organism: Heteronotia binoei (assembly GCF_032191835.1). NCBI lineage: Eukaryota > Metazoa > Chordata > Lepidosauria > Squamata > Gekkonidae > Heteronotia > Heteronotia binoei. Next base: position 10,396,636 of record NC_083238.1, on the reverse strand, counting down.
CATAAGCATTGGGGATAATCTGCTTTCCCCCATGTTGATTACCACGAAGAATCCATGATTCCACCTTCCTAGATGCTTCCTAGATACTTCCATGTTTCCTATAAACTGTTAGTCAAATCCTGTTCATCTGAACTTTGCTACATCATCCACCCCGATCACCTCCCCAAGACAATTCCCATGCAAATGAACCTGACAGAATCTAGACTACCACATTTTACATGCAAAGGAACTGATAGAATGGGACACATCACTTCACTTTAAACTTTTTTACTTCGCTTCACTTTTTCCCCCTTCCATATTTCAGGGTGAGGGTCAGGGCTTTTTTTGTAGCAGGAACTCCTTTGCATATTAGGCCACACACCCCTGATGTAGCCAATCCTCCAAGAGCTTACAGGGCTCTTAGTACAGGGCCTACTGTAAGCTTCAGGAGGATTGGCTGCATCAGGGGTGTGTGGCCTAATATGCAAAGGAGGTCCTGCTGCAAAAAAAGCCCTGGTGAGGGTTAAAGTCTCCTAATGGTTTTCCAGTGATCTGGGCATGGATTTAAGTTCCTATTCCATGCCTCTGCTTGACTCACTTCTCCCTGTTCAAAATATAAATATTCAACAGTGACGTAGCATTTGTTCAGTTCAAGGCTAAAAAACAGAAGGGTCCATTACAGATGGCATCGTATGTACAGAAAGACCAGTCTGTGGAAATGTGAAGTTTCAGTTTTCAAACATACCTATTTTTCCTTTGCTTTTTAATATGGACAGAGTAACATACAAAATTATATGGCTGCTTGTATAATTTGAAAGAATACAATCAATTTGTACAATTATAGTATTGTGTGTGTGCATGTGTGTATGCCAAGGCAGACTTCATAATAGGTGTTCTGATGTGGCCTTTGAATGTCCTGATTTTTTTTTTACACACACACATAGACAGACATTTTGCATAGGAAATTGCTGGGTATTGTGTAGAAAGTTTGATATACTTACCACACACTTGTTTGTCAGCAATGTATTTTGAACCATGCTTCTGCTAACAAACGGTGTATCACTTGCTGCTGACAAACCTGTGATAGGCATCATATGCCTCAGAAGGAGAAGTTCCTCAAGGAATATATCCATGACAGCAGTTTGAAGAAACAAGCATTCTTTCTTTCTTTCTTTCTTTCTCTCTCTCACATGTTATGTTTTGGCACATCGTAAAAGCAGGTAGCATATCCACTACCTGCTGTTGAAAGTGTTGAAGATACTGAATTATTTATTCGATCTCTACATTATCCAAAATCGTTTTGGGTAGTTTGACACATCTTGATATTCCATATGGATACTTCATGGTGATAGAGTTGCCAGCTGCTCAGGTTTTGTGACAGCCTCAGATTTGTAAGGCCTTTCTGAGCATTCTTGGGAGAATCCTGTTCTCTCCCCCCCCCCCCCGCCACCTCTACCTTGTTCTTATAAAGTGGGGAATATTATGCAGTAGTGTGTAATCCCTTGGTGGGGAGCGTGTTTGAATATACTGGTACAAATAAGTAGGTTCAGGTTCTCTGGTAAGAAAAAGAAATCAAAGTGAAACTGTAATGAAAATAGTTTCCACAAACTCACAAATTTCTACATAGGTTACAAGCTAGTGTAAGAGGTTCTTTAACCAGAAGAGTCTTTTGCATTGATGGAATGCTTTTTGGAGCTCTGACGTCGGCAGAATGAAATAATCAGATACAATCCAGTATGTATGGATTTCAGTTCATGAACTTTCCTCCTCCTAGAAACTGGGAGGGTGGACCTGTACTTTTTGTTGTCCATCCTTATAGGATCAACAAACCTTTTGCCTTTGTTTCTTTCATATTTTCCGGGAAACAGCAGGAAATGCTACACTCTTCTCATGGCAGCTGTGCAGGTGAAGCATCTGAATTGTGTCAAACAAATTTCTGTAAACAGATTTTTCTTTGCATTCCTAGAGCTGCAAGTGTTGATGTAACGTTCTTTGATCACACTGTTCCATGGCTTGTACTCAGACCATGGGTAACTAAGGTTGCCTTGGCGATCTGGCAGAAAAATAACCTTCATTTAAATTTTGCTAAGTTTTTTGTGAAACTGTTCCTGGGTGATGATCCACTTTAAGTGAGTGAATGTATTTGTGTATTCAGGTAAACATGTGCATTTCTCTGGTCAACTGAAGCTAGTTCAGTAAAAAGAAATAGTCACCTGATGTATTCGATATCTCCTTTTGGGGTAGGAAAGAAGGTGGTTTATCAGTTTATGGGGAATCATAACAGCCTAAAGGTGAATACGTATATCTACTAGGAATTAATTGTGGCTAAACTCAACTACAAAGGAAGGAGAAAATTATCATCATTCTCTTCATAAAATTCAGGAAGCTTGAAGGAAGTTACCTAAAAATAAAAGCCTGCCTTTGAAGGCTCATATCATTTAAAAGTTAATTTCTTGATGTTACAGTTTTATATAAAAATAGCAATTTGATCAGCTGTTGGCTGGGACTGCTTTTGGCCTTGTTAGAATGGAAGGTTATCAAAACTGCAATGGAGAGTTAGCAACAGTTCTCAAACGCTGCAGTATACCTCAGTGTGACCAGTCTTTTGTCAAGTTTTACCAGTTGAATAGTGCAACCTTGGGCATGTTTTTCTTTTCTTTTTTTGTATCTGAGGTCAAAGTTACTTTTATCTCACTTACTCACCTGAACAGTTTTGAGAAACTGGGATGGGGTTATCACTTTCTGCTTTCTGTACAATATCCTTTCTTTGTAGGAAAGCCTGGCAGAGTATTATTTCTAAAAAATTTAAAATGTGTTTTTGGGATATGAAGGTAACGTGAAAGTTGTCTGTAATCTTTGCGTACTGCTTTGTTGTGTGACATAATTACTGTCAGGGGCTAATCGCCTTAATTAAGGATGATCTAGAAAGTGGGGGTGCTGGTGACTTCTGGTATGGTAACTGTCAGACATTAACGTAAAGAATAAAAGACCTGACCTTTGTCTATGGCTGAACAAACTAATATTTTACTGCTTCTGCTGGAGCAACCAGGTAGATCAGTATTAAGGGACTGTTTGGTTTGTTAGTGTGTGTTTATTGAGAGAGCATAGAAAGAGGAGAGATCTTTATTTCTGTTTTTTTTTGTATTTTTGTGCGTATGTTTGTAATGAGCTTCGTGGCACAGAGTGGTAAAGCTGCAGTAGTGCAGTCGGAGCCCTCTGCTCACAACCTGAATTCGATCCCAGCTCAGGTAGCCAGCTCCAGGTTCAGGTAGCCAGCTCCAGGTTGACTCAGCCTTCCATCCTTCCAAGGTTGGTAAAATGAGTACCCAGCTTGCTGGGAGGGAAAGTGTAGATGATTGGAGAAGGCTATGGCAAACCATCCCATAAAAAGTCTGCCATGAAAATGTGAAAGCAACATCACCCCAGGGTTGAAAATGACTGGTGCTTGCACAGGGGGCTACCTTTACTGTTACCTTTATGTTTGTTTGTATGTATGCATGCGTGTGTGTGTACCTGGAAGTCATGGTGACCTCTGGTGACTGACTTCTTCTGGGGGCCTGGGAGGATATTCAGGGTTGTCGCTGAATAAAGCTTGCTCCTGACTTCTGGTATTCCAAGAAGGTCTCCCATCCAAGTACTTGCCAGCTCTGCTTAGCTTCTGAGATCCGACGAGATTGGGCTTGCCTGGGCTATCCAAGTCAGAGTGAGAAATCTTTATTTCTATTAATATCCATGTAAGTTACAAAAAACCATTAGCTAGAAAAACAGGACTTTGCTACTTGATTTAAGAGATAGTGGTGGTGGTGGTGGAAATTGCCATAAAGGCACAACTGATTTATGGAGACCCTGAGGATTTTTAAGGCAAAGGATGTTCAGAGGTGGTGGTTTGCCATTGCCTGCCTCCGTATCACGACCCTGGTTTTCCTTGGTGGTCTCTCATCCAAATACCAGTCAGGGCTGACCCTGCTTAGAGATCTGATTAAATTGAGCTATTATTAGGCTCTGAGTGATGTGTATAAGTTCATATTAGCACTAGGCTCTGGGTGATGTACCATAAAAAAGGTGAAGGCAGTCCCTTGTGCAAGCACCAGTTTACCTGAACCCAGCTTTCGCAAGGATTTCAGTATTGCAGCTTACCACTGCACTATAAATTCATATAAAACAATACATAGATTGGAATCAATACAACAATTTAAGCTAAAACCATTTTACAACCCCCGACAGTCCCCTACTAATTTTATTCTAATTCCAGACTGCTGGGTGTTGTGTTGTGTCTTGTCCGCCTTCTTCCTGAAATTTCTGATAGCTAAAGTATTTTGCTTTGTTCTAAATACTACCGTATATAGAAAAATAACCTAATCGTGATCCCAGTGATTGGAAAGCTTTATGCTGCTGTAGAAGAAGAAGAAGAAGAAGAAGATATTGGATTTATATCCCGCCCTCCACTCCGAAGAGTCTCAGAGCGGCTCACAATCTCCTTTCCCTTCCTCCCCCACAACAGACACCCTGTGAGGTAAATGAAGATATTGGATTTATATCTCACCCTCCACTCCGAAGAGTCTCAGAGCGGCTCACAATCTCCTTTACCTTCCTCCCCCACAACAGTCACCCTGTGAGGTGGGTGGGGCTGGAGAGGGCTCTCACAGCAGCTGCCCTTTCAAGGACAACCTCTGCCAGAGCTATGGCTGACCCAAGGCCATGCTAGCAGGTGCAAGTGGAGGAGTGGGGAATCAAACCTGGTTCTCCCAGATAAGAGTCCGCACACTTAACCACTACACCAAACCGGCTCTCCAAGAGTTCACCCAAGAGATATGATCATCCAGCATACTAGTCCTGCATATAATTATAGTTTTGCTTCTGATGGCATGTTGCATTTTATATTAGGAGTAGGGCCTGTTGTGAAGAAAAATACAACAGGATCTAGAAGGAGGCTCTGGGCAAGTGTCCACCCACCCTTGCTGTCTTCCCACCCACCCAAGTGAAGGCATTCACTCCCCCCCCCCCCACCTCAAGGGGAGTTGATCTGTGCCATCTAGAGAGCAGTTGTAATTCTGAGTGATCTCAAGCCCTCGCCTAGAGATTGGCAACAGTTATTCCCTAGGAGGAAATGGCATTGTATCTGTCTGAGGTCCCATCCCTCCTCACACCCCACCCTCTCTAGGACCCACCCCTTAAATCTCTGGGAATTTCCCAACCTGGAGTCAGCCAATGGGAGGCCAGAGATGGTGATCAGCGTGTGATAGTGTGTTCCCACAAAAGCTGCCAAAACTAAGATCGATTGCATTTTACTGACAGAATCAGCTTTGCAGGCTAGCAACAGGCACTCAGGTGGGAGAGAGCAGCAGACTCAACCAATGACATGCAAGTACTCTTGAATGATACTTTGACAGGTCAAAGGATGAAACCCCGCAGTCCCACCGAGCCACAACCAATCAGGATGGTCAAATTTGCCGGACAAATATTACTAAAAAGTGCTGTAAGATTGTAGGCTCGTAGGCTCTTGACAAAACAGAAGTGTGAAATGCAGCTTCTGTCAACTAGTGAATGTGTTGAGAAGAAATTCTTTTGGACTGAATACATCTGAATGAGAACTCGTCATTTTGGGACTATATGAATTTTCAGGGCGCCTTTGGAAGTAATTTAAGCCCCAATTCTGAAGTTCTGCCTTAAATATTATCAGCTCTGTGGGCACTGGTTGGACATTTTTGTATTTCTCTTCTGAGAGTGTGATGGTAGTCATAAATGAATAAGACTTTGTACAAATTTGGTTTCACATATTCTTTATATATATAGCACACACAGTCATTTTGTCCCCTTACCTGTTGATTACTGTGGGGTCCTAGTTTGGTTACCCATAGCTGATGCAGCAAATATCAGTTTGTTTTCTCTGCATTTCTGAACTAGTGTGGTATAGAAAGTGTGTTGTAGTGGTTATTAATGTTGAACAAAGACCAGGGAGACGTGGGTTCAAATTTCTACTTGATATGAGACTTACTGGCTGACGTTGGGCAAGTCATTTTCTCTTGCTAAGTTTTTAAGATAATATGGAGCAAGGGAGATCAAGATATGCTGCCCTGAGCTAATCAGAGAAAGGGCAGAATAAAAACACACTAAAATAAATGGAGACACAACAGAAAGGGGGAAAAATACTAAGGAGCCCCCCTTTATAGAATATAATAAAACCTTAAAAAAACAGCAAAAGGTAAATGACATAAAATAGCTGTGGGCTATGCATGAGTAAAAGCCTCTCTGATTTGGATCGCAACCTGTAAAAAGCAAGCAACGTGAGTAGTGACAAAGTTGTGTTTCCCGTGGAGTAAAAAACGAACCTTGGCATTGTCAGAAAGGCCTTGATGGTCAGAAAGCAGTGCATCTAGATATCTTGCACGTGGACTGCTATAAAAAGGGCAGTCCAAAAGAACATGAGGGACCGTTTCGATGACTCCTTGACAACGAGGGCATCGTCTAAGATTGCGGGGGATTCTGCGGTATCTTCCGAAAAGGATGGCCGATGGTAATGCATTAAATCTAGCCAGCATGAATGCTCTTCTTTGGTGAGGATCAGTTAAAAAGAGGAAATAGGGATCTAAAAGCCCAGGAATCTGGGATAAACCCAGATAGCTTGGGGAGCAAGTTTTCCGAGCTGCCTCAGTTAGACGTTGCAAATATACAATTATATTCTGTGCTTCTAATTTGTTTTTGGATTCCATTGAGGGTGCTGGTATTGACATAGAAAGCCTTGTATGGCCTGGGACCAACGAACCTTAAGGATCGTTTTCTCCCATACAAACCCATCTGTGCACTCTGGTAATCCTCAGAGGCTGTGCTTCGGTTCCCCCTGCCATCTGAGGCTACCATTGCCACTTGGAATGCAGGTAGAAGCTGTTGGAGCTATGAGGACAGGCCCCAGGTGCTGCCCTACCTGCCAGAGCAACAGTCGTCCACATTGCCAAAGATACAGCTGCCTCAGGACTCCCAAGACTTTGACAGGGACCAAGTAAGGGAACATTTTCTATGGGGTAAAAGACAAACAAGGGGAATTGTCTGAGGGAAGGGGATAGAAAGAGAAAGAAGAGGGATTGACTTAAGGGGGAGAGAGGATTGTTTGAGGGAGAGAAAGAGAAAGAAGGGGGAGAGAAAGAAACAGAACAGGGGATTGTTCATTGGGGTAAAGAGAACAGTAGATTTTCTGAGGAAGGAGAGAGAAAGAGAAGAGGGGGAGATTGTTAGGGAAGAGAAAGAGGGTCAGATTGAGAAGGGGTGGGGGAAAGAGGAGGTTGTCTGAGAAGGGCTCTGGGGTAAGAGAGGGGTGAGCATACAAGGAATGAGAGGAGAAAGGGTATAAGAAAGGATCGCTAGAGAAGGGGGTAGGGAGAACAGCTTTCAAAAGGGGTAAGAGGAGAAGGGGAGGGGAGGGAAGATTGATAAATGAGTAGGTGCAGAAAGACATAGAAGGTGGGAGGAAAGCAAAGATGGAGGGGGGGATGCCCTCTCCCTGCAAGTTTCTTGAAGGTCTCCTCTTGTTTGAGTGTATTGTTGGTACTACTAATGCATGTGATGTAGTACTAATGACAGGATTTAGGTAAAACGTTGTGAAGATTGTTTGATAAATTGTTGGATTTTGGCCTAGCTTGATTACATTTTGGATCAAAGTAGGATTTTCCAAAGAGCTCATATTGATCTGATCAGACATCCTTGAAGTTGGTGGAGAGTCTAATGGAACACCTTCAAAGGGAATAGGATTTGGGCAAGTGTTCTGAATATTCCCTCTTTGAGTATGTTGTCTCATAGTCTCACACATCACTGCTTTACTGGAAAAGAATGACAACTTTATAGCGTTGGGAGGATGGGAATTTGAAATAGCAAGGACACTTGGCAGTTGCTCAACTTAGGAAGCCAAACATTAGATTCCTGAACAGGAATGTTTCTTGGATGACAGATAGATCAAGGCTGTTCCAGCAAACCTTGTCTATGAAATCTATGGTGACATTTTTCTCTCTTTACATTTGCTTGCAAACAACAGAATGCCGTTCCACGAGTTTAAAACTCGCCCTGTGTTTCAGAAATGTAATATGGACATAAGGAGAACTTACAGTGATTGACCTATTGTCATATCCTGTGCTTGCTTTACTGGTTTTGGATCCTAAAGCCAGTCATTCAGAGAGTCCAGTTAGGAGAGGGCTTGTATGTGACAGCAGGGATTTTTCTCTTTGAATAGCAGTTTCTATCCACTATTGCCAAATCTCAAATCCTACTGAAATTTCCTTGAATTCATGAACGGTAGTAACTTATTCTTCAGACAAACAAACAGAAGTCCCAATATATGCACAAAGCTCATCTTTGGATTGTATGTGGGAATGAAGTACTTTTATTTGAGGAGAGAAGGGCATTTGATTATGCTTCCTTCTCCTTTTTCTGTAGTCCCTGGAAGGAAGGAATGTTCCAGTTTACATCTTGGATGGGAGAGAGCACCCAGTGTCTACAGTTCTCCTTCCCACCTGTTCTCTCTGAGACCGCAGATCTGAGTGGTCAGGGAAAGATTCTCCTGTGTTATTAGTGTAGGCTTCAGCTACGTGTGAATGTTTGCGGTGATTCCCATACAAAGACAAGTTCTTGTTTATAAGATTGCAAGCTATCGGAAGTCTGCTTTGGCTCAACTCCAAAAGTGATAACAATTATTAAGATTGTAAGCTCTCGGGAGTCCAGGTTAAAGGTCCCATTTCAAAGTGATACCAAGACTATATATTTATCCATTCATCTTGGACCTGATGAAGATTTGAAATTGTGCGTTTTGGATTGACCCACCGTTGTCCATGTATGTGTCAATATATTTGGAATTTATTTCTGGAATTTGTGTATCCATATATTAGGAATGTATATATGGAATAAGTGTTTTGTTGTGTATGACAGAATATCACTAAATTACTCTTATTGGTGTGTTGTTGTGCCTGAAAGCATTGTATTTTTGATTTGGATTCTCCACACTGCAGTCCATTTTTTTTACTATGCACTGTGGTACAGCGACTTCAGTGGTGGCTCTCTGAGAGTAATCTCTCTACAGCAGTTCCTTTTGGTATAGTGGTTAGGTTTGGTGTAGTGGTTAAATGCATGGACTCTTATCTGGGAGAATTGAGTTTGATTTCTGACTCCTCCACATGCAACTGCTTGAGTGATCTAGGGTCAATCATAACTCGTCAGAGGCTGTTCTAGAAAGAGCAGTTTCTGTCAGAGCTCTCAGCCCCACCTACCTCAGGGTGTCTGTTGTGGGGAGGGGAAGGGAAAGGAGATTGTAAACTGCTCTGAGACTCCTCTGGGCAGTGAAGGGCAGGATATAAATCCAATCTCTTCTTCTTACCTGCAGCTTCACCTGATATCTCACTGTGGGGTTGGGGTATGCACTGTTACCCCTTTTCCATACACGGGCAGGTTTCTTCCTTCTGGAAAGAAATTACAAAATAATCTCTTGGAATTGCAGCTAAACAGTATGTCCTTAACTCCTTTTCAGGTTTTGGCAGGCACAAGGTTGTCCAGATCCAGACAACACCACATCCAGGGCTTTTTTTCTGGGAGAATGAAGTGAAACAGAGTTCTGGAACTTCTTTGTAGAAACAAAGGTCTCAAAAAATGTCTAAAAGTTCATGAAGGGGCATCCATGTGTTTCTCCTTCAGTTCCCTCTTGAGAGTTCTAGCACCTCTTTTCTCAGAAAAAAAGCCCTGATACATCTGTGTTGTGTATCAGTTGTCAAGGGTGTATGGTTTCCCTCTCACTGTGACAAGAGGCTATCAGTACATGGGAGTTGGCTGTTGCACTGGGGGCGTCCTTCCAGGCCATCCACATTGCACACTCAAAGAATACGGGGGAGTGGATGCTCTCAGCAGAACGAGCAATTTTGATCACGAGTGGTCCGTTGCCCTAGATCATCTTCTGCCAATTTTTGCTCACTGGGGAACATCAGAGATAGACTTGTTCATCACAAGAGGCAACACCAAGTCCTAGAGTGGTTGCTCCAAGGCAAGGAGCGACCCTTGGCCAGTGCGGGATGCATTGCAGATAAAGTGGCTGGGCGACCTAGTCTGTACCTTCCCTCACTTCCCAGGGTGCTAGCCATGATTCTAGCATTTTTCACAGGTCTTCCCACTTATTCTTCAAGGGCCTAGCTACCATGTTCCCTCCCACCTTTGACCTCTCTAGTTCCTCAGTGGCCATTGCCCTTAGTTCTAGCTCAGCTGATTACAGACCTCTTTGTACCTATGGCTGCCTTCTCTTTGGAGGCATTATCAGTGAAAGTCCTCTTTCTGATTGTTATTACATCAGCCAGATTATTAGCAGCCCTTAGGGCAGTCCCTCCATTTATAAAGTTTCATTCTGGTATAAGGCCAAGTTTTAGTTTTTTGCTTAAGATTGTGTCCATGTTCCACATGTTGCAGGATATCATTTTACGTATTTTCTTCACCTTCCGCACCTTGGAGGCAGAAAAGGCATTCCACAGTTAAAATATTTTATTATCTGTACAGAACAAACCCCTCCAGAAAATCAGTATGTCTGTTTGTGTGCTTCTTGGGCCCCTCGAAGGGCACAGCTGCTTCCTCCTTAACCATCTCTAGGTGAATCCTCCTAAAACATCTCTAGGTAGGCACACATTTCCTCCCTCCATCCCTGCTGTGAGCTCCCTTCCTTGTATTATTTGCTCTCAATGGATGGAGAACTGAGGGAGGGAAAGGGAATCCCTCCCAGGGGCATGTGACTGTTCAGGTGGGAAAGTGTGGCTCCAGGGAGGGGATCCCCTCTTGAGCTTTAGGCTTGGAGAGAGGTAAAAGCAGGGAAAGAATCCTTTGGTGGTTGGCGTGTCTGAGTGCAGTCCCAATGTGTACCTGTGCAGAAGACAAGTCAGTTAGCACCAGTTACAGGTAAGTGTAACACTGTTTTCACCAAGATCATCCTCAACGGCCATGTTCCTAGCTTGCTCTTACCTTCAGATGTTAGACAGGTTGTGACTAGATCTTTTTGGATGGTTATACTTCCCCAGGCCTATTCAAATGAAACCTAATGTGTGGTCCTTGTTAAAATATGGTATATGAACTGTGCTTCTGATGTTTTGGCTGGCTTCATAGGAAGGCACCTCTGCTTCTCATATTTCAGTTCCCACACTGCCAGGGTAATGTGAGTACCCAGTCTAATCAAATTGGTAGGCCTGCTGCACATGCAGGAATTTGATGTTTTATCAAAATGCATGTGCAGCTGTAGTTTACAGTATGCACAATTTTAAAGTATTGAAACCCCACGTATTCCCTAGAGTCTAGAGTCAATTCCGTAGGGCCTGTAAGACCCACCTTTTCAAGATAGCCTTCAACTAATGACAAGCTAGGAAATGCTGCTGAAAATGCTTTTAGTTACTGAATTCCACTGAAGATCTAATGTTTATAACGCCACATTGTTAATGTTAATTTTAATAATCTGTAATTTGTTTTAACCATGATTTTATAAGTATAATTTGATGTACAGTGTATTTTATGTTGTGAGCCGCCCTGAGCCTGCCTCGGCGGGGAGGGCGGGATAGAAATAAAAAATTATTATTATTATTATAGAGGGTGAAACATTTAAAATTGACCACTGACTGGGAAACAAATTTCCGTATGTTGTTCTGGGGAGAAAATCAGCAAAATAAGCACTCAGATGTTATAGCATATAATAATGAAATATGTTTTAAATCACTTTTAAAGTAAAAAAAAACAAAACTATCCACATTCCAAAAGGAATGAATGAATGAGTTGTAATCCTCAATATTTATTAGTTATATATTAATATGTACATATAGTAATTACATTGAGAGGAGAAATATTTTTTCATAACAGTTAATGTTGGTAAATGTTTATGGAAGTACATAACAAATATAACAAACACATGGACTAATTAAGATGAAAGGGAGGACAGTCCTTGTGGCTTGTTCTGAAAAATAAAGAACATTACAATAGCAAGACTTAATTATTTTTGTAAACATTTCAAATTACTTTCCATATTTAAAAAACCCGAATCTTACAAACTGTTTTGTATCGGTAAACCCTTTTGACATTTGTACATATCATGTCAAGCGTAAATTAGACCTCATTTTTTATTTATTATATTATATACTCTAATATATTATCATTTGTTACTCAACATAGTTATTTGAATTTTCAAAGTCACATTGTTGAAGCACAAATGGAACAGCTTCTTGTGATTTATATATTCTTGATATACACAGCATCAAAAAGTATCTCTCATATGTTGATTTAATATTAATATATAATTAATAATTGAGTATTTAAGCAATCTTTTGTTTTATGCATGAATAATGCTACTTGATTTATAAATACTCTCCTCCCCCCAAACAAAACCCCCATCCCTCCCCCCAAATTTATATTTTCCACTTATAGGTTTGTTTTGTCTTGAGGAATTAGGGTATTGGTCCTGTTTTATATGAACATGTGAGATTACCTTTTATGAGTCAGGCCATTGGTCTATCAAGCTCAGTATTACCCATTCTAATGGGAAATGGCTTTTCCAGGGTCTCAGTATCTACCCTAGATATACTTTTGTGGATAACTAAGATTCTTTTTTACTTAGTATTCTAGAGCATTCTTAGGGTATAGCTGTCCCAAGGTACACAGTTCTAGTTTTTTTCTCCAGATGTGGCTGCTTCCTCCTTCTTCTCTTCCCACCAATAAAGGTAATAGTTGCCAGGGCTCTTTTTCTAGTAGGAGCTTCTCTGCATATCAGGCCACGCTCCCCCCCGATGTAGCCAATTCTCCAAGAGCTTAGAGGGCTCTTAGTACAGGGCCTACTGTAAGCTCCAGGAGGATTGGCTACACCAGGGGTGTGCGGCCTAATATGCAGAGGAGCTCCTGCTAGAAAAAGAGCCCTAATAGTTGCACATGAAAGTGAGCTTTGAATGGTGGAAGTAGAAGTTTTAGTATTTGAAAAATGACCATAGTAACCAAGAACAGAAGCAGGTCTTGCCCACCCCCAACAGGTAATGAGATTATAGTTGGGAAGCTATTGAACTTGGTGGAAACCCCAGCTAACTGCCCTTCCATCTGTATGACCTCACGCTGCAGGGCTTTCAAGTTCTCAGCCAAGTCTTTCATCAGCAGCTATTAATTTCATCATGCAGCAGCAACGGAGAAGCAGATACTGCAGTGCTCCATGCCTGCAGTTCACTGTTGGAACGCTGATTTGTGTAAGTATAAACCAGGGGAATAGATAGTTCATAGTATGAAACAATAGAGTTATGGATGCCCTCCAGTGCCATGCATAGGTGTTTCCACCACTTAAGTATGCTGTGTTGGTGGTGGGAATGGGTAGAAAACAAGTTTATGTGTAAATGAAAAATAGGGCACAGGGGGTTGCCTCGCAAGCAGGTGTGTTGTGCAACTGCTTGCCCATAGCTGGATTGGGTTTGGAGCTATAGCTGTCCAGATTAACCCTGCCATCATTGCATCTAAACCCACTGCATTTAAGTAGGAATGAATCGCTGAATGTCGTATGCTGGCACACTCCGCTACTCAAAGTGGCAGAATGGGGATATTGAGTCATTTTCAAGTTTACATTGTGAAGACAGGCAAATATGTTTATAGATTTGTGTGGATCCTATGTATAACATGTGTGCTTAATGGGTATGAAAGCCTGAAACAATTCATTTACTCACGTATGAATCTGGGTCACTCTGTTTGTACAATTATGGACTGATTCTGGTTGTGACCCACTAGACTATTGTAAAGTATCTGGCATCCTTTTGTGTTGATTATTTAGAAGAGATGATCACTCAATAACTGACGGTGTGCGTTCACCTTGGTTTTTGCTAGCATGTTTTAGGGTATGTAGAAAAATGCATTTTGCAGTAACGTTTTGTAATGATGTCTTGTTGATCAAGTTGGATAAGAAGAATAATGTTAACAGCAGTTTAAATGTAGTCTTATTTTGCGAGATAACGTGCTAATGATGTAGCTGTTTTAATTTGACTTTAGCAGACAGTTTAAATATAGGTTTCCCTTACAGAGACGAAAGTTGCAATTCAAAGCTCTTTGGTGGTCTAAAAACAGCTTAATTCTCTACTAGCATGGTAATAAGTACTAATCCAGCTTATGCAGTGATTGTAGTATATCATGTTTGTGAAAGATTGCCTAACTAGGCTTTCTCTGGATTTTATGTTAATTTCCTTTTAAAAATTAAACGTAAAACAGTATAACATCTTTATGCCGAGATAAACTGTTCAATTTAACTTGTGCTCAAGCGGCAGCTGTCAGGAATTATCATGTTCTCGGTGCTCTTGCTATCACCTTGCATCCTTTCCTCCTCTGTGGGATGATAAAGCTCACCTTGTTAGGATTTATTACTGAAATAATATCCTAAGGTAAAATGCGAGTTGATGTCACATGGAATGATAGCTGACATATATTTTTGTCAGGGGGGCTACATTATAATAACAAACCTTCCATCCTTCCCTGGTGCTAGGTGTTAAATGGAAGTGTTCTTCAGCATGTCCTCCAGTGCTGTGCTCAGGAGTCCATTAGACACGCGGTTCCTCTGTGGCTATGATTACAGTAACATGTACTGTCAGGTATTGGTGAAGTTTTAAACTGTGTTTCCGCAGCAGTAAGAAAAAAAGACTTGAAGGGCAGCTCTAGGTACATTTGTATATTGCTGTGGAAAAGGAAAGTTTTTATTTTTATTACTACTACTGCTACTACTAAAGTGGGACAGTTGTAAAAGAATTGCAGCTACGGAATTGCAGTTGTTCTGGAGATTCCTTATAGGTAAGATAAGGAAAGCCGAATTCAGCAAATGAACGATTACAAGGTATTACAGAAATAGTTTTGTATCTGCCATCAGGATATAGCTCAAGCATTTTTTGACAGCAGCGGAGAAAGGATAACTGCATAAGAAAGCAGCAATGCCCTTTGTGCCCCAAGGCTGAAAATGACACTATAAGTGACCCCTTATGACGGTCAGATTTGGGAAGTCTGCCAAGCAGGGGAGTTAGAAAGGGGACCAGGTGAGACAGGCCTTAGAGTTTTAAGGCATGTGGAATGGGATTCTTTCAGTGGATTTTCCTTGGAGCAAAGCATTGTGACGTGTGGAGTTTTGGCTAGAAATGAGGGAAAGCACTTAAGTAGTTGACCAATGTTTTTTCAAGGCAATATAAGGGTTGTTGTTGCAGCTGAGGTGTAGACCATGGACAAGGGAGATGAGCAAAGTGGAGCTGTCCAGTTCTACCCCTGGTCTTTCGTATAGTGTTCTGTGACAATTGCTGTAGCATGACTCCACTTATTTTTTCCATTGAATATGCCATTCAGATAACTGGCGCTGCTCGTAGCGAGGTTGTTTAGAATTGTGTCCTAAATAAAAGATTCTATAACAAATGCCTAATATAGAAAGCAAGACTTTTAAATCATGATTTGCTTTCATCCTTAAGGTGGGGAGCAGGTTTTGTTTTGCGGCCGTGCTAGAGAGACAGAAGGAAGCTTTAACTGAAGAGTTACGTGTTTTACCTGAACTGAAGACTTTCTCTTACAAGTTAAAATTGTGACTTGTTGTACTGTCTTGTTTTGCATTAAGTACAAGTTTAATTGCTTTTTAATTGCATTTCCATGTAGTGAGATTTACTTTACTAGTGGCATTAGGACTTGGTATCCTATAATAAAAGGAAAATGACCAGTCCCGTATCATGGTAATAGATGGGATGAAATGAACAAAACAACAAAGGATGGTGGAGAATATGTAATAAAACTAGGAGAAGGGAATCTGAGCATGAAAAAGAAAGACTACACTAGGTATGTCTATTGCACAAATCAAAAGGTTTTATGTCATAACACGAACATGTGCCATATATTGAATTTCAGTAGTTGGTTGCATAAAGAAGTAAAGTGTAATGAAACTGGCAAGCAGAGTATTCCCCAGTCAGCCTTATCTTTGTTCCATTTGTCCTTCAGACGCAGCTTTTCTTGCATTTTTCAATAAAACCCATCCAGCTTCTTTTTTTTTTTTCCATTTTGCATCTCTCTGTAACTGAGCTGAGGAAACCAATGAGATTCAGAGCATTTCTAGTCGAGTCCTCAGCAGCTGTTTTTCAAGAGATCAAAACTTAGAATGCTTCTACATGGTATTAAGACTTAGCCACTGATGTGTCCCTGTAGGGGTTGTGTTTTTTTCTTGCGGGGAGGTGTGGTGGGAGGGACAGGGTGAAGGGTGACGCTTTTCAGCAGACTCAGAGATAGTAAACACTGCTTTCCTTGTTTCTTAGGATCCTCTTTGCAAGCTCGGTGCTTAACCTGACTGAACTCATTGCCCTTCGGCCTGACTTTGGCAAATTGAAAAAGGTCTTCTACTTCCATGAGAACCAATTGATATATCCTGTCCAGAAATGTCAGGAAAGGGACTTCCAGTATGGATACAACCAGATTCTTTCATGGTAGGTGAATCTACCACACCCTTGTGTGTGTGATCTTTTATGGAAATCCCTTCAGAGTCTGTGTGTTCAAATTAAAATGCAAGGACCACTACACAGAAGCCAAAACAAGGCAGATGCAGTTGCTTGCAGTTTTGTGAGAGTGTCAGGTTCCTTAGTATACGCAGGTAGCAGAATAAGAAATACGGAGAAGTATACCTAGAATAAGAAGTATACCAGAATAAGAAATACGGAGAAGTATACCTAGATGCTGGAACTCTGGTAAATTGCACTAATTTTCAGTTATATACCTCATTCATACTATGCACAAGATGCTTTTGCTTTGAAAGCACTTAACAAAAGGGGCAGTTAATCAGCACTGGCTTAGCAATAGCTTTTATTGCATGCAGCTGAAATTAAAATAGAGGTTTTCAAGGGAGTAAACAAAAATTAAAATGTACTGCATCAGTGTTTTTTTTTAGGAAGGGAGGGTAGTAAACATACCAGATAAATCCTTACATTTCTTTCATTGCATATTCACAAATTGTGCAGTGGTAAAACACCCAGACATTTAAAAGGCTGTGGCCCTTTATTGTTACTTAAAACAAACATATTTCTCAGAATATAAGTTAATGAAAGAAGTTAATAACAGCTACGCTGAAAAGCTTTGTGATTAGGCATCGAACAGCTCTAAAGAGAAACTGCAAATTTGAATTGCCTTGAACTGAAATAAATTCATTTACTTGGTCTATTTCACATATTTGTTATTAGGAGAATTATTATAAGCATAGATTGAGCATTTTTTAAAGCTAGATGTATAACATCTGCAACTTTGCTTTATAACTCAAATGAAAGACAAATAATGATCCTTATATAGTTGAACGTGTTTTTTTTGTAGCTCCAGTTCTGCTTCCGTTTGCAAAATGTTTGTTTTTGCAGTAGCAATATTCTGAAAATATAATGAAATGGCTGTGCCTTAAAATGGTTCTTAAAAGTAAATGGCTGCCTATATAAAATACTCCTCTCAGTTGCTACTAAAACTAGTACATAGTGCATGACTTCTCTTTTTAAACAAAGTACTATTTCTTTAGTCTGAAATGCTGTTATTTTTTTATCATTGATTCCTCATTCCATTGACTTTGCATTGATCCCCAGAATCCATTATTTGACATTACAAAAATGATAGGACCTATTTGCCTTGATCCAGCAGCAATAATTATGCTATAGTGTGGGTTTCAACATACTTCTTAAGGGATGATGGAGCAAAAAACCTCATTCAGCAGCCTGCTTCTGTGCCTGGACAAGTATTGGAGGAACAGAGAGAGAAGCAGCTCTCAGTTGAAAGGGGACTGTTGCTATTGTTGGATTCTGCCAGCTTTTCCATGATCATGCCTCATTGCCTGCTGCATTGTAGATCCAGTCTTGCATGGCTTTTGATTATACAGGTCCAGCTATCCCTGATAAACCCTTTTTTGGTTGTCAAAACAGGTTCTTCCTCTGCCTTCCACCACTGGGAAATCTGGTAGGATCCAATCTTTTAAAGGGAACAGGTAAAGGAGAATATGGTCTCTGGTGCCAGAACAGGTCCCCCCCCCCCCCAATTGATTTTTAATATCGGTGTGAAAGGCATTTACTGCTCAGCTTCAGTCAGTCTATATAGACCAAATTATCTTGGGGTTCATTCTTGTTTGCATCTTTCAGCCAAGCGATAAGGTAAACGTTATCATGTATCAGCTACAAATGTTGGGTTCAATAGTTGTCTGTACCCACTCAGTATCCGTGTACTGTGTGCCTACCAGCCTACAGTATCCGTGTAGGCTGGTAGGCACACAGACTTCTGCTACACTTACAGCTCTTTGGATCGATGGTGAAGTTTTAGTATTTCACTGCCACAGGAGGTGGTGGCGGCCGCAAGCATAGCCACCTTCAAGAGGGGGTTAGATAAAAATATGGAGCAGAGGTCCATCAGTGGCTATTAGCCACAGTGTGTGTGTGTTGGACTGGATGGGCCATTGGCCTGATCCAACATGGCTTCTCTTATGTTCTTATGTATTATCTTAACAAAGAAGGCTCCATGGATACAGTTTTTAGTTCCCTCTCTAAGTCTAGAATTTTCATACATATGTGCCTGTTCATCTTTGGTCTTCTGTGCAGTTCCACATTGGGATTGTGCAGGTGCAGGCCAGTCACCAGAGGATTGCTTTCCAGCTTTTCCTTCCATCTCTATAGAAAGCTGAAGGAGAGCCTTCTTGGAATCTACTCAGCTGGTTCCATAGCCTTACGTGGCCCCTCCTCAACCATGGTGACCACATCCTATGTTACTTTTTCTCTTTTCCTCAAAAATGGGGTGCTTGTCCTAGAGCCTCTGGAACCAACCCTCTTCCTTAGGAGCATCACTTCTGTTCACCTGCGTCAACCTGGACGCTGTACTGCCCCCTGATAAGGATCCATCAGTGTCATCTCTCCATTGGAACCGAGCTCTGGTCCACCTTCTGATCCTTCACTGGATAACACTGTAGGAAGTATGGATCTGATCTCATGTAATAAAGATATGCATCTATATGTGAATCAAACGATTAGGATGGCCAAAGCATTGGAAATCCAAGTGACCTCTTTGGTTCCTAGACCTACGGACAAAATATTGGGTAACCTGTACCCTGACTCCCCAGGAAATATCACCTTCCCTATGCTAGAGGGTATTTTAGATATTTCCAGCACTGTATGGGAAAAGCTATCCAGCAATCCTGACAGAAAATGCTACCAAGTCAGCCCATTCACACATCCAGCTCTATCACCTTTGTTGCAGAGGAAATGCAGGTTTGTCACCAATCAGGTGCCCATTCTTCCCCTGTAGACAGAGAGTGTCAAAGGCATATTCTCCATTGACTCTCAACCTTCAAATTGCCAACTAAGCTGCTATATAATGGACAGCTACCAACTGTTTTTATGGGAAAGAATGTCCTCTTATATTGACCTCTTACCAAGTGACAAGAAATCACTTACTAAACTTTTTCAGGCAGAAGCTTCTTGCATGTTGAAACAACAGGGAGGCATGTGGCAGGTTCTCCTGCCAGGGTCATGGCATCAGCTGTAGTGATTTGCAGACATCTCAAAGGGTTTCCACTCCAGATTCTTCCTGGTCCCCAAGAAGGTGGGGTTCTGCGGCTTATCCCAGATCAAAGGGGAGTTAAACTTTTTCTGATCATTAAAAAGTTTAAAATGTTAACTTTTTTCTGCTTTGTTGCCTTTTTTTTGGAATTAATGCCTGGTTCATTGCATTAGATTTGATGTGGCCATAAACCCAGATCACTGCAAATTTCTGTGATTTAAGTTCTTGGTATACCAATATAGGGTACTTCCTTTTGGACTTGCTATGGCTCTGCATGTGTTTATGAAGTATCTGGCTGTGGTGGAAGCATATTTTAGATCTTGGGGCTGTACTATCTTCCCCTACCTTAATCATTGTCTGATTACTGCCCCATCTATGGAGCTTCTCCTACAGCACATTTCATTGATTCTTGAGACCTTGCAGAAATTAGGCCTGATGGTCAACTTTGAAAAGTTCAAATTGACTCCCGCTCAACAGGCATCTTTTACTGGTTTTCTCCAGGACTTCTCAGTGAAGAAGGCTTTTCTTCCTGAGGACAGTGAAGAAGGCTTTTCATGCTTGGGTCCTTGCTGCAGGGCATCCACATTGCTGGGTCCAAGAACACCAGGGCCAGTGCCCTCAGCAGAATGAGCAGCTCAGATCACAAGTGGTCCATTGCGTTGGATCATCTTTTGCCAATTTTTGCTTGTTTGGAAACTCCAGCAATGGACCTGCTCACCGCAAGGAGCAATGCCAAGGCCAGAAAGTTTTGTTCTAGGGCAGGGAGTGACCCTTTATCCATAAAGGATGCCTTTCAAATCAGATGGCAAGGACCCATATTCTATGTCTTCTGTCCATTTTCGTTAATCCCCAGGGTGCTGGCGAAGATCTTAGCAGAGCAGACATAGTGCATACTGGTGGCCCCTTTTTGGCCTAGACAGATGTGGTTCCAGATTCTTCTATTGGCCTCCCTGGGAAGACTTGGGTTTCCTTGCAGCCCTGGACCTGTTATACCACAGCCTGAGTTTCCATTATGAGGTGCACAACTTGTGCCTGACAGCCTGGCTGCTGAGCCCCACAAACTGAAGTTTTCGGAACAAATTACTGAGGTTCTTCTTAATGCCCCTACCAGGGCATTATGCGTTGTAAAGTGTTCTCCCCATATGGGCAGTTTCTAAAGGGGTCTGTGCCAACTCTTGCCCTCTTTCTTTGGCCTTTGACAGGGCTTTTTTTGTAGAAAAAGGTGTGGCATATAAGCCACACCTCCTGATGTCACCATTGCTTCACACAGGGCTTTTTGTGGAAAAAGCCCAGCAGGAACTCATATGCATATTAGGCCACACCCCCTGATGCAAAGCCAGCTGGAACTGAGTTCCTACGTGCTACTGCTCACAAAAAGAAAGAAAGAAAAGTCCTGGTTTTTTATTACCTGTTGTCCCTCAAGACCGCTTGGTGTCCTCCATCAAGGTTCACTTAGAAGCCATATTAGCTTCACATGCTCTAGTGGAAGGCAAGGCCCTGTTTTTCCACAGGTCTTCTCGTTTGTTCCTCAAAGGGCTGTCTAATATGTTTCCACTCTCAATGCCCATAGTTCACCAGTGGTTTTTGTCCTTAGTTTAACCCAGTTGATATCAGATCCCTTTGAGCCTATGGCTTTCTCTTTCCTGGAGGCTTGTCAGTGAAAGTCCATTTTTCTGGTGATTTATCACATCAGCCAGGAGGGTTGAGGAGTTGGCTGCCTTCAGGGCAGACCTTCCATTTATAAAGTTCCATGCTGGAAGGGCGGTGCTAAGACCAAATCTGATGTTTTTTGCCTAAGGTTGTGTCCCTGTTTCACCTGTTGCAGGACATTGTTTTACCTGTTTTCTTCCCTTCCCTGACTTCTGAAGCAGAAAAAGCATTTCATGAGTTAGACATTCAAGGGGCTTTATTGTATTATTTACATATGACAAAACCTTTCAGAAAATCTGTACATTTATTTGTGTGTTACTTGAGCCTTTCAAAGGGCAGGGCTGCTTCTCCCCACACCATTTCTAGGTGGATCATGAAAGCTGTTAAATAGTGTTATGGTGATGTTATGACTATCTGGGTTAACCTAAGGACTCACAATAATGGGTTTAAATTAAGGGTGGGAAAGTACTGGCTGGATATTAGGAAAAACGTTTTTACAGTATGAATTGTTCTACAGTGAAATCAGCTACCAAGGGAGGTGGTGAGCTCCTGCTCACTGGCAGTCTTTCAGCAGCGGCTGAACAAACACTTGTTGGGGATGCTTTAGCTGATCCTGCATTGAGCAGGAAGTTGGACTAGATGGCCTGTATGGCCCCTTCCAATTTTATGATTCTACAACCAGGCCAAATAGCACAGGCTGTGTTGGCTGCCTTCGTGTGGCACCCGCTGATAGACCCCTGCAACATCGTAGTCTTCGGATACCTTCATGAAACACTGTGTGGTTGATGTCAACACCAGAAGGGAGGCTTCAGTTAGCAAAACTGTTCTGCATTCTCTCTTCTAGTGAGAGCATCACACCCACCTCTAGCATCCCAGTGTGGGACTCCACAGAAGACCAAAGATGAAAGCAGTGTTGCACTTACCTGCAACTGTTTTTCATTGAGTTGTCTTCTATGCAGGCACACATCCCCCCCACCTTCCCCACTGTGAGCTCTCTTAAAACATTGGAGTGCTCTAGGTGGCTGCAGAACTGAGGGAGAGAACGGAGCCCCTCCCTGTTTGGGTGTGTGTATGTGTTTACTTTTCATTTTGTATTATGTGCTAAATTCTGCATGTATGTAGGCAAATTACCTCTTAAAAGTCTTTCATTCCTCCTTTTGTTGATGACATTCAGTTAGTTACTAAGCTATTGTGGGTGATTTTAGCAACAAGACTCCATATTCTGTGTTTTCCTTTCAGATACTAAGTAGCATGTGTTTATTTTTACCTTTCTGTTGACTGAGTTTTGGCAATCATACGCTAACTATAGTGTCTCAGGATCGTGAAAGATATTGTAAAACAAAACAAGCAAGCAGAGTGAACATATATTTCTGTCATTAACTGTGTGACAGAAACAAACATGCAAACTTTTTAGGCCTCCCCTTCCCCCCCCTACTTCATTCCTTTTGTCCCCATCTATTAGTTCAGACACCAAAGAAATGGGTTAGCTCACTGGTTGCTTTAGTTGAAAGAAAGCATGCTGTTAAAAATAACATGTTTGGAAGAATGTGAGATTTTGGAATATGGTTCCACTTCAGTTGTCTAGCTGAAAAACATTAGCATGCTCTTTAAATGTGTTTTTGCTGTTGCTGCTGCCTCCTGCTGTTTTTGTGGGCAGATCTGCTGGACTCACCCTTAATTTCTGTGTACTGATCCCGACTTCTGCAGGGTTGGGGCCTGCATGTCTCTGTGCTAGACGGATGAACTGCACTTTTTCAGGGCGTATGCAGAGCCTACATATATGACCAGTAGTCAGATAAAAGACCAAAGCCAATAGGTACAAGCTGACTGTGCTGCACAGGCCTCAAATAGTGCCTCTTGAGCTCTGCATTCCATGGCCCCTACTTTCAGAGGTGAGGTGGAGATAGGCTTCCCAATCCCCAGGTCCCAGCAGGGGATCCCCTGGTTTTACAGGCTTCCCCCGTCCCCCAGCCAGCTGGCCGGCGGGAGAAGCCTCACCCCCACAGCCATTATGCACCTCCATGAACGATTCCCATAGGGAATGATGGGGAATTGATCTGCGGGTATCAGGGGCTCTGGGGGGGGCTGTTTTTTGAGATAGAGGCACCAAATTTTCAGTATAGCATCTAGTGCCTCTCCTCAAAATACCTCCCAAGTTTCAAAAGGATTGGACCAGGGGGTCCAATTCTATGAGCCCCAAAAGAAGGTGCCCCTATCCTTCATTATTTTCTATGGAAGGAAGGCATTTTAAAAGGTGTGCGGTCCCTTTAAATGTGATGGCCAGAACTCCCTTGGAGTTCAATTATGCTTGTCACACCCTTGCTCCTGGCTCCACCCCCAATGTCTCCTGGCTCCACCCCCAAAGTCCCCAGATATTTCTTGAATTGGACTTGGCAACCCTGGGTGGAGAACAACTAGAGACAGGACAATTTCTGTCATGGCAGCACCCCTCTGGAGTGCTTTCTCACTTGAGACTCACCTGGCACCTACTTTGTTTCCTTTTAGGCACCAGGCTTTTATTTCGTAGTTATGTCTTACCAGCCTTTCATTGTTCTGCTTCTTTTAATTGGTAGTTTTTATGCTGTTTATGTCCAGTGGCCATCGCTTTCTTCCCCTTGCTTGCCTGATGCAGCCGTCGCTGCCTCTTCCTCCTCCATTTGCCATGGTTGCTGCTCACATCCCCCCATCTAGTTCCCTTTCTCCCAGGTCACCTGCAACAGCATTTGTTGGGTTGGCAGGCAACCTTCAAAAACGCTTGTTAAATAGATCTCATTTTGCAATAACTATTTTTTTCCCTCCAAATGTTGCAGGGTAACCCCCATTAACTATTTTTTCCATTCTAGGATTTTCCTGCAGACTTAAGGGTTTCCCATAGGTTTGTTGAAAAATACTCCACATTAATATATTTATTTATTTATGTAATTAATTAATTTATATCTCGCCCTCCCCACCAAAGGCAGGCTCAAGGCGACTCACAAACCAAGGGTCGACACCAACACATTAGTGTGACCGATGCAATAAACAACAATAAAAACATAGAACATAAAAACAATGTAAAACATTTGCATGTGCTACTATCATTTTAGTGGGCCACAAAGGTGAAGTGTAAAAATATATGGCCCCATTGTGTGATTTTTCGATCTGCATTATGGCATTACTCAGAAGAAAATACATCGATATTAGGGTTGCCAAGTCCAATTCAAGAAATATCTGGGGACTTCGGGGGAGGAGCCAGGAGACTTTGGCGGTGGAGCCAGGAGCAAGGTTGTGACAAACACAATTGAACTCCAAAGGGAGTTCTGGCCATCACATTTAAAGGGACCACACACCTTTTAAATGCTTTCCCTCCATTAGAAATAATGAAGGATGGGGCACCTTCTTTGGGGGCTCATAGAATTGGACCCCTAGGTTCAATCCTTTTGAAAATTAGAGGGTGTTTAGAGGACAGGCTTTGGATGCTATGCTGCAAATTTCATGCCTCTACCTCAAAAAAAGACCCCCCCCCCCAGAGCTGCAGATACCCATGGATCAATTCTCCATTATTCCCTATTGGAATCAGTCTCCACAAGGAATAATGGAGTGCACAGCAGACATCTCCCCCCCCCCCCCCGCCCCATGGAGAGAGGACCTCCAAAACCAGGGAATCTCCTGCCCCTACCTGGGATTGGCAGCCCTAATTGATATATGATTTATTTATTTTTTAGAATTTGGTCAACCACCGCTATTATGAAGAGTGTGCCTGAAGTCAGATGTACTTTTGAGAATGGTTGAATATGCCTGAATTAATTTAGAATTTAAATTAATCTGTTCAGCTGTTTCTGATATCTGTATATGAATATATGAAACTGCCTTATACCGAATCCTACTCTTGCTCCATCAAAGTCAGTATTATCTTCTTAGACTGGCAGCAGCTCTCCAGGATCTCAGGCAGAGGTCTTTTACATCAGCTACTGCCAGATCTTTTAATGGGAGATGCCAGGGATTAACCTGGGACCTTCTGCATGCCAGGCAGATGCTCTGCCATTGTGTAATTCTGTGGTTCTGGAAATCAAGAAATCTGATTCAATACAGCTCAAAATTCTTAATTTCTTTTTTAAAATTAGTTTGGTTGCTGACATTGTGGTGTTCAACTCTGCTTATAATATGGAGTCATTTCTAACGTCTATTGGGAAATTCATGAAGCTGATGCCTGACCACAGACCCAAGTGTCTGGAAGAATCAATCAGACCAAAATGCCAAGTCCTGTATTTTCCTGTGAAGTTTCCTGATGTGCGCAGGTACGCAACTTTTAATTTCCTTCTCTGCTTTGTGTCATATGTTGTTCCAACTTAATATGGTAATTGTTACTTGTTCAACTTAATATGGTAATTGTTCAACTTAATATGGTAATTGTTACTTGTAAATTGTTACTTGTAAATTTTCATTGATCAGTTCAAGATATGTGCATGGTTAAGGTATTACATTACTGATAAATTTTCCAGTGCATAACTGATCCATTCAGGGTAGTTAACTAAAGCGACATGTAAAGAATGCCGGTTTTGCCAGTAGTCACAATATATTCTGAAGACATTATTCTTACTTAGTTGTTCAAAGAATGTACAATACTACATGCATAGGAGGGAGTAGTTCCCAGAACCTTGTACAGAAATGTGAGTACAATCACCTCTTAGATGAGTAATTTTGCTACTTCTTTAAAAGGATACTGTTGTGTATGTGGACTTTATGTTCCATGTGTGTGGATAGTTCCTGCCTGACTCATTGGAGCCTTAATGGCTGAGCTTGGGGGACTGTGAACAACGGAAAGCAGGATCCAAATCTCTGCTTCCCCAGACCAATGACATTCTAGTGCGGGAACTGTGGTGTTTCTATAGTTGGTCCTGTCTTAGTCTGCTTGTTATCATGCTGATATCACAATAAAAGAGCTTTGATTCACTGCTGCCTGTCTCATCATGCATCAAGCCCACTATTTAACAGACACAGTGCCAGAGACAGCTATCAAAAGGAGTTGTTGGGTTGGACTTGTGCTAAATTGAACGCATTTAACATCATTTGGGTTTACACTAACTAGCACAAAATCTTGTGCGATCAAATATTATAATATATGGAGAGGATATTATAATATATAGAGAGGAAAAGACCAGATGCTGCACAAAAGCTGGAGCTGCTCTAAGATCAGTTATGTTTCTACATGTCCATCGTTGGGTTCAAGCCAATGAGAGTAGGGCGTGGAGTAGAGGTTAGAGGGTCATATTAGGACTGGAAAAGCCCAGCTTCAAATCACCATTCAGCAATGAAAGTTCCATGGCAGATCTTGAGTCAGTCATTCTCTCTCAGCCAAAAGTTACGTTTTAGGATGGCTATGAAGATAAAATGGAGAAGGGGAGAATCACATATTCCGCCCTGAGCTCCTTAGGAGAAGGATGGACTAAAAATGTGAGAAAGCTCATGGAGGCTGCATTCCCAGGAACTTTTGATCATGTAATTAATTTTCTCAGAGCAGACTGTCCTGGTGTACAGTTTGGGGGCTGGAAGGAAGGGCACTTTACTTGGCTTTATATTTTGCAGTTTTGACGCTAATAACCTAATCTGAGCACCTAAGCTTGGTCAATGCGGCTATATGTTTGCTTGCAGAAAAATTACCTTAGGCAGTACACATATCCATCAGCTTTTCATCAGCTAAATGTGATCAAAAAAAAAAAAATTGATTAAAACCTTTAAAATAGACTATTCAGAAAAAAAAACACAATTTAGTTGTTCTTAAATTTACTTACTTGTAAAGAGAACTCTTTTTCTGTTTAGTGTGCACGTTTAAAATGTGTCACATCATGACTATAAATACCATGTGTTTAGAATCTTGGTGCTGCTGTCTCTACATAGAAATAAATAAATAAACACCACAAGAGGTAAGGAACCATGCTTACCAAGGTACCAACAAATGCTGAATCATTGTGCAATTTCAACTAACTTTTTTTCAGATTGTTGTTGCTATTCCCGCCCCCCCCCCCTCCTGGAACAAGATCATGTGTTAAATAAATGTTGAATGCACCTGTGGCAATTGAATACAGTTTATTAATTTCATCTGTATTACTCCAGTGAAATCTAGCTTAATGGAAATGGAGGAGAAAAAGGTTAAGAAATATCATGGCCAAACTTAGATTCATAAAGCAGGCTCTTAGCCCAGAGTGTTTTTCTAGTTATTTTCAAATGGTAATTTTGCTTTATCCAAACCAAACTCATACAGTGTAAGTAAGTGATTATTTGCATGACTGACAGTCATTTGAATGCCTGCAGTCTTTTAAAATGCATAATTTTGCAGAGATTGGGGAGGGGGGCTATGAACAGTAAAATAACCAAGGTGATTTTTTTCTCCTTGCTTTGACCTCCTTTTAGTCATTTGCTGTAATACGATTTTCATTTGTACACGTGGAAGAGACAAGCTAAAAAACAAAAGCAGTAACCATTTAGAATACGACCGTGATTTGTAAAAAAAAAAAAGTATTCCGTTTTTTTAAGTTAATATTATGACTGCAAAGCAGAGGAGAAATGCATTAATGCATCCTGTTTGACCTTACAATCAGTTGTAATAGAGGCAGCACATAGCATTTCACTTTGGAAAATAAATTATGGTTAGTTGTAGCTTTTTTCTTTTTTTTTGAAGAAAAAGGGTGCACCCATGCCCTAACAGTGAAGCTGTGCAAATCCAAATAGAAGAACTCTGAAACTAGAAAATGCTGTGAAATGCAGTAATAACGTTTAATTTGCGGTAGAGATGCTGTGAATTGGGGTTTTTATGACATTCGAATGAGGTTGTAAGCACGTAATTCACTTTGGGTATAACTGAAGCTCTGTCCTAGTTGTATTTTCTTCAGCATTTATATTTGTTTTCAGGTACTGGAGTGCAGAAGCATATGGAATTATTTCTAAATTATTTCAGGATTGTTAAACTCAAGCTTATTTCCCCCCCTTTGTACAATGTTTTAACAGTGATGACAGCAAAGAGAGCCCTCTAGGCCAATTTAAGGATATCTCTGGATCTGCTCTGTATAGAGATGTATTGTGCAACTCCCCACAATGAAAGTCATTAGACCTCTCCAGGTGTTGGATTTCTGCCACTATGATCATGCATACTGGGATAAGGGTACCACATGTGATCCTGATAGATGGAGCTGCCATTTTGCATGGAAGGGATATAAGGGGGGGGGGGGCTCCCTCTGGGTATCCTACCCCCCCAGGGAAAGTGTATGCGCAATACATAGCCTCTCCTCTCCCGGTGTAGTGAACGTCGCGTGGTCACTGTCTGGCTATGCCTGGCAGATGGTCACTGCAATGGCCTCTCCTGCATTACTGCATCCGTAGCAACACCTTCTCGCTGGTCCCCCCCGTTTTTCACAGAGTTTGCTACGTCATGGTGCGACCGAATTGTCCGGCGGTATAACCGGATGGGCAGGCTGGGCCCACCAACCTCGCCAGCCTAAGAGAAGGAAAACTCTAACATCAAACCCGGGCAGATAGAGCTCATTAATGTAACACCTACCACCTGGAGGACTCGCTGCCGGCGTCCCGGCTTACTGGGCCATGGCAGATGACCCCCAGGTGAAAGGGTGGAGCCAGTACCGCGCACACTGCGCTTCACCTAAAAAATTCCTCTGCGCAGGCCTGAAGGGCATATCCACATACACAACCCACAACACATCAAGTCCTGCAGCGATGGGCTAGGGGCGAAACGGCAGGTGGAAGGTGCCACTGGAAGCCGCAGTCCCGATCCTGCATGTAGGCGGTTCAGGGTATTGGTCGCCTGATGCTAACCCGGAGACGAAAGCATTTTTCGGCAGCACCCTGAACGACCAAGCAGCCTTATCTAGGGACAGCACTGCTTGCTCCACACGGAGAGGGGCCTAGAAAAGGTGGCCTAAACAAAGCTCGTCTCCCCCACCCCAGTCGGCTAGCCGCGGTCAACGGGCATCCTTACTTGCGGTCAAAAAATAACAACAAAGAAAAGGCATGCACCTGCCTCACAAAGTGTGCAAAGACTAAAGCTTGCGTGTTGGAACATCAGAACCATGCTTGACACAGTAGACAGTGGTCGCCCTGCACGACGCTCTGCTCTAGTTGCCCACGAACTTCTCAGGTTGAATATCAACATAGCAGCTCTCAGTGAGGTCCGTTTCCCTGAGGAAGGTAGTCTTCAAGAACACGGTGCTGGCTATACCCTCTACTGGTCGGGTAAGTCAAAGGCTGAGAGCCGCCTTTCTGGCGTTGGCTTCATGGTCAGGAACTCCATTGCCTCCAAACTCGAAAACCTGCCAACAGGTCACTCAGATCGCATCATGTCCATGCGCCTCCCACTTCAAAACAAGCAGCATGCAACACTCTTCAGTGTGTATGCCCCAACCCTTCAAGCAGATCCTGCAGAAAAGAACAAGTTCTATGCTGATCTACGCAACCTCGTACGGAAGACCCCTACAGAGGACAAGGTGATCATCCTTGGCGACTTCAATGCCAGAGTAGGTAAAGACTCGGAAGCCTGGAAAGGAGTACTTGGCAAACACGGCATTGGCAACTGCAATGACAACGGGCGCCTCCTGCTAGAATTCTGCATGGAGCACCAGCTCACCATCACCAACACTATCTTCCAGCAGAAGAACAGTCTGAAGACAACCTGGATGCACCCACGGTCCAAGCACTGGCACCTTATCGACTACATTCTGGTGCGCCAGAGAGACCTTCGAGATGTCTTACACACCCGAGTAATGCCCAGTGCAGAATGTCATACGGATCATCGTCTTGTACGCTGCAATCTCCGTCTTCACTTTAAACCCACACCCAGGAGAGGAGGTATCCCTCGGAGGAAGTTTCAGGTTGGCAGTCTCCAGTCAGCCGAAGTTAAAGCTGCCTTCCAGGCAAAACTCCAGTCAAGAATTGAGGACCCCAGTTGCCCCACAGACCCTTCTCCAGAAGCACTCTGGGAACACCTAAAAACTACCGTCCTGCAGATCTCTGAAGAAGTCCTCGGGTTCTCCACAAGGAAGAACAAGGACTGGTTTGATGAGAACAATCAAGAGATCCAAGGTTTACTGGCGAAAAAGAGATCTGCCTACCAAGCACATCTTGCTCAGCCCTCCTGTCCTGGGAAAAAAGCAACCTTTCGCGCTGCATGTAGCAACCTCCAGCGCAAGCTTCGAGACATTCAGAATGATTGGTGGACCAAGCTTGCAGAGAGAACCCAGCTGTGTGCAGACACTGGTGATTTAAGAGGGTTCTACGAAGCCCTGAAGGCAGTATATGGTCCATCATATCAGGTTCAGAGTCCCTTGCGTAGTGCAGACGGCCAAGTGCTCCTCACAGACAAGGCATCCATACTGAACTGGTGGTCGGAGTATTTTCAGGTTCTCTTCAGTGCCAACCGCGTAGTTCAAGATTCAGCAATCCACCTCACCCCACTTCAACCAGTGAAAACAGAGTTGGATGAGATCCCCACCCTAGAAGAGACTGTTAAAGCCATTAAGCAACTGAAAAGTGGCAAGGCAGCAGGAGTTGATGGAATTCCACCAGAGATCTGGAAGCATGGGGGCACAGTACTACATAGCTCACTTCACAAAGTACTTGTCACCTGCTGGGAACAAGGCAAATTACCTCAGGACTTTCGCGATGCAATCATCATCACCCTATACAAGAACAAAGGGGAAAAGTCAGACTGCTCCAACTACCGGGGGATAACCCTGCTCTCCATCGCAGGCAAAATCCTTGCCAGAATACTCCTGAACAGACTGGTGCCCACCATTGCAGAAGAACTCCTCCCAGAGAGCCAGTGCGGCTTCAGAGCTAACAGGAGCACCACTGACATGGTATTTGTTCTCAGGCAGCTCCAAGAGAAATGCAGGGAACAGAACAAGGCTCTGTATGTGACTTTTGTCGACCTTACCAAAGCTTTCGATACCGTTAGCAGGAAAGGCCTGTGGCAAATCTTGGAACGTTTAGGATGTCCCCCAAGGTTCCTCAGCATGATCATCCAGCTACACGAAGACCAGCAAGGCCAAGTCAGACACTGCAACGACCTCTCGGAGCCCTTCCCAATAGGCACAGGCGTAAAGCAAGGCTGCGTTCTCGCGCCAACTCTCTTTATGATCTTCTTTAGCATGATGCTTCAAAGAGCCGCAGTAGATCTAGATGATGACGATGGTGTCTACATCCGCTATCGCACCGATGGCAGCCTGTTCAACCTGAGGCGACTAAAGGCCCACTCCAAGACAATGGAAAAACTCATCCGAGAGCTACTGTTTGCTGATGATGCTGCACTCGTCTCCCACTCGGTATCAGCTCTGCAGCATATGACGTCCTGCTTTGCAGAGGCTGCCAAACTATTCGGTCTAGAAGTTAGTCTGAAGAAGACAGAAGTTCTCCACCAGCCTGCACCCCAGGAAGATTATCACCCTCCCTGCATCACTGTGGGTGAATCAGTTCTGAAGACAGTCCAGCAGTTCAGCTACCTGGGGTGCATCATCTCCTCAGATGCCAAGATCGACAAGGAGATTGACAACAGGCTGGCAAAGGCAATCAGAAGCTTGCAGCCTGCAGCATAGCTGCTAGGCTGCTTCTGCGCTGTTTGCCTCCCTGGGAGGGAAGAGTCAGAAGTCGCCCGTTTGGGCGCGCAATGTGAGGGGCGGGGCTAGCTGCTTTAACAGCTAGCTCCACGTTCCCCTCAGCTCATTCTGTCGTTGATCGGCGTTTTCGGATGGCTCGGAGTTTGTGTGTGAGCTCCTGACGCGTCGGGGCTGTCTGGGCCGTTTGTGGAGCGTCTGGTGGATCGACTAGAGCTGAGAGCGTCGAGGGATCATTCTTCCTTTAAACAGTTTGATTACCAGGGCTTGCTGTGTGCCCTGGAGATAGTTTATTTTGTGGGCTGTTGCTGGGTGTTCTTCTGGGTTGGTTTTTTCACAGGGGCTAAAGGAACTTCGCCTTTTGGGGGTAAAGAGAAGTCCATTGGGATCCCCCCCCCTCTTTTCTTACTGGCTAACTGACTAGCCCAGTTTTGGCAGCTAGGCAGGGGCAGCCCTGGTTAGCACTTTGAGGGGAGAAAAGGAAAGGTCCCCTGTGCAAGCACCAGTCGTTTTTGACTATAGGAACATTGCCTTGTGGGGGTAAAGAGCAGTCCATTGGGATCCCCCCCCCCCTTTTTCTTACTGGCTAACAGACTAGCCCAGTTTTGGCAGCTAGGCAGGGGCAGCCCTGGTTAGCACTTGGAGGTTAGCTTCAGGGGTCTCTGAGCGGGGGGTTTTCTTAGGAGGTGGGGTGGTCTGCCTCCCCCCCTTTTATTTTTGGGGAAGAGAACAGCCTGGAGGGACTGGGGCTCTGTGGGCGAACTCCACCATCTCCAGCTATAAAGGGTGCAGGCAGAGGGGCTTGGAAAACCTCAGCCTGCGACTCTGCCGGCCAGGAGGGAAGGGCTCGGTGGTCATCTTCAGCATCTCCTGCTATAAGGGGGTACAGGCAGTTAGGTGTGAAAAACCTCAGCCTGCATCCCTGAAGATCTTATTTTGAGGCTCAGGTCTGCCCCCCCCTTTCTGTTTAGGGGATCAGATTGCCTTGGTGGGTTGGAGGGGACCTTTGGTGGCTATTTAGTCCTGTTGCTGGGGGAAGATTAGGCAGCCATTTTCTGCCCTTTCTTGGAGGGAGATAGGGCATTTAAGAGAATAGTGGCAGCCATTTTGTGTGTCTTCCCTGGGGAAAGGGAGTGCAGCCATTTTGCTTACTTAATGAGAGAGTGGAGCAGCCATCTTAGGTCTCCTTTCTTGTAGGGTGCAGCAGCCATTTTAGGACTGGATTAGAGCCCCGTGGCGCAGAGAGGTAAAGCTGCAGTACTGCAGTCGGAGCCCTATGTGCATGACCTGAGTTTGATCCCGGTGGAAGCTGGGTTCAGGTAGCTGGCTCCAGGTTGACTCAGCTCTCCATCTTGGGGAGGGAGGGTTGCTCAGTGGTAGAGCATCTGCTTGGTAAGCAGAAGGCCCCAGGTTCAATCCCCGGCATCTCCAACTTAAAGGGTCCAGGCAAATAGGTGTGAAAACCTTAGCTTGCGACCCTGGAGAGCCACTGCCGGTCGGAGGAGATAATGCTGACTTTGACGTAACGAGGGTCTGATTCAGTGTAAAGCAGCGTCATATGTTCATATGTTTTATTTCGGAGGTGATTGTTTGCTCAGACAATTCTGTGGCAATATGGCTGGGGGTGTGGGCCCAGGCAAGCCTAAAGGCAACAAGCCTGCACCCATACCATCTAGAGGCCTGCTAGGAGGCCACCACCCTTGTCATCTTTGGAGGATGAGGATGGAGCAGCAGTAGAATCTAGTATGCTGCACAGGCTAAGGGCGCCTGAGCAGGCGTTAGGTGTCCCTTCTCCAAGTGGGGGGGGAGGGATGAGGCAATCCAAGAAGGCAAGGCAAGTTAACATTCTCACCAGGCTGTCTATACTTGAGGGCAGGTATGGTGGAGTCGTGCCTGGCAGGGACATCGATCTCAGTGGTCCTGATGCAGGTGCGGTGGATGCAGCTGGGACATCCGGTGTTGGTTTGCCAGTGGTTCCTGCTGGCCTTGGAGGTAGGTGTTGTGATAACTTACAGGTGGGGCCTGGACAGGTTTGGCCATTGGCTGTATGGGGGCCTGCTTTGGCGGCTGGGCAGGGTACTTCAGGAGTGAATACTGTGGTGCCTGCTTCTTCCGGGGCGTGAGTACCGCAAAATTGGGCATGGACAGGTATGCATACCTTGTCGGGGATCAGGTGGAGGGTAGATGAACTTGGCGGGACCAGCTAGGGGGCACCTTCTCCTTGGGATGGTGCCTTTTGCAGCCTTGCCCTCTGGGGAGGTTGCTTTACCGCTTGGGGATCATCTGCTTCCTGCCGCCAGGGTAAAATTTTGAAGGGGGAATATGTGGACATTTTTTCTCTTCTCTATCGTGAGTTAAAAAAAAAAAAAAGGATACGGAGGAATTTGATGAAAAAGTGAAGTAGAAGTTAAAGCAGCGAAGAGTGGACAGGACCTGGGCAAATTGGGTTCCTGGGTTCTGTATTTATGCTGTGGAGATTGCCAGGGCACAGCCGTGGCGCGCGGCGTCCCTGTTCCAGTACATGGATATAATCTACAAGGGCTATACGGCCTTTAGCGGGCCAGCCTGGTTACAATATGCCCAGGAATTTCGGATGAGGGCTGCCCTGTATCCGTCTCTTCATGGGATCGGATCCATCAGCAGCTTTGGCTGCAGGTGATGGCCCCGCTTGCTTTGCTGGGAATTAGGAGTCCCTGGGGTATGTGATAGGACGGTGTGCCAGCTTAAGCACGAATGCCCCTGTAGGGGATCCCACTCTTTTGGTGAATGCCCTAAAGCTCGGGGGTGTAGGAGTGCAAAGAAGCCTGGAGGAGGCAGAGGAGCCTTTCCGGCTGAGAAAGGGACCCAGCCCGATATGGGTTGGATCTCGAGCAGTGGCTGGTGAGGTACCCTCAAAGGGTTGATACCTGGTATTTGTTAGAGGGTTTAAAGTGGGTTTCGGATCCTTTTCCAGGGTCCTCGAGTTCCGTTTATGTCAGGTAACCTTTAAGTTTGTTTGGGGTTTGGAATAGGTTGTGAGGGATAAGATGGTTAAAGTGGTCGTTCCTGGTAGGGCTTTTCTTAGGAGGCTTTGTGATGCTATGGCAGGATTACGCTTGCCTCAGCATAGGACTAGGGTTACGTGCAGCATGAGGGATGATTCAAGGGTTTGGCAGGAATTTTTGGAGTCTTTTAATGGAGTCTCCTTTTGGGGGGAGGAATTGAGGCTTAGCTCCAAGTCATGTCTGAGGCTGCTGGTTCCTTGGGTTCTGGGGTTTATTTCCGTGGACATTGGTGCACGGCTAGCTGGCCTGATTTGTGGGCAAGGGTAGGGGTGAACTGGGATCTCACGTTTCTTGAGTTCTTTCCCATCTTAGTTGCAGTTTGGCTGTGGGGGAAGGATATGGCCAATCACACCGTTCATTTTTGGTGTGATAATATGGCAGTGGTCCACGTCATTAATTCCCTTTCATCCAAATCTGGGTAGGTTATGAGATTGGTGAGGGCCTTCACTCTGCGTTGTTTGCAGCTTAATATTCTGTTTTAGCCAAACTTGTTCCTGGGGTAAGTAATGGGGTGGCTAACGCTCTATCTCGTAAACAGATGGAGAGATTTCATCAGCTGGCCCCAGAGGCAGACAGGTGCCAATGCCCCAGGAGCTAAGGCTGATTGGAGAGCCGAAGCCTGCAGAGCGATAGGTCTAGCTATTGCGCCTAGTACGCTGAAGTCTTACAAACGGGCTGTGCGGCAGTTTGAAGACTTTAGGGCTGTGGTAGGGTGCCGCAGGGTGTGGCCCCTTCCGGTGGAGGTATTACTCCATTACTGTGTTTTGCTGAGAGGTAAGGGGTTGGCAGTGCGATCCATTAGGGGGCGCCTGTCTGCGTTGGCTTTGCCAGCAAGGCACTAGGGTTACAGGGAAGACACGGTGGACTTTTGTCTTCGAAAGATGTGGGAGGGGTGGTCTAGAGAGGCCGGTCCCAGGGTCGATATGTGGAGTCCCGTGTCTCCTTCGGTTTTACATGGTTTGATGAGGGTCTGGGACGTGGTGTGTGCTTCGCATTTTGAAGCATGTTTGTTCCATGCTGCGTCCTTATTAGCCTTTTTGGGGGGCTCTTAGGGTGAGTGAGCTGTGATGAGGCACCAGTCTTGGGCGGTGACGGCCTGGGCTTTTGTGAGCTGGGGTTGTCAAGGGTGCAGTTTTGGGACCCACTCCTTTAGGACTGGGGCGGCCCCTACAGCGGTGGTCATGGGGATCCTGCTACTTCTATTCTGAGGCTGGGTCGGTGGCGTTCATCGGCCCATAAGGCCTATGTACAACCTTTTGGTTGTTGGAATGTTATTGGTTCTGTTTGTGTTAACTGTTTTTTCTCTTTAGATGCTGCTGTTCCTGGCCAGAGGAGCCGGAGCCGAGTTCTCATCTGCGGCCATAGACACGTGTTTTGGGCTGCTCTTCAGGCATGGAGAACTGCGGTTGGCTCTCAGCTGGGACTCAGCCAGCATGCCGTTGTCGAATGGCTGGGGCACCGGGGCCTTCAGTGGCCGTGCTTGCTGCCATTTCGATTCAATTATAGAGCGGGTCCTCCTCCTCAGATCTTAATTATTTACCTGGGAGGTAATGATCTGGGGTTGTTGAAGGGCAAGGCCTTGGTATGGCAGGCCCGTGATGATTTCCAGCACATTCGGGAGCGATGGCCGGGGACCATCATAGTGTGGTCAGCCATGCTGCCCCGCCTGGTATGGCGTTGTGCTTTGGACCCCACAGTGATAGAAAGGGCTAGATATAAGGCCAACAAGGAAATTAAAAAGCTGCTGGAAAGGGGTTTGGGCCACTTTTTGCCCCATCCGGATATTTTGGTAAGATGTCCTGGCCTCTACAGAGGGGATGGGGTCCATCTCTCGGAAAAGGGTAATATGCTTTTCCTGAGAGATTTGCAGCAAGGGTTGCGGGTGGCTTTGGGCCTCCCGGTGGGCGCTAAGCCCTAAGTAGAGACTTGGCCTTAGTAGTGGCAGGTTTTTGGGGTTTAGGACACTATGCGGCTAGGGGAGGACTGCGAAGCATCCCCCTTTTGGGGAATTTGGGGTCTGGCATGAACAACCTGGGGTTTGAAGACCCGGGTTTGGAGATTGCAGACTGTCCAGGAGGCTCGGCTAGAGGGTGCCTTTCTGGCGAGACGTGCGTCTGGGTTTGGGGCCCTCTGGTGCGTGCCTCCCTGCTGGGCCTGCCTGGAGGGAGCTGAGTCGCTCAGCTCCGGCTGGGGGGCTGGGTCTCTCGCCCGTTAATGGCAGGGGAGCGGTCGCGGTGACCCCTAGCCCTGGCCAGGCCGCTGGTGGGGTACCCTTGCTGTTTATGCTGTTAGTTAATAAAGTGGCCCAATTTTATTCCAATGCATTGTGTCTGACTCTTTATTCCGAACTTGGGGGGCAAACCGTGCATTTGGCCGACTGCACAAAAGAGTGTGGAGCAACAAGCATCTGAAAAAAGGCACAAAGATCAATGTTTACAAAGCGGTTGTGATGACAACCCTCATCTACGGCTCCGAATCATGGGTTTTATACCGCCATCACCTGCGACTCCTCGAGCGCTTTCATCAGCGCTGCCTTCGCACCATCCTCAACATCCACTGGAGTGACTTTGTGACCAACACTGAAGTCCTCAAGCGGGCGGAGGTTACCAGCATCGAGGCACTGCTGCTGAAGACGCAGCTGCGCTGGGCAGGGCATATTTCTAGGATGGAAAACCACCGCCTTCCCAAGATTGCCCTGTATGGCGAACTCTCCACCGGCCATCGAAATAGAGGGGCACCAAAGAAGAGGTACAAGGACTCCTTGAAGAAATCCCTTGGCACCTGTCGCATCAACCATCACCAGTGGTCTGACCTAGCCTCAGATCGCAAAGCATGGAGGCACACCATCCACCAGGCTGTCTCTTCCTTTGAGAACGCATGCATAGCTGGTCTTGAGGACAAAAGGAGATTGAGGAAGAATCGCACTGCTACAGCACCAACCCTAAATCAGACTTTTCCCTGCAGCCACTGTGGCCGGACCTGCCTGTCCCGCATTGGTCTTGTCAGCCACCAGCGAGCCTGCAGCAGACGTGGACTATTGCACCCTTCTTAAATCTTCGTTCGCGAAGCCAAGCTGAGAGAGATATATATGTAGAAGATCATAGGTCTGGAAGGGGTGTACTGAGGCTGAAAAACAGATTGGTTGCCCCCTCCCAACAAAAATGGCAAATATATATTGGGAAAATGATGTGTAGTGCTTTCTCCTGGTATGCATGGTTGGAGCACCAGGGATATAATGTCTGAAAGGAACATGCAGAGGAGAGAAGTGAATTTACACAGGTGTTGACTGAGTGCGGTTTTCTTTCATTTAATTTTAAGAACCCATCTGCAGTTCATTCCTGTGATAAAATGTGAAACTCCCTGCACGGCAGTCAAGTGAAGGCAAGTTGCCCATTGTGGCTCCGCCTTTGTAGGGAGGAAAGAGCTGCCTCTGTGCCCCTCCTCTGAACAGTCTTGCCAAGGCTAGCCTGTTTACTCTGGAACAAGCTTTATGCTTGGCAGGATGACCTGCATAGTCCCACTATACTATACAGAATGTAGTCCTGAAGTTACAAAGTAATAGGTTGCTAGGAATTTGTTACCCTGTATAGTGATGTTGTCGCATAAGAACTAATATTTAATTTGCCATTTTTGGTAGAGTCTTTGAAATATGCTACTGTACCTAAAAATACACCCTTCAACTTTTGGTATTAACTTGTATACATAAGTAGTTAGGTGAAAACAGCAAGATCTGTAGTCCAGTAAAGCTGGATCCAGTAGGAATGGCCTGTAACTGGTGGCGTAAAAGACTGGCCCTCACAGATAAAAGAGGATTGTTGAGATTCAGTGGTCTTCTGTTTAATTTTGCTAGGGGAGTAAATTGTCTCATTTGCCTTTAGGTTTATTTCACATTATCATATTTGTGAAAAATATGGGAAAGGGAAAAAACACAGCTATACTACTTCAGCATAGGTATCAAAGTGACCCTACATTACAGCAAAAAGCAGTGGAAGCCTGATAGCTTTCTCAGTCATGGCATTAGCCACTAAGAAAAAAATCAGGCCTCAAGAATAACTTTCTTCAGAAATGCAGGACAAAGGAGAGACAAATTTGGAATTGGGTCAAAAATACCCCTCATTGAAAACATCAGAAACCCACAAAACCGTAAATGGGGTCAAACTGACCCCACCATTTTATTATTATTATTGCCAAGCTGCATTGGATTCAAAAAATGTGCAACTGGAGCACTGAACTCTTAAGAATACTTACTTTGAGAAGCTTCCTCCGGGTCCTCTCATTTGGAGAAATTGCTATGGTGGCATCATAAAAGACTCTGGAGTGTTTTGGAGGGGAGCAGATGTTCTTGTTTGTATGCATCAATATTATGTGCCAGATATGAGAATATTTATTATTGATGGATAAAGTATTTATATTGTGAAATTATTCTGAGGCTGGTGAGCGTGGAGGCATATGCCTTTTTTCCTCTGCTCCATTTATCCACGTTGCTCTTTTGGTTTACACACACCATTTTTAAAGCAGAAAACACACTTTGGAATATATAAAACTGTTTATTTTAAAGAAAGCAGTCATTGTAACCTTACACACACACACACCTAATTTGTAAAGTTCATAAGGTAGCTCGGGGTTGGGAATTTTGAGAGTGAACAGGTGGCTGTGGGTCATGTAAACTAACTTCCCCCTGTAAAGTTGAGTTGATCAAATCAGAGGTTTGGAAAATTTGAAGGAGAAACCAAACCAATCATCTCAGTGGACAGGTCAATAGTACCCCCAGTTATGATTATGCATAGTGCTTTCATTTTGAAGCCAAGTCTATTGGGGCCAGATTGACCCCATTTTCCCTTTTTGATGAAACTCAAAATTTTAAAAAGAAAGGCAGTGGGGGAGGGGAGAGAGGAACTTCAGAGCACTGCAGTTCAACAGGAGTTTGGTGCCTATAGAAAGCTTTTAAATGGGTACACCATTTTCTCCCCCATGACTCCAGGGTAACCCCCCCCCCAAAAAAAAAATGCTTGGGAGGGTTAAACTAACATCTTCCATTGGGAGACAGGAGCAAATACGTGTGTTGAATGGCAGCACACTTGATCATTTTTCTCAACAGAGCATCTCCTAGCTTTAGCCCTAGACCAAGAACGTAGCCATGCCAGGCAAAGCCATTATTGTGAAAGCAAGCTTTACAAGTTGGATTGCATTCCGCCAAAGGAATGGACACTTTCCTGTGATCTGCTACTGCTGCCTCAT
This sequence comes from Heteronotia binoei, assembly GCF_032191835.1. Taxonomy (NCBI): domain Eukaryota; kingdom Metazoa; phylum Chordata; class Lepidosauria; order Squamata; family Gekkonidae; genus Heteronotia; species Heteronotia binoei. The sequence continues at coordinate 10,356,594 of NC_083238.1, read as the reverse complement.
CCTTAAAAGATAGTTAACAAAACACCCCATATAAATGACCCTCCTATTACACAGGTCCCTTCTTTCCCTGGAGCCCTTTGGGGAAAGGGCAATGTGTTGTGCTCCCCTTAATAAAAGAAGAGGATTGTGTCAGCAGCCATGGGGTGTTGCATAGACCTTCCTCCATTGCAGCAGGAGAAGGAGGCTCTGATTGCTAAATGGCAACACAATGAATGGGAAAAAAAAAATCCTCTCTTACTATGTAGCATCCCGCTCCATTCAAGAAAGAAGTCGTAGGGATAGTGCAGTTTCTTCTGTTTGTGCTGGCATTGGACCCTGTCTCCATTCCGTGGACTACATAGATGATTCCAGCCAAGGTGGCGGAACCAGTTCTTCATTGAGGGTCTAAGAGCCACATTCTGGGTGTTGTGACAGTAGCCAGTTTCCTTCAGTTGCCCTTTCCACACCACCTCCCTTGTTGGAATCTGCTGGGCCTCTTAGATAACTTCTAGAAAAAGTACTAGCTGAACATTAATATGTTACTTATGTTTTAAGAAGTTCCTTTTAAAGTTAAATCTATGTCCTAAAGCACTTAAAATCCATGTTAGACAAATGACAGCCCAGAATAAAAAGGAACAGATGGGAGAACTAGGGTTATAGTAAAAGATAATGAGAGCTCCTCTCATTAAAGCAAGTTGTTGGTGTTATATACAGGGCTTGCTTTAGATTTTGAAATGTGGAAAGTCAGTTATCTTAAAATATGTTTCTTTCTGGGATTGTGGAATACCAGAAAGATTATAAGAGAGGGAGAACCGCAGAAAGAAGGAGTGGTTCACCTTCAACGTAGTTATGATTGGAGATCCAGCTGGATCCTGCAAAGTCCTTGGGAATAAGTTGGAGAACTCACAATTAAAGCAACAGAAAAAAATGGTTGCAGAAAAGAGGGCAAATTATATGGTGTAGTTAATATGTTTGTTGGGCCATTTGGTCCAACATATTGTGCCATAAGAGTTCCGTTGCAAGATAAGCCCTACCAAAAGGCATCAAATTCAGATAGTGAAAAGAGGCTGTTAAGGCAAGCACAAAATCATGCTAATCCAGCACTGGTCCTCGTTTGCCCTGTTAACCTCTGCTGTGCCACCACTGGTGTTCTGCCTCCTTCTCTATTCCACCCAACTACCACAACCCACCTTTGTATGTTGGCTTCAGCATGTCTTTATGCATGTTTACTGTACATGTGTATCTGCTTGGTCTATAAAGACAAGTATTGTCTTCTCTGACTGGCAGCAACCCTCCATTATCTCAGTCAAAGTCTTTCACATTGCCTACTACCTGATCCTTTTAACTGGAGATGTTGGCTATTGAATCTGGGACTTCATGCATATCTTAAATAAGCTAATTTCTTTTCTTTTCTTTTTTATTATTTGGGTCAGTTATTTTTTTTTATTTTTCTTTAACTAATGCTTAGTAATTCAGTTGAGATTTTATTTTTGTCCTTCCCTAACTCCAGAGTATGTAGCAGTTGAATTCTCTTTGCAGACTACTTAACTTTGTTACGTTAGGTACTCGTCATGTTGCATACAACACATTCCCATAAAAGTTGCATTTTGTATTTACAGAGAAATTTCTCTTGAGAGTTCAGGTCTTGTAAAACATTCTTGTTCTACAGCATGAGCAAATTATTACACTCTGGGGCATTACAGGCGAAGTATACCGATGAAAAGAATTTTTTTCATTAAAATACAGTTTATATTGATAAAACAGATTACTAACATTTGATGAAATGTGAAACTTGGATTTACCCCTATCACTAAATTGCCAGTAGGTTTATTTTAGCAGGGAAGCTGGCATGGAATGTGTAGCAGAACCAAACATTGCACAGTGCCTGTTAGTTTTGCATTCGATTAAATTGTGCTTCAGTTAAAATAGTGGGTATGTGTGTGTGTGTGTTGAGGGGGGTGGGGAGCTTCTACTGTTTCTGTATCTTAAAGTGGCAGAATGTGGTAACTAGGAATATTAGAAAAGAAAAGCTGTTGCGTTATCAGTTTTGTCACGGTCATTTATCAATCACTATTTCAAACATTGACAAGTGGTAATTTAATAGGGAATGACCCTGTTGGCAGGAAGTTCTAATGACAGATGATGCAAACTCATTTATCATTATGGGGCTGTGCTGGCTTCTTACCTTTCTCAGTATCACAGCTCATATTTTCTAAGTCTGGGATGTGGGAAGCCACAAAGGGGCAAAACCTATGGCAGAAAGCCTGCATCCACTCCTGTCGCTTTAAAGCGGTTAACTCTTACTTCACAGATTGTTCTCTGTGCGCAGGCCTGGCTTCTTGATAACAATTTAAACACCTGCTGGATTTGTATGCAGTATTGTATATCTAAAAGGCAGTTGGGCATTTGTGTCATTGGTCATGCTGAATGCCTGAAGATTTCAGACTTGGCAAGTGCCCCCCCCCCCTCCTGAGCATCAGGCAAGTGTGTGGGAATGGAGAGGGACACAGGGGCATTCTGCCAAATTGTGGGGAATGTGAGAATACAGGAACATGCCCCAGAGGATTCTGTGTCATTGTATAGACTCTGGAGGTATTATTTGTTTGTTGGTTTAAAAAAATACCTAAAATGCCAAACCAATACACACAAAGTCCGCAGTACACAACAGTCACAACAGCTAATGAGATTAAAATACAGATATAAGTTACAGTGTATTATAATCAATAGTTACAGAAACTCAGGCTATAATTGACAAGATAGCATAAAATCAACCCCTCCCTTTTGTTATGAACTCTCACAGCAAAGTCCTGAGTCAAAGGCAGCCGCTTCATAAGTTGGAGGATAGCAGCGCAACCTCGGAGAGATGGAGAATAGTTGACTTTGGATGAGGATACTTTATGGGTATGGGAAATGAATTCTGTTTTATATTAGTCCTAATTGGTTGTTGGTCTGCCATGCTTTTTTTCAAACCTTTGTTTGGTCATTTCATCACTTGGGTGGACATTAATTGTGACGTGTAAATTGGCTGACTTAGCCTGTTAAGTTAATTACTTGTTTTATTCTTTCATCACAAATTTTGGCAGAGACCAGTGTGAATATGGGAGGGGGGGGGGTAGCAGTGGAGAGAGTATGGGACAGTGTGTCCAGCAGTATGTTATAGGGATGGCAAGACACTCACAAGATCGAGTGCTTTTGTGGTAGCAAAGATATGGTACAACCAACAAAGAGCTGCAAGTGTCCAACTACTGGGCTTTCCTATTGCATAACACTTTCTCCCCACAGAGTGAGTAAGAAATTCATAAAATGCAGCTCCAAGGAGGAGCAGAGTTATGCCAAGGACAGTTCTATTAACTGTCCACTCTAGTCTCCTTGGCCATCTCATTAGGATGCATTATAACTATCCCTTCCTAATCAGTTTCAATAGCTAGCAGTTAGTAAACCTGGGCTCTGTTTATTCATTGATGGTCTTCTGTGTAGTCCCACATGGGGACTCTGCGTGAGCAGGCTGACTGCAGAGAGGTTTTTACAGTTAAAAGCCTCCAGGGGTGTTGTGTGCCCCTGGAGCCAGAAGAGATCATTCCCACCAAAACAGTCAAGTGCTCCAGAAGACCAGCTGCTGAAGGGGAAAGTTCAAGCTTTAGTTCCTCCAGCATTGTTCATTCTTGCAAGTGTATTTTGGGCCTTTGGTTGCTTGCCTCCTGCCCAACCCTGCTTCATTCTGGTGGCAGGTGGCTTATTCACTCCTGGCTGGTTATGGCACAGAGGGCTTTATTTAAAAAGTGCACCCGTTGTGCCAAGATGACACAGACGCATGAGCATGATGTTTGCTTGTTGTGTATAGATGAAGGGCACAATGTGTCCAATTGCAAGGCTTGTCAACGGTTCACCTCTAAGTCTAGAAGGGACAGAACTTCCAAGCTCAAAGTGGTCATTTGGGAGAAAGCCCTTAAGACCACCAAATCCTCCTTTGGATCCATCTTTGGCCCTGGGGGAAACTCCCAAGCCATTCCCATACAATTCCACCAAGTCAGTTTCATTGGGGTCCTGATCTGTTCGAGGTCATGGTCTCCTCAGGTGCAGAGATATTCCCTGGGTGCCCTGCCAAACAACTTAAATTGAAGTCCAAATTTAAGGGGAACTTAATAGTTGATATCTGGAGACCAAAAAAGAAAAAAAGGGTAACTCTAAATAATATACTTATTTCTCTGAAAGACATAGATTCTTTCCAAAAATAAATATTTCCTGATCTTGTCTTATTTGATTACTAAGGTTCATAAGGTAAAGATTCTACCAAAGACTTTTTCAGACCACAATGATTTTAGTTTGATTTGTAAAATAAAATCCACTACATTTAAATGGAGAGTAAATGAAGCATTAATACAAAAAGAGTTATTGTAGAGGATTGTAAGAAAAAGTTGATATTTTTTAAATTTAGTCTAAATAAAGGGACTGATATGAGAATTGAATGGGATGCAATCAAAGGCTTCATTAGAGGGCATTTCATATGACATAACTCTCAGAAGATGAAGAAGAGGCAAGCAAGAATAAAAAATATTTTGGAAGAGATTAATAAAGGAGGAGGAGTTTTAAAAATTGCCTGGAAATTGAAAAAAATCCCATTTCCTACAAAATTAGAATTTTACAACAACCGTTATCGATGTTAACAATAAAAGAGAAGTGGAGATGAAACTTAATTATGCCAAACAAAATAATTTTGAAGACAAGGAAGATGGTTGGCTTATAAATTGAGGGAAAAAGGAGAAAAGAAAATTATTTTAAAGTTAGGTGGTATCATATTTTAGTATTGTATAATAATTATCTCATCATCTTTTATTGGTTATGAATTGGACTTTTATGAATTATTTGCTGGTCTATGACCGCTATAAATAAATTCATTAATTCACATGCTATTTTAAAGTTACAAGAAGGAGATATTATATTGACAGACAATGTGGCTATTCAAAATGCATTTCATAAATATTATTTTAATTTATATAAAGTTCCGAATGTTGCATTGGCCAAAATAGATGAATATCTTAGTAATTGAAATTACTTAAGATTTCAGAAGAACAAAGACAAATTATGAATGGACCTCTAACGAATTGGTGGAAACCACAGGGCTTTTTTTGTAGCAAGAACTCCTTTGCATATTAGGCCACACTCCCTGATGTGGCCAATCCTTCAAGAGCATACAGGGCTCTTAGTACAGGGCCTCCTGTAAACTCCAGGAGGGTTGGCTACATCAGGGGTATGTGGCCTAATATGCAAAAGAGTTCCTGCTAAAAAAAAAAGCCCTGGAAAGTATAAAAAAGACTAAACAAGGAAAAGTTACAGGACCAGATGGTCTGTCAGGTTTGTATTACAAATGTTTTGAGGATGAAATTTTACAGCCTCTACAAAGTACAGTGAAATCTATTTTACAGGAGGAAAAGATGCCTGATACATGGAAAGAAGCTAAAATAGCATTGATACTTAAATATAGGATTTGACTTTGACAAGAAATTATAGACCAATTTTGTTATTGAACAATGACTATAAGTTGTTTGCTACAATTTCATCAGAAAGGCTGAAATTAAGTTTACAAGGATTTATTCACAAAGAACAATGTAGTTGTTTTACTTACGAGACAGTTAAAAGACAATGTTAGAACTGTATTAGACATGTTGGAATACATGGGAAAGCATAATGAAAAACAAGCCACGCTGATCTTTTTGGATACAGAAAAAGCATTTAACAACATGAACTGGATTTTTTTTGTTTAGTTTTAGAACATATGAACTGTGGAGAAAACTTTATAAAATAAGTGAAATCAATTTACACTTTACAGTCTAGAAAAAAATAATAATTTTCAATTGAGACTAACTAAGCCATGTCTCTTTCAAAAAGGAACAAGACAAAGTTTCCCACTGTCTCCGCTCCTGTTTATATTAGTTCTTGAAATATTGAATAGAGATATAAAACAGAAGGGTAGGGATTGAGTGGGTTAAAATTAAGAAAGACAATTTGTGTATGACTTGGTGTTAGTTTTGTAAAATACTTTAAACACAGTTGGCTTTCTGATGACTAAATTAAAAAATGGTGCATTAGCAGGTTTTAAGATTAATAACAAAAACAAAGATGTTAATGAAAAATATGAATCTACAGGAACAAGCTGAACTGATGAATAAAACAGGCTTTAAGGAGGAGAAGAAAGTAGAGTACTGAGATTACTTTGACAAACATGAATTGTGTGTTATTTCAAAATAATTATGTTAAAACATGGAAAGAAATTTTAAAAAGACCTGTCAAGATGGAATAAATTGCAGTTGTCATTGATGGGAAGAATAGGGTGATTAAGATGAATGTTTTACCTAAGATGTTATTTTTGTTTCAAACAGTACTGTTTTTGACAATTAGTATACCATTTCAACAATGGCAAAATGATATTTGCAATTTTTTGTGTGGCAAGGAGGAAAAACCCACATACTAAGTATAAAGTATTGCAAGATGCAAAAGAAAGAGGAGGGTGGGGTGTACCAGACTTGAAATTATACTTTGCTGCTTGTTGCTTGGTGTGGATGAAAGAATGGCTCTTGCTGAGAAATAAATTGAAGTTAGAAAGTCATGATCTGAGATTTGGGTAGCACAGCTATCTATGATATGATAAAGTTAAAGGTACTGTTGATTTTAAAAATCATTATATTAGATGTGCCATCTGATAATATGGAATAAATATAAGCCTAGGCTTTGCCAAAAAAATACGTTTGTGGCTATCAACACATGAAGCATTTTTTAGCTGTGAGATGGCAACGAAGCCCAAGTAGTTAGCGTATTGTGATATATTAGAGTTTACACAAGGAGATTGTGAAGTGAAATTAAGAGAAGATCTGATAAGACAAAGATAGAATTTGTCAATGGTTCTTTTTTGTACAATTGTTAGAAAGATTTAAAATAGATAAGAGATCTTATGGTTTTAAAGTAGGGATGGGTATGAACTGAAAAATGAACTGCGGTTCATGTTTTGTTTCAAACTGATTGTGTCATTCCTGAACCAAAAAATTAACCTCCTTTTCCCTGTGGAGGTTTGGGTGGTTTGGTTTTTTTAGTATGTTCTCCAGACAGCCAGGCGCCGATTCAATCAACTTTTAGGGAATGCTGGGGGTGGGACTTGTGGAGAGCCCTAAAAACACCCAAAGCATTTTTCCATAGCTTGATTGGCAGGTATGGGAGCCAACAGTGGAGCTCCCTTCCTATGGGAGCAGATTATATACCAGTGTAATATTACACCCTGACTCAGCTTCTTTCACCTTGCAGCACAAAGAGAGAAGACTTGGCTGTCATGAGAGCAGAAGAAGAACTTTTTTCTGCATGGCTGATTTAAGGGAGGCTTTGAGGAACTCCTTTTATTGCCACACATTGACACAATTTTGTGAACTTCTCTCCCTACTGGGAAGGTGTTCCTTGATTTGGTTTCAGGGACTGAACCTGAAGCTAGAGCTGAGCTTTCCTAGGGACACTTGCTTTGGAGGGCTATAATTCAGACATTTCAAATCCATTCTTTGCCAGACTTCAAGGGCAGATGGAAGAGAGCCTACTGAAGACTCCCTGTGAGTTTGGCATCTCTAACTTGTGAGGGGGCTGTTCTTCTACCTCCCAAACCAAATGAACCAACACAAATCACTGTTTTCTTGGTTTCTGCCCATCCCTATTTTGAACAATTTATGACAGAATTATAGAAGAATGATGAGCATGTGTTTTCTTTTTTTTTGCAAAAATGTATAAGCTGTTGAGATTTGATACAGGAAGAACAGGTTGCACCAACAAGTTGTGCAAATAATGTAGTGTATGAAAGGGATTATGGTGAGAGAGCTGCTTCCTCAGATATGACAGTCCTAGACCATTTAGGGCTATAAAGGTGAATCCCAGCAATTTGAACTTGATCCATAAATAAATGGGTAGCCAGTGTAGTTGCAGCAGCACAGGATGAGTACATGCATCCCAGGTTACAGCAGCCAGCAATCTGGCTGCTGCATTCTATAATAATAATAATACTTTTTATTTATATCCTGCCCTCCCCGCACAAGCAGGCTCAGGGCGGCTCACAACATATAAATGCAATACAATAAAATCATACATAGCAATAAAATCATCATAAATCAGTTTACAGATTATATTAAAATTAACATTATGGTGCTATAATAGGTCTTTCATAAGTTCAGTGGCAAAAAACATATCCAGCGGCACTATCTTAACTCGGTATAGGTGAAGGCTATTTTGAAGAGGTAGGTCTTACAGGCCCTGCGGAATTGGTCTAAACATCGCAGGGCCCGTACCTCCTCCGGGAGTTGATTCCACAGCAGTGGAGCCGCAATGGAGAAGGCCCGATCCCAGGTGGTCTTCAATCTGGCCTCCCTTGGCCCAGGGATATTCAGCTGGTTCTGAACTATCTGAAGCTTCTGGAGCAGCTTCAAGGGCAGTAATGTAAGTGAGAGGTTAGCAGAGCATGGATCACTGTAGCAAGGTTGGAAAAAGACAAGTAGAGAACTATTTGGTGGGCTTGATGTAGATGCTAAGAGACCATCTGTGCAAAGTTGGACACTTGTTTTTCAAATGAGAGTGAGGCATCCAACCATACCCCCAGGCTCCTGACAGAGTCCAGCAATGTAAACAGAACCCTGTCAAGAACCAGGAGCTGTATATTGATTACAGGTCTTTGCTGACCCATCCATATGACCTGTCTTAGAAGGATTTGGTTTCAGGCAATTTTTCCTCAACCAGTCCACCACAGTGTCTAGATACTGGAATAGTTCAGGGAGAACAGACTCCAACTGATCACCAAACAGGAGATAAAGATGGATGCCATCCATGTACTGATGGCACCCCACCCCACAGCATCTGATAATATCAGCTAGAGGGCTCATATAGAGGTTGAATAACATTGGCAACAGGATTGCAACCTGAGAAATACCGCAAGCCCCCGAAAGAAAAGGAAAACAAAAACACTGAGCAGTGGGTCATTTGGGTCTGGGGGCATGTTCTTAAAGTGGGAACTCTTTCAAGGCCCTTTCAAAGCTGCCAGCCCTAAGAGAAGGATTTATTGCCTCCCTGACCCACTCCACCACCCCAATCCTGCTTGATAGTGACAGCCATGGAAGGCAAGGCTCAAGCCTAGGTGTGGTGGGCCTCACATTTCTATGCAACTTGTCTGTTCTCCTGTAGAGGCGGAGGACATCTTGAGTGTTTCCCACCATCCAATCAGGGAGGCAGGACTCAAAACTTTCTCTTCCTGTGTAGTGTGGAAACTCCCCTTTCCCAGTTCTTTTCCTGCCTCGACAGGGAGAGCAGTGTTTAGGATAGGCTGCTATCCTTATTAGTTTTTATTCTTTTTTCCTCTTCCATTCCCTTTTCTATTTCTTCTAACATCTAAAATTTTCCTCACCTTCATTTCTTCACCTCTTCTCCCCCCCCCTCCCCGAGGGAGATATTCATCGTGACGGCTTACTGGCCTCTGGAAATAGCAATGGTGAGAAGAGGAGCAGTGATGCCGTCCCACCCTCGGGATGATTTTATGGACGATTCAAACCCCGGCGCCCGGTCAGGGGCTGTGGGAGAGAACTCGCCCGGAGCCGACATGACCACCAGGCTTGTCCTGGCTGCCAGCAATGTGCCTTTTATGGGCGACCCGCACAAGCACGGGAAGAAGAGACACTGATCTTCTCTGTCAGCGGAAGACGCTTCCCACTCCCTCTCATAGTCTGAGAGCGGCAGCCGTGCTGGAGAGGCGATTTTGGCGCCAAATGGTGCAAATGAATGGCACGGCTTCATTCCACTTGCAAGGCCCTCGGATGCCATCCTCCCACCAGGAGATCGTTCAGCTCCACTTCAGCATGCAAATCAGCCTCCTCCCTAAGGGTCTGGTAAGGTAGCCACTGCTGGCAATTCCTTGGGCCTGGAGTTTATGGAACATCTCAAGCAGACTATTAGAGCTGAGATTTTTAATGCCTGCCTTTTGGGAGGGGGAGGCACTGTTTCATCTTGATCCTGTTCTTCCTCCAGGTCCCCTTCACCTAAAATACACAGGAACAGTACCTGGCCATCCAAAGCGACCAAGAAACTATCTCAGGGGGGGGAGACAGGACAGAGGGGGTTCCCCTGAAGATGATTCCCCATCTGAACCAGATAGAGGGGATAGGGAACCTGGCAAATTTATTTCTGATGAGGAGATCAATGATGTTAGCGTACCAGAGCCTTCTGTACTTTTTTTCAAGACTGAAAACTACCAAGATCTTTTAGTCAAGGCCTTGGTAGCTCTAAACATATGTGATACTCAGCCTGAAGAGAATCTTACTAGTCCTTTCACTAACTCCAAGAAAAAAACCATGGGAAATTCAGAATTTCTTCCATGGTATCATGCTTCTGATAAGGTTTTTCCATTTCCTGAATTTTTTGAAAGGCAGTTAAAATCAGAATGGGCTAAGCCAAATTCTAATCGCCAGATTCCTAACTTTGTTAAGAAGCTGTATGCTTTACCTCCTTTTGCTACAGAGATGTTGCAGGTGCCATTAGTAGATGGGCCAGTGGCGGCACTTCAGTTCTATGGGCTTCTGTCAAAGGATGGACACGGATCAGTCCATGATAATCTAGACAAAAAGACAGATCTGGCATTGAAGCGCAACCATGAGGCTACTGCAATGGTTGTTAAGGCCGCTGCCACCAATTCCATAGTCTCCAGAGCCACTATTGTATGGTTCCGAAGACTTATTCAGCTCCTCCCAGATGCTAACAAGAGAGTACTGGAAGGCACCAACAGACTGCTTAAGGTGGCTGAGTTTTCTGCAGATGCATCTTTGGACACTCTTACTATCTGCTCTAGGGCAATGGCCTCTGCAGCAGTTGCTAGGAGGCATCTGGCTGCAAGCTTAGCCAGCAGACATCCACTCCAAGCATATTGTGATCTCCTATCCTTTCCAAGGAAAGAGGTTGTTTGGGGATGCCTTGGAGAAGATTTTGGTTGAGACTAAGGACAAAAAGAAGGCTATGCCCAAGTATATCTGTCATTCAGATAGGCGAGATTTTGGCTCTCAGTCTTTTCATCCCTTTAATAAGTCCACCAGATCCCATCAGGAATCCCAGAAATCGAATTGGAGACAACCTAAACAGACATTTCGAAGATCCTTTCCCAAATCCAAATTTCAACGCTCTCCGTCTGAGAGATCCGATAAGCAAGACAGAGACATTAAGCCATCTTAGATCTGAAATTCCTGAACAAGGCAGAGTATGTCACTTTTGGATGGAGTCACTCAAAACCATTACAGAGGCCTTGCAACCTCAGGAGTTCTTGGCTTCTCTGGACTTGACGGAAGCGTATCTTCACATTCCGATTCTACCATCTCATCGAAGGTTCCTGTGATTCTGTGTGGGAGGAGATCATTTTCAGTTCAGAGTGCTCCCCTTCAGTCTGGCCACCACCCCGAGGGTTTTTATGAAGGTTCTTATGAATCTAGTGACTCTTCTCAGGCAGCAGGGAATTCATGTTCATCCGTACTTCAATGATCTGTTGATTCATTCGTCATCATGGGACAAAGCCATCAGGGACATCCAGTTGACCTTACAGTGTCTGACTCACCACGGGTTTCTATTCAACTTGTCCAAGAGCCATTTGCAACCCACACAGAGGTTGGAATATTTGGGAATGATCATCGACACCACACAGAACTCCCTGGCAGACGACAAAATTCACAATTGGTTTCCGAGGCCATACGCAACATGTCCTCCAATCTTATGAGACTAGCAAAGATTATGGGAGTTCTGATATCAAATTTAGATGCGGTCCAGTGGGGCCGGGCTCACACCAGGGCACTACAATCCTTCCTGCATTCTTAACAGTTTCAGATAATGGAGAAGCACGAGATGTCCCTCAATGTACCTCTGATGTTCAGAAGCAGCCTGACATGGTGGACCAGAAATGCCAATCTTCGTCAGGGGAAATTTTATTAATCAGACAGGAACAGCAGATCTTCTTCGATGCCAGTCTCTCCGGCTGGGGAACTACTCTGGCTGAAAAGCCGATCCAAGGCCAATGGTCAAGGGAGGATGCCCATCTGCTGATCAACACTTTGGAACTCAAGGCCATACGTCTGGCACTACTACATTTTCAGGAGTCTCTATTCAAACAACACGTCCTGATCCGCACCGACAACATTGCAGCCAAAACCTACCTCAACAACCAAGGGGATTCCAGGTCATGCACGTTGAACAAAGAAGCCCAAAAGATCTTTCGCTGGGTGGAGTTCCATCTTGCTTCCATTCGGGTGGAACATGTCAAAGGGATTTTCCAATGTCAAAGTGGACTGGCTCAGTCGCCAGAACATACAGTTGGGCGAATGGCCTCTACACCAGTCGCTGTTTCTACAAGTGAAGCAACACTTTGGCTCTCCCAACATGGATCTGTTTGCCTCACATCTCAGTTGTCAATTACCATGGTTCTACACAAGGTATTTTCACCACCAGGCAGAGGGAACAGATGCCCTGATGTCCAGATGGCCACCAGGTCTGATGTATGCATTTCCTCCGATCCCTATTCTGCCCAAGGTCCTCAGAAAGATTATACAGCAGAGGGCAGAGGTTTTGCTGGTAGCGCTGTGGTGGCCTCGTCGTCCCTGGTTTTCCTTGATTCAGCAACTAGCAGTATCGGATTCCTTCCATCTCCCCATTCTTCCAGACATGCTGATCCAGGGCTCAATCTGACATCCTCATCCAGAATGGCTACGGCTGACCGTATAGAGGTTGAGCGGAGTTCGTTCTTAAAGTCTGGGTACTCTGAGGATGTGACAGAGACACTTATGACTTCTAGGATTTATAATGCTTCATGGAGAGCCTTTCAATGATGGTGTAAGCGAAAAGGGTCGTTCCATTGCAACCCTCCATTCAAAGTGTCTTACAATTCCTACAGGACGGCCTGAAATCAGGTTTAAAACCATCAATCCTCAGAAGGCAGGTAGCTGCATTAGCTTCAGTTCTTCATCACGTCGATGGAGTGAGTCCTACTTCTCATCTGCATATCTTTAGGTTTCTGAGAGGAACTACTCTAAAATGTCCTCCCCAAGTCCACAGATTCCCAACTTGGCGCCTACAAACAGTCTTTACAGCCTTAACCAAGCCACCATTTGAGCCATTACATTCAGTACCTTTGAAGTGGCTCCGTATGAAAACCATTTTTTTTGGTTGCAGTGACCTCCGCAAGAAGGGTATCGGAAATAAGTGCTTTCTCTGCTAAAAAGGACCTTTGTATATTTCACAGAGACAAAGTGGTCTTGCATACAGATCCTGCCTTCCAGCCAAAGATGACTTCAGGGTTTCATAGGGCTCAGAAAGTCTTCTTGCCCTCCTTCTGTCCTGACCCCTAAGCATCCCAAAGAGCGGACCTGGCAACTCTAGATTTGCAGAGAGCTCTCAAGTTCTGTTTGCATCGGACAGAGTCCATTCAGAGAGCAGAAGCGTTATTCATCAACATCTCTATTCCCAACCTAGGCTTATGCATGTCTAAGTCAGTCATTAGCTATGCCATCCGCCAATGCATCGCGGAAGCGTACCAGTCTCTCGATATTCCGATCCCTAAAGGCATTACAGCTCACTCGGTCAGGAGTATGGCCACCAATGCTGCTTTCGACAAGAGCGCATCAGTAGAAGAAGTGTGCAGGGCAGCTACATGGTCCTGAATTTCAACCTTTGCATGTCATTGCAAGCTGAATGTGTTTGACTCAGCAGATGCAGCCTTTGGCCAGAAGGTGCTGCAACACGTTTTAGCTGACTAGGGCGATACCCACCCTTACTAACTTACTGCTCTGGGAGCTCCCAAGAAGTTCTCCGCCTCTAAGGGAGAACGACCCTTGGCATTTACCGTGAGGGGTCCTTCTCCTTAGAGGAAAGGAGGACATCTTGCCCTCCCATCTATCGCCCTGTATTCTGTTATCTGTTTCTGTATGCTATCCTGCATCTGGTTCTTAGCTACCATTCTTAGGGGTTGGTGTTTACATGTTACAGTTTTCCTGTTTCTCTCAGTTGTTTTTTGGAAGTTGTATTCCGAGTTGTGGAACTGCTTCTCGAAGTTTCCTGAACTGGGAAAAAGGAGTTTCCACACCACACAGGAAGAGGAAGTTTTGAGTCCTGCCTCCCTTTTTGGATGGTGGGAAACACCCAAGATGTCCTCCTTTCCTCTACGGAGAAAGACCCCTCACGGTAAGTGCCAAGGGTCTTTTTTTCCCCATTGTATCCTAAAACATCTCTCTGAAGTAAGTTGAACTCATGCTACCCAGTGACTTTTTATAACATAGACATTTCAACCTACATCTTTGCAAGGGTAGTCTTCCGCTATAACCATCAGTTGATGGTTATGGTAGATGTGGACTAAAGACAAGAGGGTAGAAAATGGATCATAGTCTGCTGGCAATAAACAGCCTTGTGCCTAATGGTTGCTGAAATCCCTGCAAAGAATACTGGAGCTTGATCTGATCCAATGAGGCAAGAACTGCCTCGTTGGATCAGGTCAAACTCCAGTATTCTTTGCGGGTGGCATATGTTCCTCAAAAAAATGTTCCTGTTGAACTTCACTGAAAACAAATGATTTGTTATTTCACTATTAGGAGATGATTTAACAATTAAGAGATTCTGAATGTGTGTTTGGTGAAACAGAGGGATGCTAGTTTATACCCACACACAGTAGGCAGAGTATATCTATGCAGCGGCACATGATTGCTGGCAAAAGAACAGCCACTCATTGCAGCCTTCACTGAGAATGGAATCAGATGACCATTAGCTGCGTAGTAGTTGATTAAAAATCCACCATGTTGTGGGTCTGCATGGAGAGGCAGATGTCTTATAGCCTCCAACCAGATAGTAATGTGAGCATTACCAAGTTCCTGGAATTGCTTAAAAATGTAGAGAAATGAGAGTATAGTAATGCAGAGCCCACTGCATAGCTGGGTTTAGCACTCATACGTTTGTATGCGGCAGCTATCTGTTTAATAGAACATCCAGAAGATTTAGAATGTAAGTATTTGAGATCTGGGAATGTAGACTATTGGGAAGAGAAGGAGGGAACAGAAGAGAGAAGGAAAGGGAAATTGTTTTTTAAAAATCACTGGAGTAATGTAAAGGACACCATCGTCACCACGTGTAAGATCTTCTTGCAGCAGTAAATCCCTGCTTCCTGCTTGTTCTTGCAACCAATCCTCACAGTGTATGGGGGTAAAACTAATCTTTCTATGGTCACTATGCTGGTTAGACAGCTTTGAGTCCCTTCAGTATATACGTGCTGCTTGATTTCCTTAGATCTCATGACAGGTTTCAGGCACCACTGGCCTCAGCATCTACGGACTTGGAGCTGGGTGTGGGATCACCTGTAATATGACATTTTTGTTTCATTCTTGTGCTGTTGCTTAGGACATACTGTCAACTGACTTTTCTCTTCAGGTGTATGCATATCCATACAGGTGCACGCAGATCCATTTTGCATACATCAGTGGGCATCTACGATATTCATGAAGTCTTTTATACCGTGGCTTCTGCAGAGCACTAAAGAGACAGGACATTTTTAATATTAGTTGACAAAAGCATATTACACAGACTTATTCTCAGACAGGAGTTCTGTTTGCCTTTTTTAATATATAGCAAATGCATTATACAAGTTGTTCACCTTTCAAGCCCTTGAATCACTTTAGCTCCTTAGTGCTCGGGAAAGGCCGTGGTCCTTCTTACAGTGATCTCTTGACAAAATATTCCTTGTGTGTGTGTGTGTGGACCATATAATTGTCTCTTTTGGGGTTGGTCATGGCTGCACAAATGTACTTCAAAATGGTATGCCCCCTTTGTGGACTGCCTTGTGGCGGGGGGGGCAGGGGGGATGTTTTGCAGATGGGGTTTCATGCTATCATGTAAAAAAGAATGGTGTTTCAGCTTGCATTTTCTATTCTTGGCTGGATGAGGATTTTGCAGTTCACCCTTCCCGTGGACCTTTAGATTCTTGTTTCAGTTCTTGGATGTGTTACAGTATCTTGCTCAGTGTCTGGGGTGGGGGGCTTTTGGCAAAGGCACTGTTCTGCTATGACAGATCTGCATTGGGATCTCTTTTTATAAAAAGTGACTTATTTTAGCATATATTTTAATGTATATTTATTTATTTACCTTAGATTTATATGCCGCCCACTCCACTAGTGGACTCAGGGCAGCTAACAGTCATATTAAAAACAACATATTCAGTTACAATTTCAGACAGTAAAAACTTGAACAAATAATAATTTAAAAGCTAGATATTTGGTGCTATACAAAATGTTAACATAGATGGATCAGATTATATTGATTTCACAATGCTTCTGATTATCTTTTAGTGGTCTTCCGATGGTATTGCTCAGTATTAGGGACGGTGGCTCAGTGGTAGAGCATCTGCTTGGGAAGCAGAAGGTCCCAGGTTCAATCCCCGGCATCTCCAAAAAAGGGTCCAGGCAAATAGGTGTGAAAAACCTCAGCTTGAGACCCTGGAGAGCCATGAATGGGGCTGTGGCTCAGTGGTAGAGCATCTGCTTGGGAAGCAGAAGGTCCCAGGTTCAATCCCCGGCATCTCCAAAAAAGGGTCCAGGCAAATAGGTGTGAAAAACCTCAGCTTGAGACCCTGGAGAGCCGCTGCCAGTCTGAGAAGACAGTACTGACTTTGATGGACCAAGGGTCTGATTCAGTATAAGGCAGCTTCATATGTTCAGTAGCATATGTTGTTGACCAGCCTTTTCCACTATTTCATTGAAACGTTTTTGGTCAGCGATACCAAGGGCTGTGCTTTATTATGGTGAAAGATCGGGGTGCTTCACATTTTGTTAAAATGTTGCATTTATCACACACCACTTAGGAAGCTGCTTTAGAGTATCCTTGCATTATGCTACTCCAACCCTCTGCCAGTCCTGATGCAGTTTCTCAGTTTTGATATTAGCTGCCTTACAGTGCCGTCTGCAGAACACTTCTGTGGAAGTAAGCCCCACTGAATAGACCTGATAAGGGTTGCTTTTTTGGAGTAGCATCCTAAATAAAATCATAGTCTTATAAGCCCATTAGCGTTAAACTTTGCTTACAATTGTGCTGATAATTTCCTTCCTGCTTTAGATGAATGGTGCTATGTGTGTTATTCCTTGTACCTGTGAACAATGGGTATCTGTTTAATTATTTCAGGGTATTATGGTAGTAACATGTCTCAGATGGAAATGCTTCCTGGTCTAGTGCTATGAATGCATTCTGCAGCTTAAATCTTACATGGAAGGAGTTTTTCGTCAAAAGCTTTTACTCAGATCCTTCATATCTCTGAGGTCTTTTATACCATCAGTTAATCTGAATATAAATCTTCCCTCATAATTTATTCAGCTGTATCTGTGTGGGTAAGAGGAAGGTTATTTGCCCCCTTGTGGTATTTTTTTTTTAGTGAGCCAGATCTCTGTGCTCTCATTGGTTGCCAGTTGCCTTGAGTGAAAATGTGAGGAAACAACGGGCTGCCTGTTAGTTGAAATGGAAGGCAACCAGGAAACGAAAACGGATCACCAGGTAGGTGTTTGTCCCTTTTCCCCTCCTGTGCTTCCCCCTCCGCACAGCAGGGTCCTGTGCAAATTTTATGATGTGACATAAAAATAATACAACTTCAGCTGTTGAAGGTATCCTGGTTCTGAAGTCTCATTTATCCCTATGTGTGCTAGCAACTTATTATTCTGTAAGCATTGCTTCATTTTGGCTTGCAATAAGTCCTGTTCAGTCATTGTGCTGCAGTGGAATGTTTAAAGCCAAAATCTGCATTGGAATCTGTTTGTTTGCAGCAGATGATTTGCCTAAGCTTTGATGCGCAGTCACTTTCTGACATTTGTGTATTTCAGCAGTGAACAATGTAAACTAATTTTCTGAACACTTTGATTACTTGCACATAGCAGTGCCCATGGCATGTGACAGAGAAGAGCACTCTATCCACTAATCAGATAGATATGCTTCAAGCGTATTTACACAAAATAATGAAAACAGCTGTTAGATACCTTTAAACTTGAGTGTGTTTTGTTATTAATCTACTAGCCTGTACACATGACACTATAATTCTTTGCTCACTCAAGTTGTCTTTAATGACACAGTAATAAAACTGAGAGGGATGAAAGTAATGGAATTGTAGAATGTAATGCCTCAATTGTTCTACAGTGTCTTCCTTTTTGCCAAAATAAACCACAATTAGGTCCATATGGTGTTTTTGAAGTTTTCAAGCAATGACCCTAATAAAAAGTAATGAATTTCTGACAAAAGAAAGCATGGTGCTCTTTTAAGCAGATATCTTTGCTATTGATCTAGATATGATTGCAGACTGATATGCTACTAGAAGAAGAAAGGTTCAGTGTGCCTTTAACAACCACTTTCATTTTCAGTTTATTTTAGATCATATGAAATTCCATATGAAAAGGTAGAAATATGTTGTGATCTATTAATTATGCTTCTCTTTAATAAGAGCTAATATTTTCAAATATGCATTGGCTCTTTTTTGCTTCATAATGTGAAGCCTTTAATGTACTAGTAAAGTTGTGAAGATGCCTTTTTTGTTATGACAGTGGTAAGCTCACTTGCATGCAAATTTCCACCCCCAAAGAAATTCTAGGACAACCCCCCCCCCCAAAAAAAAAACCAAACTACTAAGTGAGCAATCCTAAATTGGCCTACTCTGAAATAAGTCTCATGTTATTCAGTTGGGCTTACTTCTAGGAAGATGTCTCAGTTGACCTCTGGGAGAGAGCGAGAAAGGTGTGCTGCTGAAAGGGTGAGTCTTTGCCTTTTCTTTCTGCCTTTTCTTAACAGCTGGAGGATCAGCTGAGTGCTACTCTGTGGGAGGAGAGAGTCTGAGTTTGTGTGGTTGCTGGGGAACTGCTGTTTGTTTTGAGTGGGCTGTAGGTGATTGCAGCAGGTGATTGTTGCTGATTGGGAGTGTCTGTGCTGCCTGGGGCTGACTGCTGGCCCTACCCTCTTTGCATTTATAAGACTGCACCTTGCAAGAGGCATGAGCTAAGAAACTCTTGGCCTGTGGCTCTTCGCCTGGAGGCTCAGAGAAAAACCCAGGAAGGACCAGGAAGCCCTAGTCTCCTTGTGTCTCAGTAAGGTAAGTAGACTTTCCACAAGGAGAGCCACATAAACACAAAAGGGGGGATTGTATGTTTAAAAAGCAATTATGAAGGCAGAATGCCAGCAAGGGGGGGGGGCTATCCAGTGTATTGCACTGAGTGTTACATGCAGGACTATCTGATCACTGGACAAAAGTCTTGGGTGTGTGTTCGATGCAAGGAGCTCCTGGTCCTCAGGGAACGAGTTTCCACCCTTGAGGCCAAAATGGTTGACCTGGAGAAGCAGAGACAGGCACTGAAAATGGTAGCCTCGTTGCTGCTAGGGAGCATGAGGGTCGAGAGGGAACAGGGCACCGTGCTAAGGATAAGGGGAATGTTTCCTCAGAAGGGACCAATTCTTCAGTAGGTGAACAGATATCCTTTCATGGTAAGGAACCATCCCTGGGTAGGGAGGGAGGGGGCTCTTGGTAGTTGGTGATTCAATCCTTAGGCAAGTAGACAGCTGGGTGGCAAAACTGCATACTAACCTGGGGAGAAGCCAGTGGTCGTGTTACATGTTGGTACCAATGATGTGGGGAAATGCAGACGTGAGGTTCTGGAGGAAAACTTTGGGCTGCTAGGCAAGAGACTCAAGGCCAGGACCTCCAAGGTAGCCTTTTCAGAAGTTCCACACACAGGGCAGGAGAGACAGGCACAAATTAGGAGTCTCAGTACGTGGATGAGACGATGGTGTAGGGAGGAAGGGTTCAAGTTTGTTAGGCACTGGGGTGCTTTTTGGAACAAACAGGAGCTGTACAAAAGAGATGGTCTCCACTTGTCCCCAGAGGGAATCAAACTGCTGGCGCTTAAAATCAAAAAGGTGGCAGAGCAGTTTTTAAACTGAATCTTGGGGGAAAGCCGCAGGAGATGAAATGTCTCGGGTTTGGGATGACTCATCTCAAAGAGATGAAGGGTTAGCTGTTACTTTTCTACCGGACAGTAGAATAGAGTTGTCCACTGAGACAGTGACAAACAGTATAGACTGCCTAGCAAAGTCTCGAGGCAGCAGGAGGAAGATTGCAGGCCTAACTTGCCTGGGAAATTATAGATGTTTATATACAAATGCTAGAAGTGTCCGAGGTAAAATTGGGCAGTTGGAATGCTTAGTGTTGGGAGAAAATATAGATATTGTGGGTATTTAAGAAACTTGGTGGAATGAGGAAAATCAGTGGAACACAGTGATTCCTGGATATAAATATCGGAAGGATAGGGAGGGAAGAGTTGGAGGTAGGGTGGCTCTGTATGTCAGAGAGGGTGTACAGTCCAGTAAGACTGAGAAGGTCAAAGAATTAGATTTGCTTCTAGAAATGCTTTGGGTCAACATATTGGACCCAAAAGGAAGCTGGGAGTTTGTTATCGCCCACCAGATCAAAAGATAGAGGATGATTATAAAATGATGAAAGAATTTAAGATAGCGGCTAAACGTAAAAACTGTGTCATAATAGGTGATATTAGCTATTTGTACATTGATTGGGTCAATATGTGTTCAGGTCAGGAGAAAGAGATTGAGTTTCTAGACACTCTCAATGACTGTGCTATGGAGCAGAGGGTCACGGAACCTACCAGGGGAGAGGCAATCTTGGACTTGGTTCTAAGTAATGCCCAAGATCTGGTGAGAGATGTAAAAGTGATTGCACCGCTTGGGAGCAGTGACCATAATGTTATTGAGTTCACCGTTTGTATAAATAGACCACTTTTACAAAAGTACAAAAAGACCACTTTTAACTTTAGAAGGGGTAACTTCTCTGAGATGAGGAGGCATGTAAGGAGGAAACTGAAAGGAAAGGTAAATAGGGTCAAAACCCTTGGCTATTTAAAACTACAATCGTAGAAGCTCAGATAAAATATATACCAGAAGTCAGGAAAGGCACAAACAGGTATAGAAAAAGACCTGCATGGCTAACAAAGTAATGGAAGCTGTAAGCGGTAGGAAGGATTCTTTTAAGCAGTAGAAAGCTAGTCCAAGTGAGGTTAATAAAAGGGAACACAGGCTGTGGCAAGTAAAATGAAAGTTTGTAATCAGGCAGGCAAAAAGGGACTATAAGGAGCATATTGCAAAAAACATAAAGGCCAATAATAAAAATTTCTTCAAATTCATTAGAAGCAGGAAACCAACCAGGGAAGCAGTGGGGCCCTTAGATGTCCAAGGGGTAAAAGGATCACTGAAGGATGATAAGGAAGTGGCTGAAAAGCTGAATGCATTATTTGCCTCCATATTCAACTGTGGAAGATGAGAAGTGTTTGCCCACTCCAGAACCGCTGATTTCGGGAGGGGTGTTGAAAGACCTGAGCCAAATCAAGGTGATGAGAGAGGAGGTCCTATGACTGATAGACAGTTTAGAAACAGATAAGTCACAAGGCCCAGATGGCATACATCCAAGAGTTCTGAAAGAACTCAAGGGTGAAATTGTGGATCTCCTGACAAAAATATGTAATCTTTAATTAAAATCTGCCTCCATTCCTGAGGACTGGAAGGTAGCTAATGTCACCCCCATTTTAAAAAAGGGTTTCAGAGGAAATCCGGGAAATTACAGGTCAGTCAGTCTGACTTCAATACCAGGAAAGTTAGTGGAGACTGTTATTAAAGAGAGAATTAGTAGGCACATTGATGAACAAAAAATGTTGATGAAGACTCAGCATGGGTTCTGTAAGGGAAGATCTTGTCTCACTAACCCACTCCAGAACCGCTGATTTCGGGAGGGGTGTTGAAAGACCTGAGCCAAATCAAGGTGATGAGAGAGGAGGTCCTATGACTGATAGACAGTTTAGAAACAGATAAGTCACAAGGCCCAGATGGCATACATCCAAGAGTTCTGAAAGAACTCAAGGGTGAAATTGTGGATCTCCTGACAAAAATATGTAATCTTTAATTAAAATCTGCCTCCATTCCTGAGGACTGGAAGGTAGCTAATGTCACCCCCATTTTAAAAAAGGGTTTCAGAGGAAATCCGGGAAATTACAGGTCAGTCAGTCTGACTTCAATACCAGGAAAGTTAGTGGAGACTGTTATTAAAGAGAGAATTAGTAGGCACATTGATGAACAAAAAATGTTGATGAAGACTCAGCATGGGTTCTGTAAGGGAAGATCTTGTCTCACTAACCCATTAGAGTTCTTTGATGGGATGAACAAACATGTGGACAAAGTGGACCCACTAGATGTTGTTTACCTTGATTTCCAGAAAGCTTTTGATAAAGTTCCTCATCAAAGACTCCTAAGAAAGCTCAAGAGTCATGGGGTAAAAGGACAAGTCCTCTTGTGGATCAAAAACTGAATAATAGGAAACAAAGAGTAAGGAAAATTGACAATCTTCTCAGTGGATGATGGTAAGCAGTGGAGTGCCGCAGGGCTCAGTACTGGGTCCAATGTTTTTTAACTTGTTCTTTCATGATTTAAGTTGGGAGCAAGCAGTGAAGTGGCTCAGTTTGCAGGTGACACTAAATTGTTCCGGGCAGTGAGAATCAGAAAAGCTTGTGAGGCACTCCAAAGGGATCTGTGGAGGCTGGGCAAGTGGGCATCAACATGGCAAATGAGGTTCAATGTGGTTAAGTGCAAGGTAATGCACATTGGGGCCAAAAATCCTAACTATTAAATTGATGGAATGTGAACTGGAGGAGACTGACTGACCAAGAGAGAGATCTTGGGGTCATGCTAGATAACTCACTGAAAATGTCGAGACAGTGTGTGACTGCAATAAAAAAGGCCAATGCTATGCTGGGAATTATTAGAAAGGGAACTGAAAACAAATCAGCCAGTATCATACAGTACCTGTATAAATTAATGGTGCGGCCTCATTTGGAGTACTGTGTACAATTCAGGTCACCGCACCTCAAAAAAGATATAGCATTGGAAAAAGTCCAGAAAAAGGTAACTAGAATGATTAAAGGCTTGGAACACTTTCCCTATGAAGAAAGGTTAAAATTCTTGGAGCTCTTTCGCTTGGAGAAACGTCAACTGAGGGTGATGAGTTTAGTTCCAATATGTTAATGATCAAATGAGATACTATTTTACAAATGAACCAATTAGCCAAATATACCTTATAAGTAAACCCTAGTACCTTTTGGTTGGGTTTCCTATATCTTTACAGATTTCTCCTTAATTTCTCTGTATGGTTATTATCACAGGGATTTACCCCTGGGCCAGTAGCTTAAAACTGATATATGGTTACGTAGCTGAGTAGTCCTGCTCTCTGCTATTGATGAGGAGCCAACAGTTTTAAAACAGTCATTTGTGGAAAAGTAACAAAACATTTTAAGTTTTTTTTTTAATGATTCACAAAGAAATAAAAACAGAAATCATTAGACATGCTATATGGCCATAATATCTACCAAATTAAAAATCTACTAACTAAATATATACTGAATTAGCAACGTACCACAAAAGCTACAATTGAAGTCAACAGACAGAAATTAATTATGGGAAATTAGGAAATTGTCAACTCCAGGCCATAGGCATCATTCAACAGGGTCTGATTTGGCTGAAGCAGCTTCTCTGGCCTCCATTTGTCCAGAAGTCCCTGGGGCCATGGAAAAACCTACGAAGGACTGATAGTGGCCTTTGAGCATCCTCCCCCACCACTACTTTTTCCCACCCCAAGGAAGGTGATTGGCAGACCTCTGATAGTTAAAGGGCTAGCTGTCATTGGATCTGGATATCTGGATATTTGCAGACATCTGGATATTTGCAGGATGTGTCCACAGCTCTACTGGGCCTGGTGAATGCGAGGTTTGATGCCATGGGATGCAAAGAAGGATGGAGGTCCAGTGTTGTTCTCACTGGCCCCCGATAGAAATAAAACATACCTTCTTTATCCACAAAAAATTGTATGTACCGCACTCTACATCTTTCTCCAGAATACTTAATACAAATAGTGCTGTGCTGGATTTTCACTAGCAAATAGTTTCACTGGGAAAACAGAGTTTTTGGCATTTCCTCCAAATTCCTAGGATATCCCGCCCCCCCCGCTGCTGGTTACTTATGTCATACATTGCTAATTCACAGACCCACATGGCACCTGCTCTTTTTTCCACCTTTCTTTTTTCCTGATTATGTTTTTTATATATAAATATATTGTTTTCATCATTTACATCGAGCTTATCCTTTTCCTCATACAGAGTGTACATCTAAATCTCTATCCCCCTTTACAAGGTATTCTTGCTCAGTCCTTTGAGTCTAAATGTTCTTATATCAATCCATGTTGAGGCCTTCTCGCTTTCAAGTAGTACAGTCGCTCTTTAGTCTTCTTCCCCTTCTAGGCCTTATTAAGTCCATTTTCTTTTTCACCTTCATACTCTTGTCACTTCCGAGCTTTTCCTGTCCTGACGGTAGGGATGAGAATGTTTTAGTACATAGGATTTGATTTCCTATTACGATCATTTTTTCCTGATTATGTAATCCTTGTTAACTGGCAATTAAAGCTCACATGATGAAAGTCAGGCCTGGATATGTTAAAGCATCACGATGTCATTTTAGAATGAAGACATCTCGTCCATATATTCCATTGGCTGTCCATTTGCTACCCAACTCACTTTAAGGTATTGGCTATTACATCCAAAGCAGCTCTGAACATATGAACATATGAAGCTGCCTTATACTTAATCAGACCCTCGGTCCATCAAAGTCAGTATTGTCTTCTCAGACTGGCAGCGGCTCTCCAGGGTCTCAAGCTGAGGTTTTTCACACCTATTTGCCTGGACCCTTTTTTGGAGATGCCGGGGATTGAACCTGGGACCTTCTGGTGGTCTTCATGCATTAGTATGGGGTGTGGTACATCTATACCCATGTCTGATAGCAGTTGGGAAAGCCACCATATTTCTTGACAGCCTTGTACTGCTGACACATACTCTACTTCAGTGGTGGAACCTGCAACCATATCTTGCTTCTTGCTCAACCATTTTACAGCTCCTCCTCCATAGAAAATTATGTTGCCACTGGTGGATTTTCTGTCATGTCTCCACCCAGTCAGCATGTGCATATGCCAGTAGCTTAGAGCTACTACTGGATGACAACTTGACCTGAAAAAAGAGATTCCCTGAAGCAAGATCCTGTTGTTATTTACTGCTTCTATTGCCATGGTTGGAGGGGGTCTGCACATAACTATTGAATTATCCAACTGAGCTTGACTGTCTGTGATGTAAAGATTTGTCTTCCTTTAAGGATCTTCATTTTGCCGCTGGACTGTTATTTTACATTTACATTATTGTAGCTATTAAGAATCACTGGACATTTCATTATTTTGATAAATTGTTTTAGTTTATTTCTGGTCACAGTTGAAAAAGAAGAAGATTCCAGTTCTGTGGAATGCTTGGGCAAACATTAGCTTTGTGCCCCACCCCCTGGCATTTGTAACATCGCAGATCAGATTTCACTGTAGCAGTGGAAAGAGCTTGCTCCTCTCCCTTTTCTCTCTCTCTCTCTTCATGGTTCCCTTTGTAATTGCTTCAGGTACCCTTGGTTGCCAACACTTGTAATTCCTCTCTTGAACTCTTGGTGGGAACCCTGCAGCTTAATTGAAACTTTATGTGCAAACATTTGAGGCAACTTATCAACATTTCTACACAAGACTTGGTGGCATTGAACTTTGAGTTCCAACTCACTAACAGCATCGTTAAAGCTACTCTCTCTTCCATAAAGTTTATTGCATGCCATTTCTTATCTAGAGATTGAGACAGAATTTAAGTGTTTCCCCAGAATCCTACAGTGCTGAAAATAGGTCTGATATGAGCTCTGAATATGAGATCTGAAGGATTATCCTCTGTATCTCAAAGTACTTAACTTATGATGCACAGCATATCTGGATGTCCATTCTTTCTTTTGGTGGAAATCGAAGAGTCATACGGTTATTTTACTGTGTGGAACTCTTGAATTTGTGATAAATAATCAGAACTTACTGAAGATGCCAACAGTTCCTGGCTTTCTGATCCTTCTTTCTCCATGGAGAGCCAGTTTGTTGTAGTGGTTAAGTGTGCAAACTCTTATCTGGGAGAACCGGGTTTGATTCCCCACTCCTTCACTTGCACCTGCTGAAATGGCCTTAGGTCAGCCATAGCTCTGGCAGAGGTTGTCCTTGAAAGGGCAGCTGCTGTGAGAGCCCTCTCCACCCCACCCACCTCACAGGGTGTCTGTTGTGGGGGAGGAAGGTAAAGGAGATTGTGAGCCGCTCTGAGACTCTTCGGAGTGGAGGGCGGGATATAAATCCAATATCTTCTTCATACTTTTTCTGTATTGTTGTCTGCATCATCACTGGGGGAGTTCTACTTCAGGCAATTGTACAAATCCTTTGAGTGAATAATAGAGTGTCTGGAGAATGGAGAACAAGTCTAACCCCCCCCCCCCAAAAAAAGAACATACACTGACTGTGCCATTCTGGTTTCCCCTCTCCCCCCTCAAAAAAGGTTCTGTTTTCACAAGCACACACAGTTCTCTTTTCTGGTTAAACCGCACAAAAGCTGACTGACCTTTTGTTTGCGTTGCAGGAGGCTAGTAAATTTTGGGGGGCCAAAAATAATTAGTTGAAGCTCTGGGCCCCAAACCTGTAACACAGAGCCATTGGTCAGATTTAAAACTAATAAGACTTCTTTTTTATATGGAACTCCATTCTAGACAGTATAGATGTGAAACAGAGGTAGAAACTATGCTAACTAACTAGGATGTGTATGGATGCAGGGAAGAGTGGCCCTGAATCCATTGTTCAAAGATAAGAGCAGTGTACTCCTTCTTTGTGTGTATGAGTGAGAGGAAGTGTGAGATTGGAAGAGAGGAAATTGCTCCCTAAGAATGTATCAGTCTACACATCAAAGAGGACAGAGGCAGAAAAATAAACAGGAAGGAAGCCTGCAGCTTGTCTGTCTGTCTATCTCCAGACATCTAAAATCTAAATGCACTGGTTATTGAATATCCCATTTTGTTGATTGTACTGACTCACTTTGTGTAATCCACCTGAAGTCCCTGTGAGAAAGGCAAACTATAAAAATATAAATAAATAAACTCTGAATTGGCTTCATGGTGATGATAGACGACCATTTTAGATATGGTTATGTGGCAGTGTTGTGATGCCAGTTTGAAGCAAGAACAAGTAGTGTGCACATTCTGCAATGGTAAATGCTTTTGCTTCTTTTTGCATCCCTTGCCAAAAGCTGGCCACTTTTGTAAGTTTGTAAATATGGTGATGGAGTGGGAGAGGAGGCATTCTCGTTCAGCCTTAAGTAAACCAGCAAGCACCCTGCAAAAAGCTCTTAGAATGGTGTTGTGCTTGCAATTGATGTATTATCTCTATATTTTTAATATCCGCATCTGTGCACTTTAACATGCCCTTCCTTCAATGAGCTCAGGCGTACATACATTGTTCCTCTATTAGCTACTCTGTGACATAGTTTAGCCAGACTGGCACAAGATTATCTAGTGAATTTTGTAACTGTGTATGGATTTGGACAAAATCTAGTCTGATTCTCTACCTATTACACCACACTGGCGTTCTCTGCATTCTGGCACTGCTTAAATAATAATGTACTATACTCTTCTTATAGTGGTTTATAATAGGCCCCCACTTTAGCTATTTCTAGTCCTCATTTACTCTAATTGTGTTACTTTCATTTAAAATGTTTACTTACATGTCTGTGACATCAGGCAGCTTTTGCAGTCATATTGTACCACAGCCTGATTCTTGCTTGAAAGGGGATGCATTTCCTGTCACTGAGACTTCCTACTGCAGTGGTAGAGAAGATGACAGCACTTACTTGCCTTTTGTTTGCCTCAAAGTCAGATTGAAACCGACTCTGTTGTACATCCTGGAAGAGGAATTGCCTCTTCCCAAATGGAATCTGAACACACGACTGGTGTTTTCTAAAACAGAACCAAGGAAAGCTTATCTTAGGATGAATCTGAGATGCCAGATACATTCACCTGTATGTCTCCATTCTCCGCCCCATCCCTTGTAACGGTAAAAATGAACACCTGGTTTCTCTGTTGTATTCCAAGTTGTAATTGGCTGTCATTGGTCATATTGCTCATAGGATATGAATTCAGCTTAAAAGCAAGAAAACATATAGAACTTTTGGCATAGGTCTTTGAATTGTGCTACTTCTACAGCTGCTTTAAAACATTTATGGGAATAGCAAATTTAAATCATGACTTGCATTTAAAAGTTTGAATGAAACGGTGCTTTTTAAAATAAAGAAAAAAAAACTTGTATGTTAGCTCAGCAGTTGAGAGGGCCAATCTTATGCAATGGTTTAAATGAGATAAGTTTAAGAAAACGTCTGTACCGTGATTCTGTAATGTAAGACATTGGTAGAGGTTACGTTCTAAATAATGTGACCTAATACAGCAGCATTTTAGTAAATTGGTATATAAACAAACATCTGTTGCAGGAATGTAAGAATGACATCATAAAGAATGTATGCAAAATTTTAATTGAAAAAGAATGATGCTGAATAGCTACATGACTTTTAACTCTAAATTGATTTTTGACTTTAGTGGAGAAAAGTATGCCCATGTTCTAGTTCCAATAAAATATTTAAATTGTAATGCCCTCTTACTGTACCTAAAAATTATTCCCTAGGTCATTGAGTAAAACAATGCTTACAGTAATACAGTATGTGTTATAGGTGTAATTATCTTTACAATAGTTTAAGTTTTGTCAACAGTTTACCACAAAACAGCAGTAAGATACAAGATGAATTTGATTCGTTTTGTATGTTGTGTATGCGAATCATTTAAAAGACCATTACGACTATCATATTAGCCTCTATTCTTTTTTCAGAGCTTTTCATGATAAGACTGGCTTTAATGGAAAGAAGTTTAACCTTCCCTCCCGGATAGATTGAACCCCATAAGAGTGTAAACATTCTCATTATAAAATAAAATCCTTTTCCCCAAGGGCAGGACCATAATTATGTTGTAGAACGTTATACAAATGTTTCTCTCCCCCTCTTTTAAAAGTGCTTTCTCATTTTTGGAGCCATGTTGTGTTGTTTTTTAACAAACATTTTTATTATTAAAGCTAATCAATAGGTTTTTTTTTTAAAAAATGTAATTTAATAAAAAAAATAAGTACTATCTTATTAGTTTATTAATTTTTGAATTTTATTTTAATCTTGCAAAGAAGTCATCAGTAAAATTGCTGTTGATTTATAAATAGGATAATTAGATGCTTTCCTCCTAAGTACTGTTCACTGGCATCATGGCTGATTTTATTACATAGTCAAACCCCTTCATTCAATTTTAAAATTGCCTTTTGAATGAATGGCACTATGAGCTTGCCAAAGCGTGTCACCATTAATATCTTACCTCCTCCATTTCATTGTCCAGTCTATGAATACACAGTGAGTTGTTTGATAAAGAGGTCAAGGAGGTTCTGCTAGTTTTTAAGTGAATTAAAGTCAAACATTTCGGATTCTGTCTCTCCTTTATTAACCGCACTGTGCCTAAAAGATAGCGGCTTGGTCCTTAAGTTTCTTGTTCTAAACAGTTTGTCAGAGACTTGTTACATAAATTAAGATTTTTACCTCCACCCTAAAAGTCATAAGTTCCTTAAAATTTACATTTGCAGCATAACAAATTGTATTGGTGGCAATCACTCTATTCTAACTTACTGAACAACTCTGCTGTGGTTTAATTAAAGTGGAAAACCAAATTTCAGATGGGGAGTTCTGCCATTCAAGTTCAGTTATGCTGTTTGAGTTCCCCCTAAGAATAATCTGAAACGAACCTCTGTAGCCATGAGAGCATTTCAGGATTCAAGGATGCCAGGAGAAGTAATCGCAGGGAGTCTGGGAGCCCATTTGTTACCATGCATGTGAGCACTCCAGTGCCCCGTGCTAATCTGATACCAGATAGCAATTACATTTCTGCCGAGTGCTGAGATTCATTGAATTTGGAGCTTGTATGAACAATGCTGTCACAGCGTAGGCAAGTTGTCGTCTTAGTACATGTTGCACCATCAGTTTTGCACGGCAGTCCCATAACCTTGACCTAGCTCGTTTGGACTGTAAGAGAAGTTGCATCTTATTCATACGAGCATTTCCTTTTTCTTCTTTGCAGAGTGTGCAAATATTTTTCGAGACAGATATTTGAAAGACAAAAAGTAAAAACAAAACTTTGTGCTTGTTGAGGCTAAAAAGAAAGTCTGTGTGTGTGCGTGCCTCCATTTGTAACAAGGAATGTTTCTTATGTTTCTGTCTTTAGACAGTTGGCACACATTTCATCTCAGCAGCTGCTTTCTCTTAAAGTGCAGTAGAGTGTAGGACTGTAGTGACACTAGCATTAATACTTCACATTCTGCTATCATATGCTGTCACTGTGAAATATGGATGTAGGTTACATGTGTTTGCAGACTTTGTACTGCTGAATTATGAAAGCTGACTCAGTTGGAGAATTGTGTTGTATTCGGAGACTGTGAACTGAACAATAAATGAATGCAGCAAAGCCGCTTGTGGGACTCGTGGTCTTCACTGCCCCATTCTCTCTCGCCTTTACTCCCCCCCCCTTTTTTTACTCATAAATTTTGATTTTCTGATGTTAGAAAATACATTGGTTTCTAAATATTTCTGTTTCATGGTGCAATTTGTTAGTTGTGACAGAGTAGTAGTAGAAGCGCCCACTGGGTAACTCTGGTCAGACCAGTCTCAGCTGCGGTTCTAAGGAAGACACTCACACAGACAGCCAGTTCAACAAACTGTTTTGGGTTCAGGCAGATATCAGAGTCAAGAAGCAGTCCAATAGACATGCACTTACATCCAGTAAAGCCAGGCAGAAGTACAGCTACAAAGTCCAAGAGATTAGTCAATACACAGTCCATAGTCATCAATTCCAATATCCATCCACCTGGCCTCCTCACTCTTGACCTATAGGAGGCAGCTGAAAAGGATTTTATTGATGCTGGTATTCAATTAATTTTAGATGCTCTGCCCACTGGCAGTTTAAAATAATTCATTTTGAGTTAGTGGTTTTAAGTATTTTATATATTTTATTGCTGACCGTATTGTAAGCCATCATTGTGTGTGTTTTAGCCTATTATGTATTTTTATGTGATGCAATCCGCCCTGAGCCTGCTTGAGGGGAAAGTGGCATGTAAATGAACAAAAATAAATCTTGAGTCCTATCATGTAGAAATGAAGCTGATAAACGCTTTAAATATATAATTGATTAAATATTTAACAAAGAGTAATGGAAAACAAATCCTTCAGGGGAACAATGAAGCAAAGTTTAGTCATTTTAAAGTCCCCTTGACTTGTGCAGGGGAATTCCCTCACCCCACACTTTTGCCAGGCCTGCACCCAGTGCACCTCTTAGGCCTGTGCTCCCACTTCCTGTGTGGCTCCAAGATCTTCGCTAGTGGCAGCATGCTGAGTGCATCTCCCAGGCTGCAGTGGCAGCATGCCCGGCACTGCATGGCCACTGTATGGCACAGCGCAGAGAGACCCGGATTGTGTAGTCGCTGCTGCCACCAGACCCAGTGCAGAGCCCTGGGCTGCACAGCTGGTACCTCCGCTGAACCCAACTTAGCTCCCTGGTGCCACCGCCGCCAAAGGTAGGTACGTTATCTGTGTTTGCAAAGAGAATGCTACTTTACTTTTGAGGTTTTAAAAACACATCTGTGGTTTTTTTTTCCATCCCCCCCCCCCCCGGCAAACCTAGGAAGTGCCACAAGTTTGCAGCATAATCTTTTAGTCTCCATATGGCCTTGATTTGTGGATTTAGCTGTCCACAGACGGCCACACATGGCAGATAGTATACAGATGATGCTTAAGAGTAACTAGATTTTGCCTTTTGTTGTCAGAAAGCAAATTTTCCATCAGTGAATCTCACAAAGTTATATTGAGAACTAATTTATTTAGGTGGCCAGTGTTAGGCTTCAATCAAGTTCAGGAGCTTCTTCAGGCAAAGCTTAAGCTCTGCCTCTGAGTGTCACCTCCTCAAATTCAAGATTCTGTTCCTGAATTCCTTAACTTCCAGTATCCTGACTGTATTTGTGGAGTCAAAAAAGCCACCATCATGCCTTCACAGGTTTCTGGATAGTGTTGATTCTGCACTTCAGAGGATTTGAGCACTTTTCAGGACGCTGTCAAGAGGCTTTTTAAGGCTTTGCTGTGAGAATACCAGCTGACCTGTGTTAAGTCTCATTGATTTTGCAATAGAAGCATCGGGTGTATATTTTAGATACTTGCAATATATTCTTCTCTTGCTCCAAAGATTTTGGCGGAAAGGACTTTGTTATCAGAGATCAACACATTATAATTGCAACGAGGAGGGAGAAATTCCACAAAGAGACACAGATTTCGTTGTCGGTTGCTGTGTTGTCACATTAAGCTGACATTAAAGCGATGTGAGCCTGAACCTTCTTTGTGCCGTACTGTGCCTTCCCTTCTCCTTCCTCCTGCTTCCAAACTCCGGCTAGTCTAAATGGCAACATTCATTTATGCTTTGTGATTGGAGATAGTTTCATAACAGGGGTTCTGTGTATGAGAAGAGAGGAGGGAGAAGAAACAAGACAGGTTCATGCACATTGTCAGTTATTAATGTCTTAAAGTGAGGGCTGGTTACAGTGTGTATAGGGGGTGTATGGATCCACAATAAGAGATCTGGAACTAAAAGATGATGTATAGCATAACGTCTGCATTTGAGTCTCACCTTTTGATGGTGCAGCCAATTCAGTGGGGGGAGTGATTTGACAAGAACAGGAGGCTTAGTTTTAACACCTCATCTATCTCAGATAACATTTGTATAAATGTTTAGCATATTGGCCAGGAGGAAACAAGAGCAAACTCAGGGACAGTATTGAAGCAATTTGTGTGGGGAAATAGGCGAAAGTTTCAAACCACACCCTCCTTAGTAATCTTCCTGCAACAAAATTAATGTAATGGCCAAAGTTCCACATTATGTTCTAACACTCAGCACAGAGCTTTCGTTACAGATACCATGAGAGAAATGGTAAGTTTTATTGAACTCGTGTGTGACTGGTTACATATTTCATGTTTTATTTTCTGTATGCGTGTAGCATTCAAATGGAAACAATTAATGTTCTGTTTTAATGCTGGGTGGTGTTCACAAACCTCTTGGAGTCTTGGGAATGTGTTTGTTACCTGAAACTTTTTGTTTTTATTAGTACATGATGATAGAAGCAGAACTCTTTTTCTACTTAAGCATCCCTCTTTTGAGCCCCTTTGCCGTATCTGCACTATTTTCACATAATATTTGCATCCACATTTTTTTTAAAGAAGCCCATCTGTCAACAGATACTTGGTTTTGTAACAACAGATCTTTTGACTAAACAATAATAATAATTAGCAGTTAATCAACCAATCTATAGCATGGTCTGTCTTGATCCTTCAGAAGAAAGGTAGACTGGATAAGAAGTCCAGGGCCTTTTTTTTTTAAGAAGGAACCACAGGAATGCAGTTCTGGCTGACTGGGTGTCAGGGGGTGTGGCCTAACATGCAAATGAGTTCCATCTGGGCTTTTTCTACAAAAAGGCCTGTGTGAAACAATGTTGATGTCAGGGGTGTGGCCTAATATTCAAATTGGTTCCTACTGGACTTTTTCTACAAAAAGAGCCCTGAAGAAGTTTATGTCTGAAATTTTGAATAATAGAATTTTATAGAGGTGGGGAGGGGGAGAATTTGATTGAGAATGCTACTTGGTGTTTGTGTGTGCATAAAATAGTATCAGGGCATAGCTAACTCCAGCAAGGGACTTTCAAGGCAAGTGAGAAGCAGAGCTGGTTTGCTATTGCCTTCCTCTGCAGAGTCTTTCTTGATGGTCTCCCTTCCAGGTACCAACCTTGCATAGCTTCTGAGATTTGACAAGAGAAGAAGAATTGCAGATTTATACTCCGCCCTTCTCTCTGAATCAGAGACTCAGAGCGGCTTACAATCTCTTTTATCTCCCCCCCCCACTACAGACACCCTGTGAGGTGGGTGGGGCTGAGAGGGCTCTGACAGCAGCTCTCCTTTCAAGGACAACCTCTGTGATAGCTTTGGCTAACCCAAGGCCATTCCAGCAGGTGCAAGTGGAGGAGTGGGGAATCAAACCTGGTTCTTCCAGATAAGAGTCCACGCATTTAACCACTACACCAAACTGGCTTTCTGGTTTCACACAGGCCTATACCATGCTGCTTTCCCTCCAGTGATGCTCTAGATAGGGCTAATTATTTTTCCTGTACTGGTTTCCTGAGTTGCTGTTTGTACAAACTCTTTGTTGGGGGGTGAGGGGGAAGCAGCTCTGAAGGAGGAGATATTTTCAACAGGTACATGTGGGAAAGAGTTAACATGTTTCCACAGCACTGTGGTCCAAATCCAATTCCATTTCTCCCTACAGCTGGTATTAACTGAAATTTAAAGCGAACGGAGATTTGATCATGATCTAGTTACACCTTTGGTTGTATCCTGATTGATTCAGATGCCTTGTTATTATGCAATAAATGATTATGTTGTTCTTTAAATCATGGCACGTTTTCCCTGTCAAAGAAATTGTTCTGTGAGGAGGGTGTTCCTTACATTTATTTCTTCACCACTAAAACAGAGTGTTCTAGGTGTCTGTTCTTTGCCTAGTTATTCAAGAGGAAGCAAGCAGGAAACAAAATCTTTGCCTGTGCCATGTGATTTCTTTATGAAAGAGTGATTTATCCTGTTCTTTCCTGTCAAGGTAGAGACTACTTCTGTTTCTCATGGTGCAGATCAATTTATGGCTATTGTATCCACTCAGAAGAAACAGGATAATTGTTGATGTTCTCATTTACAAAACCATTTTGTCGTTCAATTTTTCCATATACCTTTGTAAATACAATATGTCCTCACTGAACAAAAACTGTGTCTGTGATCCAGCATTAACTAGTATAACACTGGAAGTCAATAAATAGTTGTTTTGAGAGGAAGATTTGGGGAGGTTACTTTTAAAATAAGTTTGTGGGTTCCACCCTGCTGCTCTCTAAATTGATTTATCAAATTAATATATATATTAACCCTTACACTAGGTGTTTTTTAAAATTCCTTTTTCAGAAATATCTTAATGCAAAAATTGGATCAATGGAAAGAAAAAGTTGTGTGATTGTACAGTTCTTCAAGAAAGTGTACTTTAGAATTTGATTGTTTTTGCTATGGAGTGGAAATCTTTTTAGATCCAGTAACTTATTTTGTTATATGATTGCTTTAATATTGGTAGTCCATGTATAATTTCAGGTATAGTTTTTTAGTAATTGATCTTTTTAAAAAAATTTTTTAAAAAACATGGTTATTGTATTTGTAGTGTTCGTAACTTTTTTGGTTTTCTGCTGTTCTTTGTTCGAATTTGTAAGTACAGCTTGTCAGGGTCTCACATAAAATTCCAGTGTTTCTGAATTAGCAGGGGCTCCATGCAAATATATTGCTTGCTTCCAGGAAATCATGATTTACAGATCAGGCTTTCCTTCATTCTTACTCTCTTTTTCTGTCTCCAAAGAAATGTTTCCTTCCCTTCTCTTCACAGATGTGGCTTCACATTACACATTCACCGCCAAACCTCAATGAAACAATTTTTCTTAAGGTTCCTCTTATCCTTAGTCTACTTACTGATTTCAGCCACTGTCGAAAGTACGAGAGAAGGGTGTCTTTTTATTTGAAAACGTTTATTCCACTATTTATTTAAAATAAAATAATACCCAACTAACAGGAAAAGTGGGGTACTCCCCCCCCCTCCTGTTCAGATAAACAGTCAAAATTTTACTTTGAAGAATTTTTTACCTTTTCTGAATCTTTTCTGGGAAAAGTAGTCACTTTAAATCAGATAATCATGATTTTGCTGCAGTGTACCTATGAAGTGATAATGCAACAATGGAAAATACAGGGAAAATCATTGTTATAGTTAGGGGATACTTAAAACATTGGGAGAAAGAAGTGTAGGTACCATTGATAGTATGGTAGCTTCCTTCCATTCTTAAAATATCTTAAACTATCATTTCTTAAAATATCATTTTCCCAAAGCCAGTCTTAGAAGTAAATGACTGATGATGCCATCCTAAGCAGAGTTATGTGCTTCTAAGTCCATTGACTTCAGTGGACATAGAATGGTATAACTTGGCTTAGGATGGCACTGAAAAGTCCTGTTAACAGCTTGGGTTGTTTCTGTTGTTGAGAGTGAGTCATTTCCTGTTGACATCATAGGCTATCTGGAAAGGGTCAGGAAAGGAAAGAAGATATCACCAGGAAAGTTTCTGAAAAAAGATATTTTAGATTCTGTTTGTGCTCAGTCCTCCATCCTTTCTCCCTATCACAGTGTTAATGCCCCACCCATCCACCAGTTCACTGTACTAAAGCAGCCAAAAGGGGAAAACACACCTAAATTTGTTCCCAATTAACTTGAAATCTCCTTGATTTTTTGAAGGATATATTGGGTCTTTCCTTTCCCCAGATGACCCATTAGGATGAAGGCTGTTCTGGGAGGTGGTCCAACATCATCTCAGATGTGTGGGTTTTGGAGATCATTCAAAAGGGTTGTTCTGTGGAGTCTGTAGCAAGGTCAAATCAGTTTATTTAGGCAGACTTTATCGGCTCACTTGGAGGGAGGGGGAGATATCTCCTTTCCTAAGGGCCTCGAATGTATTGCTGCAACAGAAACTAAACCAGTCTATCAAAAGGTGCTTGTTTTATGTTTTATAAGAATAATGGGAATTAACAAAGGTTAATCTAGGAATTTTTGCTGTACAGGCTAAGAAGCGTGTTAATCAAAATAAAGGCCTAAACATATTCGTGGAATTTCTTTGACAGATTGCCTCAAAAAGCCATGTAGGCTTCCGCTATGTTAGATACTAGGCCCCTCTGCAATTTTTTTCCTCTAGTCTTATACCTGCTGTTAGATCAAATGACATGACTTTAAAGTAAAAGTGTTCTCAAAGTCAACTACCATCACATCTTCTAGTTTAAAGCCAGCAGGATATCCCATCACGTCTACCTTTTAATTAGGTTGTATTTTGATCATCATTCACACTTCTCAATGATTAATGTTCTTGTTTTAAGACAGAACAAAA
Organism: Heteronotia binoei; assembly: GCF_032191835.1. Classification (NCBI taxonomy): domain Eukaryota; kingdom Metazoa; phylum Chordata; class Lepidosauria; order Squamata; family Gekkonidae; genus Heteronotia; species Heteronotia binoei. The sequence goes on along the minus strand of NC_083238.1, from coordinate 10,319,483 downwards.
TTTGGCCTTCAAATGAAACTTCCTGGTTTTGTCAGTGCTGCATCCAATATAGATATTTCATTTTATTTTCCAGTTGCATGTGTGTTAGTAATATTAAAAGCATGATCCTTGACACAAAGTTAAGAACTCTGCTAAAATTAACACACAAAGTTGAAAGTGTATCCACACACATACTTCTTGTTCAAAGGGATAAATAACAGTTTTAACTATATAAAACAGTGGGCAGTCCAGTCTTACATAAGGATAGTTTCAGTAATGCAAAGAGTTTTGCAATATCTTTGTAATGATAGCTTCCATTCCTTTTTTTCTACAAACAAATGAGCAACTCTGAAAAGAACAAGATCATCATGAGTAGGTAGGCAGGAATCAATGTTTAGTTCTCATGGCCCTTTCTACATGCCCAGGGAAATGCTGATCACCACATCGGGATCAAGAAGCAAGTTTTCTCCAGGCGAGTTTGGCCAGGGATCCTGGAGGTATTTTTTGCCATCTTCTGGGCAAGGAACAGGAGTCACTGGGGGTGTGGGGGGAGGTACTTCTGAATTTCCTGCCTTGTGCAGGAGGTTGGACTAGTTGACCCTGGAGGTCCCTTCCAACTCTATGATGCTATGCTACAGCAACGGGATTTGTAATGCAAGGGGAGCATGTTCTAGATTGGGTTTATCTCTTTAGCTAATGCACCAGATTGAGCCACCAATTCATGTTTGTCAGATTCACCCATGATATGCATGAAGACATCTTGTTTCCCAAATAGCTGTGTCAGTTAGATACACAGGATTCGGAATGGCCAATGATGTGTTTTTGATTCTCTTTTCTTGAATAGCTGATCACAAATTTCTTCCTCTGTCCCTTCAGTGTCTAAAGTGGTTTGAAGAAGAAAAGTTGGGTTTTATAATCTGCTTTTCTCTACCCCAAGAGCCCTGTGGCACAGAGTGTTAAAGCTGCAGTACTAAGCTCTGCTCACGACCTGAGTTCAATCCCCAGCAGAAGCTGGGTTTTCAGGTAGCCTGCCCCAGGTTGACTCAGCCTTCCATCCTTCTGAGGTCAGTAAAATGAGTACCCAGGTTGCTGGGGGGAAAGCGTAGATGACTGGGGAAGGCAATGGCAAACCACCCCGCAAAAAATCTGCCGTGAAAACATTGTGAAAGCAATGTCACCCCAGAGTCGGAAACAACTGGTGCTTGCACGGGGGACCTTTCCTTTTCCTTTCTGTACCCTAAGAAGTCTCAAAGCTGCTTACAACTATCTTCTCTTCCTCTTCCCATAACAGTCACTTTGTGAGCTAGCTGGGGCTGAGATAGTTCTGAGAGAACTGTGACTGGTCCAAGATCATCCAGCAGGCATCATGTGGAGGACTGATGAATCAAATCCAGTTCTCTAGATTAGAGTTCACCACTTTTAACCCCTACACCATGCCATGTGGCCTGAGTTGTATGCAAAACTTGTTACATGGTTCCTTGGATATTTAAGCATGGTCATAAAAATGTAATCAGTGAAGTAGCCCTATGAAATGTTTTTACATTTGATATGATGCATGCATAGAAGAATGGGAAGAGGTAGTCTTATCTGAACATTGAATTGATTTGTTAGAAGAAGAAGAAGAAGAAGAAGAAGAAGAAGAAGAAGAAGAAGAAGAAGAAGAAGAAGAAGAAGAAGAAGAAGAAGAAGAAGAAGAAGAAGAAGAAGAAGAAGAAGAAGAAGAAGAAGAAGAAGAAGAAGAAGAAGAAGAAGAAGAAGAAGAAGAAGAAGAAGAAGAAGAAGAAGAAGAAGAAGAAGAAGAAGAAGAAGAAGAAGAAGAAGAAGAAGAAGAAGAAGAAGAAGAAGAAGAAGAAGAAGAAGAAGAAGAAGAAGAAGAAGAAGAAGAAGAAGAAGAAGAAGAAGAAGAAGAAGGATTTATATCCCGCCCTCCACTCCGAAGAGTCTCAGAGTGGCTCACAATCTCCTTTACCTTCCTCCCCCACAACAAACACCCTGTGAGGTAGATGAAGATATTGGATTTATATCCTGCCCTCCACTCCGAAGAGTCTCAGAACGGCTCACAATCTCCTTTACCTTCCTCCCCCACAACAGACACCCTGTGAGGTGGGTGGGGCTGGAGAGGGCTCTCACAGCAGCTGCCCTTTCAAGGACAACCTCTGCCAGAGCTATGGCTGACCCAAGGCCATGCTAGCAGGTGCAAGTGGAGGAGTGGGGTATCAAACCCGGTTCTCCCAGATAAGAGTCCGCACACTTAACCACTACACCAGACTGGTTAGCATGGTGTACACCTTCCTCCCCCTCCCCCACAGCTTTCTCCTTCTGCTGCTCTCTCTCCCCACATTTGCTGCCCTGAAGCCTCCATATGTCTTTGCAGAGCTCACGCCTCCAATCTATGAGTTCCGCATGGTCGACGGTGATGCTGCCCTTGATCTGGGGGTTGCACCTGTGGGCCAGCTTGAACTCCCACTTATCCTAGAGAGGATGCAACCAGGTGGTGATGCCTGCCCACAACCTATCTGCCAATGGCCTGACCTAAGGAAGAACAGGCATCTCCTTGGGAATGGCTGTATTGAGGCTAGAGTCCGGTCCAGCCCTCGAACGGTCATAGGGGCACAGTGCGTCTTGGTGGTGTCCTGGAAGCGCTTCAGGACACACACCATTTGGGAGAGGGTCAACCAGTCGTTGGAGCTGATGCCAAGTTCCTCTTCCCTGTGCAGGATTGTCATGGAAAAGATGACATCCTGCACAACACTCTTCAGTTCCACCAAATGCACAATCATGGAATATATGGATGACCAGTGGGTGGCCATGTCCTGGATGAGCTAGTAGGGCTCCTGCCCCTGCCTCTCCCACAGCAGATGCACAGACTTAATGCTGCTTGAAAAATGGGCAGCCAGGTGCCGATAGGTCTTGAGCAGCAACCTTAGCTTTAGGGTGGCAGCTTCCTCTGTCCTCTGCCTCACTTTTTTCCCTTGCAGTGTCAAGCATGGCACAGCTGGCACTTGCCACACAGGCATCACCGAGGATGGTGCAGAAGTGTTTTCATTCAATGGAGTGGAAACACAGCCCCATGGCCTGGGGTCATGATCTCTTGGAGGGTGGCCTATCTTGGGGTTCCCAGCTACAGTGCCCTGACTGTAAATCTTTCTTTGTGATGCCTCCTCCTGTTTCCTCCGATCCTCCCTACTGAGAGGAAGTGGGCCTTCTCTGTCTTTCACTGGCCGCCACTCCTTCCTCCAGTGCCAATACACTGGGTTGTACCCTCTGGAATTGTCTCCAGAGGACATTGGAGGACAGGTGTAGGAAGTCCTTCTGGACATGAGCATGGCACAGCTGGCACTTGCCACACAGGCATCACTGAGAATGGTGCAGAAATGTTTTCATACAGTGGAGTGGAAACACAACCCCATGGCCATGGGTAGAGCAGGTGGGAGGCATAGCTGTTTTCTGACACTTGACTGGGAGGTGCCAATGAGGGGCTCACCACTGGTGGTAACAGGAGCAGCAGGGAGTTGGGATGTGGAAGGGGATGTGGAAGGGGTGGATGCTTCATCCTGCCCCCCAAATCACTCCCATTGGAATCCCCCCTCCCGAGCAGCGTAATCAACTTCTGTTGGGGCTGTGCAAAAAAACTCTTACATCCTGTGTGAGAGCCTCATGAATGGAGCAAAGGAAGGAGGCTCCAAGACATAGAGTACTGAACACTGAACATCGAATTTGAATTGAGCGTAGCTTAAGGCCGCTGAATGATTTTAATGTTTTACGTATATAACAAATGTTTAGATTTTTAACTATAAATTATGTAATGTTAATTTTAATGCTTAATTTTATATCTTATGTTAGTTTTACATGTTGTAAGCCGCCCTGAGCCACCTAGTGGGAAGGGCGGGATATAAATCTCAGATAAATAAATAAATAAATAAATAAATAAATAAAGACCCCTGCCATTGAGATGCTGGGGATGAGGTCATTCTCAGGAGGCCTGAATTTGGTTCTCAGGGAGGGGACCCTTTTTTCATACTTACTTGATATTTAATCGTGTCCAGAACCACATGATGATTTTTTTTCCCTCCATAATCACAATGTGGCCGTAATGTTACACAATGCTCGAGTTGTCATTTCGAAAAAAAACCCAAATGCTGCAAGTGATGGATGTTGGTTGTTCTGACTAACAACTGACTAACAATTGGCACAATTTTTGGATTGCTGGAGTGCATTGAAGTAAAATGCTTAATGTAACTTTTGTGCACACAACTGGAAATATACTTTAGTATAATATTGGGTTTCCTGTTGATTATGAGAGGAGATGATACCCAACTACTCTTTGTAGCTGGAATAAAGATTTGAACTAGTTTAGAACCAGTGAGCTTGAATTTGTTTCCTTGTAAGACAAGATAAGCCAGCCTCTGCTGTACAGAAGTGTTGGCTTTCCAAGTGTGCAAAGACAGCAGTTTGATGTTAGAAAAAAATATTTTAAAGACTTATTGATATTTATAGAAAAGCGACTATGAGAAGCATTAGCTGTACATGTCATATTTAAAAAATCCCAGCGCGTGAACAACAGGGGTTAAAAGAAAGGATGAATATTTTTGTACCTTAATGGGAAAACTGTTTCTGTAATGGTATCAAAGATAAACCAGTGTATTATGAACACAAAATGATAAAGGGTGATAATATGCCGTTCTTGAGACTTCTTGGCTCTTACCTAACACATCAGAAAGTGATTGTTGAATTTTAAATAGCCATACAAATGGATGACATAGAAATTTAACTTTGCTTTGACCTTATTCTAATTCACAAGATGACTGCAAAATGACTTTGTTACATCTGAATGTATGCTGGATGCTAAATCACTCCAGAGTATAAAATCTTTGTTTTGGCATAATGTTGATGCATAAACATTTGTACCCCATACTAACCCTATAAACATCACAATCCATCAGTACAATTACAAAAAAGATTGTTTGTTTTCACACTTAAAGCAGACATGAAATAGAGTGTCCTTAACTTAATCACCACCTTGATTTACCACATTTGCATATATTTGCATATTAATTGGACTACAGATTAAAATTGGTTTTGTAATTTTAATTAAGTGTCCACAAAGGTAAATGATTAGAACTGTTTAAAATACATTCTGACATAAATAGCAGTAAAAGCTTTTGTGATGATGTTTTTGTGGAATTACATTCAGAAAGTGGCCTTTTTATGATAGTAATTTTAATCTTAAATAGAATTATACAGTCAAACAGAACTGTGGATTCATAATCATTTTTTCAAGATTCATTTAATATTTTGCTGATTTGCAGCACTTGATGAAAATGTAGTGTAGGTTTAGCTGATTGCAAAATTAGGCCTGTAGCGCTGATAAACTGAGGGTTTAAACCAAAGTCGTCTTAATAGGGTTGTACATATTTCAAATGTATTACATGTAGTTATGTAGATGATTTTTTTTTAAGTGAAGCCTCTAAACGCCTAGAGTAAAGGATGATCTGTCCTTTTAAAATGTAATCATCCACTTGGGCTTTCTCACTTTCAGTTCTGACCAAAGGATCCACAGTATATTAAAGCTCTTTATGCTTGCTGTACCAGCCCCAATGTATGGAGAAATTATTTGTGTCGTCAAGGAAACATGAATGTCAGGAGGTAAAGAAGTACTTGCAGTGTTTATTATCAGAATTATGTGTTAAACTAAATGCTACTTCAGATACTGTGATTGACCTTCAAGTAAGTGTAGTGAAGAAAATGCTTGTTGGTGGCATGCACTTTTTTGTTTAAAGTGTTGTTGTCGCTGATCATTTATATAGCGCTTTTACATCAGTCAAAAAACCTGTTTCCCATAAGCTTCAGGGCTGAGAAAAGCTCTACATACTCGGAGGCGATACTTGTCTAGCACAGCGGAGCACACAGAAGTGTTTGTTCTTATGAAATGGCCTTCCAGGGGAGCTGAGGAAGGACCCCCCCCCCCGCCCTTATGGGTTTTGAAGGGGACTGCAAAAGTGGGCCCGTAATGTTAGTTGTTAATTTTAATGTGTTTTAATTTGTTCTTTTTAACCTTCTTAATTAACTGGGTTACTATTTGGTAGGAGTAAGACAGATTTATAAATATTTTAGATTAGATAAATATATATATGCTCCAAAACAGGAATCGCAACAGACTTCCCATCTGCGTATATGAGTCTGCATATAGGAGGGAAGTTCATCAGCTGTCCCTCTGGAGTAAAGCAAATAATCTTATTTTTAATGTAAATAAAACGAAGGAAATTATAGTGGATTATAGGAAGAGTAGTCTGGACATTCAGCCGTTGTTTATTGTTGGGGTTATGGTAGAACAGGTGACAGAATGGAAGTTTTTGGGAATTACTATGAAACAGGATCTAACATGGGGAGCAAATACTTTAGCTCTAGAGAAAAAGGCCCAGCAACGACTATACTATTTAAGACTCTTAAGATCACAACAACTGTCAGGGAGTCTGCTGGTTGCCTTTTATCGTAGTTCCATTGAGAGCATTTTATCTTATTGCCTCTGCGTGTGGTTTGGGAGCTGCACGGAAGCAGAGAGAAGGGTGCTCCAAAGAGTGATGGTGAGAGCACAGAAGATTTGAGGATGTTCTCTCCCCTCATTGGTGGATCTGTATGATAAGGGATGTAGAAGGAAGATACAAATGATCTTAAGGGACCCTTCACATCCGGGCCACTTGCTATTTGAGATTTTACCGTCAGGTAGGCGATATAGAGTGTTGAAGGCAAAGACAAATAGATTCAAGGGCAGCTTCTATCCAAGTGCCGTGGCTAAGCTAAATGCAGGGTTATGAATGGTTATGTGTTTTTAGATGCATTTAAATGGTCTATGTATATGTCCTTTTGTGGGTGTTGATGTGTTGGTATGTTTGTGGAAGAGCACCTCATTTCATTGCTCTCATTTTCTTGAGAACAATGACAATAAATTTATCTATCTATCTATCTTCTGCAGGGGCCACCACAGGCAAGGAGAAAGCTGGTAAGGAACTAGACCTGTGGTCTGAAAGCTATGCTCTCCAGTGCCCAAACATCATTTTTCTGGGGCCAGAACAAAACAGTGATGTGGGCCTTGGTCTGTAATCCCATCCAATCCTAATAACGTCATGAGTCATTTAAGAAAGCCAGAAGTTTGCCAGTTATGATGTAATGTCACTATATAGGCTTTTCCTGAACAGGTATCTAACTAACTCTCAGCTGGGTGGAAGGAGGGGCACACATGTGAAAGGATTCATTCCCAATATTTCAAACCCTGATTTGGAAGCCTGTGATAGTTACACGCAAACCATTCTTGGGTCACAATAGAATTCAATAAACCATACCTTACCTAACCAGTACCACAGTAACTTAGAGAGAGGCTATCTGCAATCTCTGCTACCCCTGTGGTGTTTGAACAAAGTCTCTGAGACTGTTCCATAGCAATAAGATCCAGTCTCTCCCTGAGGGATCACGTACAAGACCCACAGATCCTTGTGGACCCTTAAGTGTATTCACATTTCAAAGTGACCGTTTCTTGGTGAAGCCACATACAGAGTAAGCAGCTTTAAATGAAAATAGCTGTATGGAAGTGTAGATGCTTGTAACATTTGTAATGTAATGAATCTCATTCTATTGAGTAAGGTAGCAAGTCTGGGAACTAGCAGTATTATAGCTTTCCTTTTAAAATAGCAGTATTAAAGCTTTCCTTTTAATTGGGCTCTTTGTCCAGAGAACCACATGGTTAACTTTTTATACAGAATAATTTAGGAGTGAACATATGAAGTTGAATTATTCTGGGAGTCCAAACAAAGACCAAAAGGCTGTTCCTTTTCTCAAGGCAGCCACTGGGAGAACAGTGCCGGGGAGGAGCTTTTTCAACTCTTTCCTGTGATCTCCCAATTGAAATCCTCATAAAGTTGCTGCCATGGTGAGGAGGGGGAGGAACAGATCATATTATCTGTATCCAGGTTGTATTTTTCTACCGGTGGGTTGTGGGGAGGGGGAAACAGTGCAGAGAAAAAGGTTAACCACCACCTCCTTCTAAGTGTTACTTCTTTAAGCAACCTTCCACAGCTGCTTTCAAGTAAAGGCAAAGCATTGGAGATGAAATCACCCATCTTCATTATCATGTCTGATTTGGCCCCGAGTCTGCTAGTTAAATGTTGTCTAATCTGACCAGCAAGATCTGAGGAGGAGATATTTCCCCCCAGCTTCACTCTTTGAGTTTCTTTGTAACTTGAGGCACAAGGGAATGAACCTGGGACCTTGCGCATGCCAAGGATGTTCTAGCATAGATCTCTTTAGCTCATATTAAATGAAGTTCTTTTGAACTTCTGGTCAAGAATTTTATAAGAGAGAGAGAGTGTGTGTGTGTAAAAGTGGATCACAGCCACTGCCCCGTGGTACTGGGGAGGAGACTGTGGGTGGTGCACGGTAGTGACATCGCCAGCAGCTGGATTTCTAGTAGCATGCACTGGCAGACACTGTCAAGGAAAGACATGTGAGAGCTATGAGAATTGTGAAGTGAATGAGAGGGTGGGGGAAGGATGCTTGGGCAGGCAGTTGGGGAGCAACACATAATGCAAATGGACAGGATGGGGGTATGTGAAGGTAGGCACATTCACACTCTCTGCCAAGTGCACACCAAAATATGGAACGGGCCCTGATACCAGTAAAAAGTAACTGTGTACAAAAGGTGTCAGTCGTCAGATTGTTTAAACTAATGGCCTTATTCCCCTGGGGCTAGTGACTCATCTGTTGATAGGTAACAATATACCAGGGGTGGCCAAACTGTGGCTCAGGAGCCAAGTGTGGTTCTTTCACACATCTTGTACAGCTCCCAGAGGTCAAGGAGGAATTTAATGCATCCTTACTTTCAAGTAGGCTTGCTTAGCATTGGGACCTCAGTCAGCCTCTGAGTACTGACCCATAGGTAGGCGAGTATTTCCGCTGTGTGTGAAGCAGGGAAGTGGGGAAGGAGGGGAAAATAGGCAGACTTGCAAGATCTTCTTCTCCACCACAGAGGTCACCTGGAGATCTAAATGGGGAAAGAGAGTGCAAGAGCTGAGGCAGCCAGTGGAAGGAGGGATGGAATTAAATAGTGTGGTGCATGGTTTCCCCATAGTTGCATAGCTCTTGTAAGATCAGTATTTACTAATCTTGGTCAAGGCAAAGAGAGAGGCATAACGATGCAAACCATGGTCAGTGATTTATATGGTACATGTGTCTTTCCTTCTCCCACTGGTGCCAAAAAATAATTCTCTAACCTTTCCCTATGCCGGTTTTATGAAGACTGTTACTCCCAAGTTTTGTTTTTTTAAAAAGTCTCCTTCTAGCATGGTTGTGTTGTAAAGCGCACACATATGTATTTTATCTTTCTGTGCAATGAAATTAGTAAGAGTTTTAATAAAGACGTGTAATATTTGTTAATATCATGCAACCCTCAAACATTTGATGTTTATTCTATGTGTCTCTTATATTAAGCAAGTTTGGCCACCCCTGTAATATACTTCCTCAGTTAAGATTTTGGACACTTTCTATCATATTCACTTGTTTCAGTACATGCTAAGAAAACTTTACATTTTCTTTAAAGCAAGGGAAATATTTTTAAAGATACTTAAGGATAGAATTATGACACTGCAAAGATATGACTTCAGACGGAGAAAAAAATGTTCATGAAATGTATATGCATTCTCTGCAAAGCCTTGCTCAAGATAACTCACAAAGATAAACAAATACAATAAAATCACAAGAACAGCAACTATTAAGTTACCAATATTAAAACAAACCATAAAAACCACTTCCAGAAGCTTAAAATGGTTTTTAAGCCCTCAGGCTAAATTAGACTGTAAAAACACCTGGGAAAGATGGAACACTTTAATGAAAAGACTGAGTGTAGAAGAGACTTGAGAGAAAGGGCATTCAAGATGGAAGTAGCACCACTGGGAAAGCCCTTCCTCTGGTTGCAGCGTCCCCGTTTCTGCAGGTGAGATTTGAAAAGAGAATCTTGAGTGGCAGGCAGTACTTAGGAGAAGCTGGTCCTTCAAATAACCTGCCTCCCAAACTGTTAGGGTCTTCACAGTTAAGAACCAATACTTTGAATTGTGCCATGAAACAAATAGGTAGCCAGTGCTGATCTTTCAGCACAGATTCCAGAGTCCATCACGGGCTGACAATAACGAAGTTATCATATTTTGGATTAATAGACATATCTGGAGTTTTTAGAGGGAGCTGTACATAAAGTACATTACTGTATCTAATTTGTGTGTGTGTGTGTGTGTGTATAGAACATTTTTATCTGGTCTCCTTGGACTCAAGAAGGCAAACAATGTAGCAACTGTCAGGCATTTGGTTGATTACAGTGATGGAACAATATAAAATCTGGCCCTCTCATATCCCCCCCTCCAGAACCCCCCCCCCCAAAATTCCTGTGGACATTTAAAAAATCATTTCCCTGGCTATTTGGGGAAGTGTGTTGCTTTATTTGTTGATTTGTGTTAGGTATATTAACACTTGTTTTAAACTTGAATTATTTATTGAACTTATTCTGTTGTAAGCCACAGAATAAGCCCTACCTGCAGGAAAGGGCAGCCTAATGAATATGAATACATAAATAGGTTTCAAATGCTTAAATAATAATCCAGCAAACCAAATTTAAACAAATTTAAATACACAGTTTACCAGTTTAAAAGCATTCAGACTTAACACTTCAAAGTTAAAATGCGCAGGACGAACAAACTCAGCCATATCTGCTGGGAAAATTCACCTTCTGCCAAATGCTGTCTGGAATAGGCTGCCTCACCTGCCTTCTTAAGGACTATACTAGATTCTATATGACATCCCTGACCCTGAACTTGGGAACTCACCATAAAAGTGTTCCACTTGGCTCTGGAGAGCTGCAAAGCTCAGGAGAGCTGCTATTGTCACCAGCAGTAACGACTATGTAGGGCCCTGTGTGCTCCTTTCACATGATCATTGGACACGTAGAACCAGAAAAGGTAGCAACAACAGGGCACTCCCCTGGCTATTTTAACTGGCAAAAATGGCACAAGAAGGAAATATGAAACTGACTGGAGTAGCAGTGTGCGTTTGAAAGTAGTTTCTCAGTATATGCTACTGCAAGTTGGGTGGATACGCCCAGCCCAACCTTCCACACACTATTTCTGATATGGTCATCAATGCAGCAAGCAAAGGCAGCAACCTCGATCATGATCGTTACACTGACTTGCTGCTAGCTTGCAGAAGACACAAAAAAACATTCCTCTGTCTGTTATTCCTTCTGTGTGTGAAATTGAGAGCGATCATGATAATTCAAAATATCAAACAGACACTTATTTTTTATCAGGATCTTTGGATCAATAACAATATTTATTCCTGGTATTTGAGCAATTTTTAAAAAAAAAAAACACTTGTCAAAAAGGAGTTGTATTAGTCACTTTTTTAAAGCGAGGGGTGGGAATTGCATATTTTATTTATCAGTGTGAACTACAACATATAATCTCCTTTGGAAGGAGTTTTTGCTACAAGAAGAATAATGGCCTCATACTCAGCAGGCTGCAGTGGGATGAGATAGCATGCTTGCAGCATTTCTTTGCAACATAATTGCAGCATCAATGAACCATGAATTCAACCTAATTAACATAACTGGAACCGCTGCAATCATGCTGCCATTCAATTTACTTTTGAACATTCTGGTGAAGTGTCAGGGTTGCGTTATTTGCTATTGAAATGCTGTTGAGTGCTGTCCACTCTGAATTTTTCATCTGCTCTCCTGCCTTATTTTTTCAAAAATTGCTTCTGAGCTTACTTAGATATTAATTTATTTGGGTAAAGGGGAGATTTCATTGGTTCAGTGAGTCAGTCTATTGAAGGTACAAATAGTTCTTGTTAATCTCCCTTCTGAAGAGAATTAAATATTTTGTTGTACTCAAGGTTGCAAACAACCTGTCAGTTTTGCCAGTTTTGCAGCAAATCTTTTCAGTTGTTTGAAAAGGCAAAGAAGGTTGGTCCTTGTTTGAACAAAGCCTACTACAAGCTACAGCAGCAGGATATTTTTTGGTGCTGACGTTGAAATATGTATTTGGTGATGTCTCAAAGAAGCTGACCTACAAAATATTTGAACTCTACATCATGCAATGTTATCTAGGGGCGGGATCAAACATTTGTATCTTTTCGAAAAGTGAGATATCTGAAATAGTGTAGAAAGAATAGCATCAAGAATAAAATAAAAATTCCACCTCTCCATTCTCACCTGTTGGTGATGCTTCTCATTAAAGTGCAGCTCTTGTTATTTTCTTTACCAGCTTTGTTCAAAGATTTCTGCCCATACCAGGCCACTATGAACTTATCTGTGATCTCAGCTCCTCCCCTTCCAATCCAGCTTGTTTACTCGAATGGTATTTACTGGCTTACATAACATACATGGCCATTTCCTATACCCTCATGTCCTGCTCCATGAGCATAGGAAAATCTTCACCAGCAACTGACAGTTTTAATGCTGTTCTCAATTGCCAGTTCCATTCTTAGTTTTAATGCTGTTCTCAATTGCCAGTTCCACACTTGTCCATAGAAGGTCTATCCCATGTGTATCTCTATTTTTCTGATAAGCCGTTATGGCGAGCTCACCCTGTTCCCTCTCATGCACTGGATTTTCTCTTGCTTCTTTCTTGCTGAACAGCTCCTACATCGATTTTCTTCTTATCTGTTGGTCTATGGCTGTCCCACCTTATCACATCATTATATATTTTTATGCTGGGAGGGAAGAGACAGGCTCACCTGCTTATGTTCTTCTTCTGTAATTGTACACAAGAGGCTTTGGAAAGTTCAGAATCAAATATTTTATTTAACTTGATTGGGGGAAAGGTCAGACAAAATTTTGTAATCACACTAAATCCAGCTAATACATTGCCAACAAGTAAGTGTTTTTGCTTTTCAACCAAGTATTTGAAACTCTGAGGAGAGATGCTTTCTTTTCCATTGTCTGCTTAAACACTCAAGCATGGGCACCTTTCACTGACTTTTAAGGTTTGGAATGCAGGAACATACAACCAAGTTGTATACACAGACCAAGGATCACTCCTCTTTTAAGAGTTATCTCCTTTTTCACTGGGCAGGGATTATTTCTGTTAACTAGAAGCAATTTCCCTTTTTGGCTTCAATGGAGAAAATCTTGGTGACATATTTTTATTTGATCCCATACGTTAAGTATTGCATTTATGATAATATTATAACTATTGTTATGGACTGCTGATTATAGAAAGTTGTAACCCCACCTGTATCAAAAATTTCAGAGTAGCACCATGAATGTAGTTTTAATTGTTATTGTTTTAAATTGTAACCGAAAACTGTTGTTCTAGATGATTGTTAGCCGCCATGAGTCTGCTTGCAGAGACGGCAGGATAGAAAACTAACTAACTAAATAAATTGTAGTATTTTTATTTTCTTTCCTCACAAGGAAATTTTTCAGAGGTGCCTTTATAAAGAATTGTTCTATAACGGTTGGTGTATTTTACTCTGGCAGTTAGCTAGTATAATTTAAGATTGGGTATCTCCAAGTCACCATTTGTTTTTTTGTCATATATGTTACTGGATTGTGTCCTAGTTTTCTTTTTATCCCAGATGAATATATTTAATTATAGCTGTGACACTTTAATTTTTTTTTCTGGAATTTCAGCTAGGAGATTACCAAGTAAAAAGTTTAATTTGGGAAGAATCATCATTTTTATCATGCTTACACATCCAAGGAAAGATAAGATGGAGATTTCCCAAAGTCGGAACTGTTTTTTTTTTTTTTTAATTTCAGCTATTATTGAGTCACAGTTGATCTTTAATAACCCATCACTGTTCTTACTTAACCAGATAACAAGTTCCAAAACCAAATGCCACAAGACAATCTATCAAAAATCTGTCAAAAATCGATCAAAAAGCTATGTTCCACTATATCAAATGCTTTTTTGGCATCAAAGAACAAGAAAGCTGACAATTTTCTCTTTCTCTTAACATCAAATAGATTAACTTTTTAAAAACATTGATATTAGTATGGCAGCCTGGTATGAAGCCAGTCTGGTCAGGCGGTGTATACCTACCAATTATACCTTTCAGTTGGTTCGCTAGAATAGATGCCAAAATTTTGTCATTTAAGGGACTAATTTCCCAGAACCTGGTACAGGGCAATCAATCAAATTTAAATTATTATTATGGTGGTGGTGGTGATAGATCAGTAGGAGCTAATGAGAACAGGATCTGTTGAGTGTTTAGAGAGCATGTTTTAGGTAAGCAGCCAGACTGAGATATGTTGTTGATGACTTGTAACTTTATCATTTGAAGAAAAAAATATATAGAACTTATATATAGAAATCATTTGAAGAAAAAAATATATAGAACTCCAGAGTAAGGCCATCAGGTCCTCTATGTTCTTTATTTAATTTGAGATTTTGAACTGCTGTGACCACATATAGCGTTCCATCCATTAACGTTTTTCTCTCCCACTGTTAATTTAGGTACTTTAAGTTTACATAGAATTGTTTAAAAATCTCTGTCAGTATTTGGAGTTCTTGCTTTGTATAGTTCTTGATAATACTCAGTAAAGGCCTAAATAAATAAATAAGTTTACATAGGATTTTTAAAAAAATTCTGTCAGTATTTGGGGTTCTTGCTTTGTATAGATAATACTCAGTAAAGGCCTAAATAATTAAGCACAACCATCAACAGTTTCTTTAGGTTGTTTCTTTATTATCTTTGCTGCTAATTATTTACCAGCTTTATTACTGTTTTCACAGAATCTTTGCTTTGTGTGAGCACTTTTTATAGAGGGAGAGCTTGTCAATTTGATTAAGTTTATTCTTTTCCGACTTAATTAGTTTCAAGAGGTTTTCCTGTTGATCTTCCTTATACTGGTTTTCTACAGAGAATTTTTAAAAGATAACCATTGCTCTCTTTCTCTCTAATTTTATTAAGACATGAGGCAGAACTTATGATGATCTCTCTAAAATATGCTTTTGCTGCTTCCCGGATATAAATAGGGGAGCTTTCAGGTTGGATATTTGTTTTTGTTTTTTAAAAAAACTTTAAATCTTTACAAAACTATTTTTGAGATTATTCATTCATTCTTTAAATGTCATGACTTTTTTTAGAGGTTTTGATAATTAAATAAATTGGGGCATGGTCTGATAAATAAAACTTCCCACTGCTTTATCTTCTGTCTTACTTGCTAATGTTTTTGAGATCAAAAATGAAGCAATCCTAGAAAATAGGTATTGTGGACTTGTGAAACATATGTGAAATCTTTCTCAGATCGGTGATATACATATATCTATTAGCCTTAGAAAGGCCCTTAACCTCAATCTAGATGATACCTTACCACCTTACCACCTTTTTTTTCCCCTAAGGGAGGCAATCTAAAGATAGCTATTCAAATTTGGCAGGCATTTGCTTTGCCAAATTTTGTATCCAACACAATAGGGTCTGGTTAAATGGTTTGGAAAGATTTTCTCATTCGGGGGATTTTACATTCATTTCTAAGAAAGGTTGCAGTATAATTGATTATATCTATTAGCTGGAAATAGGACAGAGATTTTTGAAAGAGGGATCTGAGTGATTTACTGATTGGTTTATTCTTATTAAGTCTTTTAATGGTTCTCTTCGGCTGCTTACAGACCAACACTTTGGGCCAACTCAGAGACGCCTCTGAAATTGACACAAAAAATCCCTGCAGATGGCAACATCTGCCGCCCATATCTGTCCCATACTTACCCTGTCCTCCAGGCTGATTGTCCCAGCTCAAATTTCGGAGTCCGGGCCGTGTCTGGAAGTGAAAAGGCGGAAGTCAGGCAGCTTGGCATGTGAAACTGCCAAGCTACACGAAGCAGCTTCAGCCTCCCCCCCTCCCCAAAAACCTGCCTGGAGCTCATGAGCGCCTAACCTATTTGGGGGGGGGGGAAACACACAGCCCCTCCCCTGCCCACTTCAGGCTGAAGTGACTGAATTGACCCCCATGGCTTGAGGGCTGGGGGGAGCTCTTCCCTGGCTTCCCAGCCTCCACCTCCCTTCTGTCCCTGCCATTTCAATGCCCAGGAAGGGATGGTGGAACAGCTGGGGCTTCCCAGGGCATGTAAAGCCTCCCCTGCCGATCAGCTGATTGATGGGAAAACTGGCTCTGGAGGCTGGGGGCTCCTATAACAGCCCTTTGGTGTGATCATGATCAGTGCAGGATGAAAGGGGTAGCAGCAGCAGGAAGGACGGGCCACAGAGAGAGCGACTGCGGCCACTGCTGCGTTGTCGCCTCCTCCCCCCTTCCGCCCCAAGTGATCCAGGATGGAAGGCGATGGCAGCAGTGGCCACTGTTGCTCTGTCCATGGCTTGTCCTTACCGCTGCTGCTGCCCCTTCTCACTTTGCACTGATTGTGATCACACCAGAGGGCTACCGTGGGAGCCCCCAGCCTTCAGAGCCAGTTTCCCCACCAATCAGTTGATCAGCAGGGGGGCTTTACATGCCCTAGGAAGCTCCGGCTGCTCTACCGCCCCTTCCTGGGCATTGCAATGGCAGGGACAGGAGGGAGATGGAGGTTGGGGGTACAGCCCTCAGCCAGCTGCAGAGGGGGGAGTCAGGCGGGGGGGAGCTTGAGTGCCCCCTCAAACATCCCAAGGCCCCCTGACTCCCCAAATCCTGCATATCACCCTGCCAGCTTTTTAGGTACCCCCATATGATTGCACCAAGCTGCCTTGGGGATGGGATGGGACCGCCTCGTGCCAAAAAGTGTGGAGGCTTTGGGACAGCTCTTTTTGAGCCACCCTGATTTGGGACGCCTCCCAGCTTCCCCAAAATGTCTGTCTGTTAGCAGCCTTCATGTTTAGCTCCATTACAGCATTGAAATCTCCTCCTAGCAGCAGGTACCCCTCTGTGAAGGCAACATGTTGGTTATGGAGAGTCTTTTAAAAGGCATCTTTTATTTATTTATTTATTTATTTGATTTCTGTCTTGCTCTTTCCTGGAGGCTCAGGGAGGATTACAAGAATAAAACAACAATTGCATGTAAGAATACATAATCTATAAGATAATAAATTCATCCATACATAATAAAATAGAAAAATGAATTGGTCAAAAGGTTCCAGAACAAGATCAGGAGAAGGCTTGCATGAAGAAAACTGACTTGCAACTGCAAGCCCTGAGGAAGCTTGGAGGGTCTCATTGGGGCCAAGAGTGGAACCAAGATGAAAACGTCCCTTCTCCTTGCAGTAGCCAAGCAGACCTTTCAGGGACCTAGCACCACCAACAAGTTGCATGATGATAAGCACAGCATACAAAGGGGATTATAGTGAGAGAGCCAGTACCTCAGATATGTTGGTCCCAGGCCATTTAGGGCTTTAAAGGTGAGTACCAGCACATTGAATTTGATCTGGGAATAAATAGGTAGCTACCGCAGCACAGGATAAATACCTACATCCCAGGTTACACCAGCCAACAATCTGTCAGCTGCATTCTGAACGACCTGAAGCTTTCAAAGCAGCCTCAAGGGGCAGCCCTACATATAGCAAATTGCAGTAATCTACATGAGAGGTGTCAGTGGCATGGATCACTGTAGCAAGGTTGGAACAAGACAGGTAGAGAAATAATTGGTGGGCTCACAATAGATGGTAAAAGGCAGTCCACGCAATGTTGGAAACCTGTTTCTCAAATGAGAATAAGATATCCAACCATTCCCCAGACTCCTGACAGATTCCGGCAATATAAGCAGAACCTACCAAGAGCCAGGAGTTGAATATTGCCTACAGGTATGTGCCAACCAATATTCCTTCTAAGCTGCGGAGTCTTGTGAGCAAAAATTCTACTTTGTGAGCTACTGGAATTAAGGTTGTGAGCTACTGCCTAAATTATTGTGTTCTGGGGTTGTCCTTCCTGAGCTAAGACAAAAATGTGTGAGCTGAAGGCTACAAATCTGTGAGCTAGCTCACGCTAATTCAGCTTAGAGGGAACACTGGTGCCAACCCTGCCATATGACCTCAATCTTAGAAGGATTTCACTTCAGCCAGTTTTTCCTCAACCTGTCCACCATGGTGTCTAGATTATTGGGATAGTCCAGGGAGAGCAGACTCTGGTTGATCACCAAGCAGGAGATAGAGCTGGGTGTCATCCGCATACTGATGATATCCCATCCCACAGCCTCTGATAAGATTGGCCAGAGTTGCATAAAAAAAGGAAAGGTCCCCTGTGCAAGCACCAGTTGTTCCGACTCTGGGGTGACGTTGCTTTCACAACATTTTCACAGCAGACTTTTTACGGGGTGGTTTGCCATTGCCTTCCCCAGTCATCTACACTTCCCCCCCAGCAAGCTGGGTACTCATTTTACCAACCTCGGAAAGATGGAAAGCTGAGTCAACCTGGAGCCAGCTACCTGAACCAGCTTCTGCTGGGATCAAACTCAGGTCATGAGCAGAGGGCTCCGACTGCAGTACTGCAGCTTTACCACTCTGCACCACTTTACCACTCTTTCCATAGTTATTTATTTGCATATTGATGTTGAATTACATCATTGACATCATTGAATCGCTTCCTGAGAACCACAAGTGAGTGACTGCTTCCTGAGGACCACAGTAGGTGAACTGCCACCCACAACAACCTGTAGACATCCCTGTAGGAACAAGGAAAACCACTGAAGTGCAGTATACTTATCCCCAGGGAGGTGAGGCGGTCAATCAGTATTGGGTGGTCAACCATGTCAAATGCTGCTGAAAGATCTAGTAAAATTAGCATGATGCGGATGGAGAAATAAGACTTTTTTGCCACCTTCACCACCATCTCATAGGCCTTCAACTGGACTCCATAGCATGTTCTTGTCACTTCATCTCGGGTCCATCACCACATTAATTCAAGCCATCTAAACAACCTTTTCATATCTCATATCTGAAATATACCATAGAGCTAAGAGAGACCGAGGGCGTAGAAGGCATCAAGGAGCAATGGCATCCCAAAGACTGACAAACCAGTCCTCGATCTGAGCATTGAGGGAATCATCAACGCATCCCAAACATAGATCCCACAGAGCATTCCGGAAACCCATTTGTCCCATAAGTCTCCATGGGTGGGCATAAACCAGCCCTTTGCCCAGTTCTCAACTTGGCCATCCATCCATGGCACTGGTTCTGCATGAAACACAGAAGAGTAGTCCCTGCACAGAAAATCAAATCCAGTGTGTAGCCTACTTTGTGTATGAGAACTGGAACAACCTGGAAGAGTCCCAATGCTGCTATGGCACACATCATGTCTGAGGCTGAGCCCAATAGGGCACTGTCATTGTCAACATTGAGTTCCCCATCAACTGAGGGAAACTCAGTACCCAATCCAAGACTGCCTCAGAACTCTAGGGAGGTTACAAGAATTCCAATCATAACCATATCTCTGAAATCTTCTGTAACTTTTTCTTCTTCCACTGTCATGCTTCTCAGTCCCCAGTGAGCCCCATTGAAGCCCTATTAGATAGCAACAGATGGAAAAGCTGCAGCCTCTCCCCCATCTCAGCTGGGAAACATTGCCATCGAGGGCTACAGGTGGGCTCCCAGAACGCTAGATGGTTCCAATCTCTGGGCTCTCGGACAGGTCTTTATGGGCTTCTAGAGAGTGTCCTTACTTCTTCAGGCTGCCTTCGCACCTGCAAAGCATCCAGGCTGGAGCACACCAAGGTGGGAAAAGCAAAGGTAGAAGCATGTAGCAGTAGATGGGAAAGCTTTGCCCTGCGTCAGCCAAGAAATGCTGCTGCTGTCAAGGGCTACAGGTAGACTCCCTGTAGGCCAGATGGTCCGAATATCCAGGTTCCAACTAGATTTTTATAGGCCCCTAAGGAGAGTCCTCACCACTGCAGACTGCCTTCACTATACAAGAATCTATCCAATATAGTCCAATAGCTGTGCTGTGGGCTTAGATCCATAAACTGTTTGCTTTCATGACAGGATAGCTGAATATTTAGTAAAAAGGACTATCAGATCTTATTTAACTAGAGGTATTTGTCGCAAGTGGCACAGGTGCACAGAAATAACCCACAGAAGGGGCAGTCTAGCAAACAGCATCAGGTCAGCAGGCTAGTGGTTTCTCTTCCCCCACACAGGTGGCCCCAGACAGCACCAGGTGGAACAGGAAATAGGCTTCCAAAACTCTCAGGCTGCTGTGAGGTAACAATTCCCCAAAGATTCTGGTAGACCTCAACTGTGGATCTGTACCTGCTGTCCAGGAAACTTGCAAAGTGATGTTAAAAGCTCCTGTTCAAAGGCTTAAAGGAGCCAAACTCAATCCAGATAATAGTTTTCAGCCAACAGCAGCTTTGTATCCTCCTCCACGACACCAAACAACTCTTCAAAGTTCAAGGTTTTTAAGAACAACTCAGGGAGGAATGCAAAACACAAGATAATCTAAATAAACTTACAAGTAAAAGCTGTCCAATTAATGGTGACTGGCCAATACGTTCTTTGCTCCCACAGCAACCTCAAACACTTGGCAGCAAGTTCGTAGAGCTCTCATGTCTCATATATGTTAATAGTAGGCTTCTAGGAAGACCAGATATAGGCTTTAGCCAGCTGAAGCGGACTGAAGATAGTATATTGGTGGTAATTTGGTGCATATATATTAAATTAAAAAAATCTCTTTTTTCCTCATCATAAAAAAAAAGTTTAACTCTGAATGATGGATTTTTTAAAATGTAAATGGCCACTATTTTTTTTGTTTAGAGGAGTGTACCAAAGTTGGTTGTTGAGAGAGAACGTGTGCTTTCAGAAAAAAAATATTTCAGTTTTCTCTTTAAGAACTTTGTGATAGAAGCATTGCCGTTTACATGGTTCATTAAGACTATTAATATTTAACGATAATACTTTTAAGGGAGTTTTCTCCTTTGTTGGAACTTATGTCAGTAGTGTAGATTTGGAGGACGGGGCATTGTTCTTAAGGGAAAAATCTCAACTGGCATTCTTAGTGCTTGATAATAAGCTGTCAGTGCAAGAGTTCCATCTTTTTTCAATGGGAAATACAGCATATTGATGTCAACATATAACTCAGCTTTATGAGGGTATAAGAAAAAAGGCATAAAAGAGAAATAATTTTTAAAAAGACTGCAAACTTGCTCACAGGGAAAGTATGCTTTGCCTCCTCTGACTTCACTGGGATTTCATACACATTACTGGATTGTAGCCCTGTATAGAAAGACCATGAGGTTGTTTATAAATTTTTTGTTGTTCAGTTGCACAGTCGAGTCCGACTCTTTGCAGCCCCATGGACAAAGTCATGCCAGGCCCTCCTGTCTTCCACCATCCTCCGAAGTCTGCTCAAATTTGTGTTTGTTGCATCAGTAACACTGTCCAGCCATCTCATCTTTTGCCGTCCCCTTCTTTTGCCTTCTGTCTTTCCTAGCATCAAGATCTTCTCCAGTGAGTGCTCCCTTCTCATTTGGTGACCAAAATATTTGAGCTTCAGCTTCAGCATCTGACCTTCCAGGGAACAGTCTGGGTTGATTTCCCTTAGGACTGACTGATTTGATCTTCTTGCAGTGCAAGTGACTCTCAAGATTCTTCTCCAGCACTACAGCTCAAAAGCATCTATTCTTCTGCGCTCGGCCTTCCTTATGGTCCAGCTCTCACAGCCATACATTACTACTGGGAATACCATTGCTTTGACTATACGGATTTTTGTTGGCAGGGTGATGTCTCTACTTTTTATTATACTGCCCAGGTTCTCCATAGCTGTCCTCCCAAGAAGCAAACGTCTTTTAATTTCATGGCTACAGTCACCATCTGCAGTGACCTTGGATCTCAGAAATGTGAAGTCTGTCACTACTTCCATGTCTTCTCCTTCTATTTGCAAAGGTGTGATGGGGCCGGATGCCATGATCTTCATTTTTTTGATGTTGAGTTTCAAGGCTACTTTTGTGCTCTCCTCTTCCACCCTCAGTAAGAGGTTCTTTAGGTCCTCCTCACTTTCTGCCATTAGAGTGTGTCATCTACATATCTGAGGTTGTTGATGTTTTTCCTGGCAATCTTAATTCCATTTTGTGCTTCATCCAGGCCAGCATTCAGCACGATGTACTCTGCATATAAGTTAAATAAACAGGGTGCCAATATACATCCTTGTTGAACTCCTTTTCCTATTCTAAACCAATCAGTTGTTCCATATCCCGATCTGACAGTTGCTTCTTGACCCTTATACAGATTTCTCAGGAGACATGTGAGGTGGGCTGGTACTCCCATCTCTTTAAGGACTTGCCATAGTTTGTTGTGATCCACACAATCAAAGGCTTTAGTGTAGTCAATGAAACAGAAATAGACGTTTTTCTGATACTCCCATGCTTAGAATAGCTCAACTGGGATTTGTAAAGCCTCATCAGACAGCCACTTTGCTATCTTGCATTTCTTTTTCTTTGGGATGATGCTGATTGCTGCCTTCTGTACAGTGTCGCGAGCCTCCATCCATAGTTCTTCAGGCACTCTGTCTATCAACTCTAGTTCCTTAAACCTATTCTTCACCTCCACTGTATATTCATAAGGGATGTGATCAAGGTCAAATCTGAATGGCCTAATGGCTTCCCCAGTTTTCTTCAGTTTAAGCCTGAATTTTGCAACGAGTAGCTCATGATCTGAGCCACAGTCAGCTCCAGGTCTTGTTTTTGTTGACTGTAAGGCGCTTCTCCATCTTTGACTGCAGAGTATATAATCAGTCTGATTTCTGTGTTGCCCATCAGGTGATGTCCACGTGTAGAGTTGCCTGTTGGAAGAGGGTGTTCGCTATGCCCAGTTTGTTCTCTTGATTAAACTCTATTCGCCTTTGCCCAGCTTCATTTTGTTCTCCAAGGCCAAACTTGTCAGTTGTTCCGGTTACATTTTGACTTCCTACTTTGGCATTCCAGTCCCCTATGATGAGGAGGACATCTTTTTTTGGTGTTAATTCTAGAAGGTGTTGTAGATCTTCATAGAACTGGTCCACTTCAGCCCCTTCTGCATCAGTGGTTGGGGCATAGACTTGGATTACTGTGATATTGTGAGGGAGCTGCCACCTGACATCATATAGAGTACTAGGCGATCACCGTCTGGAAAGAAGAAGTCGCTTGTATTGTATACTGTAGTGATACAGCACCATGAAATGGTTTTTAAAAATTTAAAATTGTAAATAAATTTTATTGGTTTTTATTGGTTTTAACTTATGAAATGAATGTTGTTAGCTGCCCTGAGTCCACTTGCGGAGAGGGCGGGATAGAAAGCTAATGAAATAATAATAAATAAATATTGAATGATTTGCCTTGGATACGGACCGAGATCATTCTGTCATTTTTGAGATTGTATCCTATTACTGCCTTCCTCACTCTCTTGTTAACTATAAAGGCCACGCCTTTTCTTATACGGGACTCTTGGCCACAATAATAGATGTAGTGATCCTCTAAGTTAAATTCATCCATTCCCGTCCATTTTAGTTCACTGATTCCCAAGATGTCAATGTTCAGTCTTGCCATCTCTTGTTTGACTACATCCAGCTTCCCTTGATTCATAGATCTTACATTCCACATTCCAATGCAGCATTGTTCTTTGCAGCATCGGACTTTCCTTTCACCATCAAGACACATCCACAGCTGAGCATCCTTTCAGCTTTGGCCCCGCGGCTTCACTCTTTCTCTGGTTACTTGAACATGCCCTCCGCTCTTCCCCTGTAGCATATTGGGCACCTTTTGACCTGAGGGGCTCATCTTCCAGCACCATATCTTTTAGCCTTTTCTTACTGTCCATGGGGTTTTCTTGGCAAGGATACTGGAGTGGGTTGCCATTTCCTTCTCCAGTGAATCACATTTTGTCTGGGTTCTCAGCTGTGGCCTGTCCATCTCAGTTGGCCCTGCATGGCATAGCCCACAGCCTCACTGAACCGCGCAAGCCCTCTTGCCACATCAAGGCAGCAATCCAAGAGAGGGGGTTATAAATTATTGTTATCCAAATTGAGAGGGGGGTGGTCTTCAAATCAGTTGGGGGAAGTTCGCATAATTGGAGACAGAGCTTGCATAACAAGCGAGATCTCCACCAGTGTTTATGGGGATTTTTCCTTTGAGAACTCTCAAAATAAACCTATCCAAATTAAATAAAAAAGATTTTATTTAAAAATAATGGGAGGGCAAAACATACATAAGAGCAGATAGGGGATCAAATGTACAAGGCTGACAAAGATAAATGAGGGTAGCGGGGATAAAGATTGGGGGTGGATATTTTACCTATAAAGAAGAATGAAGTCCTCAGAATAGCAAGGATGAAATGGCCTGTGTTTCAGGCGTGAAGTCTGGATCCAGGAGAATACACACAAAACTGAAGCTCTCGAAAGTCTCTAGGGCAAGGGGACATGGGTGCCCCAAAATGATACTCTTGATGAGTTTTTCCTGAGATTAACAATGATTTGGGCAAGGCTCTGATTGCTTCATCAGGGCAAACTATGGCAGCTAACAATTGTGTGACTGAATTTTAAAGTGCTGTTTGATGACCCAACCACAGTGTTAAGCTTTGCTATTGAAGGGTAGTTATGGGAAGAGGAAACTGAGGTCCAGTAGTTGATAGGATTAGGTCCAAGGTTAATATGAGGTGAGGCTGCCTGTCCTAGGAATCCCATTGTTCTGACTAAGGCATACCTTTTAGGGTGAGGGGGAAGGCTGCAGTAGGTTAAACACTTTGGCACTACATCTTCCAGGGTCTGTGCCTAGGCATGTCTCTCTGACCTGACAGACTGGCATCCATTTTGTGTGATTTTTTATTGGTCTACATGGCATGCATGATCCTCGGGAGTTATTAAATGAAGAGTGTTCACGTCCAAACTGCTCCTCAGTAAGAGGAGGGGTCTGCCCGCTAACATTACAGGCTTGCTAAATTCTAATGCAAACATACCAGAGAGACAGGAAGTGGCTAGAAGCCTAGGATTTTGCTGCTTATCGAACCGCTCAGTGAGTTTCAGCATTCCTTACTTATTAGAATTGTGTTCCAGTCCATATCGTATCTCCTTCCTCCATGATGCTTTGAAAAAAAAATTGACGTTCTCAGGAAACTTGACCATGTATCTCCAACATCTCATCATTCTTTAATATCCAACTTGTATTCATATTTCTCCGTGAGCAGGATTTAAGCTATAGTCATCTTTTTGAACAGACTGAAGTCTGAATTGGCTGGGAGGAGTTGATAGGTAAGCCCAAGACTGACCAGTCTAGTAGTATAGTATAGTGTAGAGTTACATTCTTCTAAGCACATTGAAGTCAGTGGACCTAGAAGGGTGTGACTTCACTTAGGATTGCGCTGTGAAAGACCCTCTTGAGTTTGCAAGCTACAGATATCAATATTTAAAACAATGCAGTTTTAATGAACTTCTTCATAGTTTGGGCACTTTTTTGATGTTTTATTACAACAGATTTAAACAGAAATCATTTTAAAGTATCTTTGAACTGACTTCTCCGAAACATTTTTGTGACTCACTATGTTACAGGGCTGGAGCATAACATAAAACTTGTCAGCCAAGACACATCTTTAAAAAAAATAAGAGAATTAATTTGAAAAGGCTGTTTCTTAGTTACATTGGCTTCTCTCCTTAAACCAGAGTGTGGTGTTGTCCCCTTGAAGTGGTCTGACGATTGCAACCATAGCATCAAAACATTATTTGGAGCACGGCAGGGAGAATTTTTTTGGCATTTCATTGTTTTTATTTCTGTTTCCATCTTTTCTATTGTTTTTAATGTTTGTTTCAAGTTCCTCCCTTGCAGTGGTGTCAGTTGTTTATGTTTAACATTGACAATAAAATGCTGAGATAGTTCTTTCTTCTTTTAAAGCAGTAAGCACGGTTGCTTAATTAAGGCAGTTTTGATATCTTCATTATCAGCAGCAGGGCTATTTTTGTAACAGGAACTCCTTTGCATATTAGGCCACACGCCCCTGATGTAGCCAATCCTCCTGGAGCTTACAGTAGGCCCTGTACTAACAGCCCTGTAACAGCCCTGTGGGCATTCGATGAAATTGCTGAGCAGACAGGTTAAAACGGATAAAAGGAAGTACTTCTTCACCCAAAGGGTGATTAACATGTGGAATTCACTGCCACAGGAGGTGGTGGCGTCCACAAGCATAGCCACCTTCAAGAAGGGGTTAGATAAAAATATGGAGCAGAGGTCCATCAGTGGCTATTAGCCACAGTGTGTGTGTGTGTGTGTGTGTGTGTGTGTGTGTGTGTATATATATATATATATATATATATATATTTGGCCGCTGTGTGACACAGAATGTTGGACTGGATGGGCCATTGGCCTGATCTAACATGGCTTCTCTTATGTTCTCTTGGAGGATTGGTTACATCAGGGGTGTGTGGCCTAATATGCAAAGGAGTTCCTGCTACAAAAAAAGCGCTGATCAGAAGTATTCTATTAAAATACATGGCATGAATTGGTCAATGTAGGGGTGTGCGTTCGACTATATTTGAGCCAGAAGAATAGCCAAAAATAACAGCGGTATTTTCCAGCTATTTTTTCTGGATATAGATCTCAGGTGTTTTTTTTCAGCTATCCAAAACAGCTGAGTCCCAAATATTCCAAAAATATTCTGGATTTTTCAGAACTGTCTGATAACTGAAGTTAAAGGGTGGTTAATGAGAATGCAGTTTCTTTAAGCACCTTCTGGGTCACCTTGACACTTAGAGAAGATGTTTAAAGGGATTGCAGGTCCTTTAAATACCTTCGGCATTTGCTCATGGCTTGCAAAGGACATTTAAAGGGACTGTGTTTCCTTTAAATGCCTTCCCCCCTTCCATTGAAACCAATGGAGAATGGGATCACCTTCTTTGGGAGCCCAATGTCCAATCCTTTTTAACCTTGGGGAGTTTTTTTGAGGAGAGGCGCCAGCAACTATTCTGAAAATATGGTGTGTCTCTACCTCAAAAAGACACCCCTAGACCCCTGGATATCCCAGACTGATTCCCCATTATATCCTATGACGATCCTATCCTATGACGACTATTGACTGTTATGGTTATACCATAGGGTATAAAGTAGTGGGGGAGGGGGAATGGGATTCTGAAAAATCCCAAATCTGAATACCATGCTGGTGTTGGGATTTGGGAATATTGGAAAATATCAATACTTTGGGGTTTAATATTCCCGAACCAAAAAAATAAAAAATGCACACATCCCTTGTCAGTGGTATGTGAATGTTCTGCACTGCTGTTGTCACCTCACTGAGGAAACCATCTCACATTAAGAAGCGGATTACTTGTGTGCCGAATGCCTTTCCTCATCATAGTGCAGCCATCTTTGGTGCATACCAGGATACCAAACTGAGGAATGACAGCTCAGGGACCTCAGCTTATTCCAGTAAGTTTAGTAATCATTAGTACGTTTTCTGTTATTTTAATTGATTCTTAATTTTTATACTTTTAAAAATATGTACATGAGTCTGTATCTTGAGACATTATGTGGTACAATAAAACGATGTGGAGACAATTCTGTGTGTGGAACTGATGGTATATTCCCACCATCTGTACTGTTATCACAGTGCTCCATGGGACTGAGAAGCAACAGAGTTCAGGTCTGTTCCAGCAAAATTTAGTTCTATCAAAAGCAGTATAGAAACAGCCATGTCACAACAGTTCCTCTACCACTCTGAGGCAACGTTAGAACTAGTTCTCAGTGCCTGTTCATGACTGAGGAAACAATTCGAAGCTGAATCCATACCATACCATACCATACCATACCATACCATACCATACCATACCATACCATACCATACCATACCATACCATACACCTTTATTGGCATTAATACAAGAATACAGTATACTTTAAAACCAACAGTGACACTATAGAATATAATAAAACCTTAAAAAACCTGCAAAAGTTAAATGACATAAAATAGCAGTAGGCTATGCATAAATAAAAGCCTCTCTGATTTGGATCGCAACCTGTAAAAAGCAAGCAACGTGAGTAGTGACAAAGTTGTGTTTCCCGTGGAGTAAAAAACGAACGTTGGCATTGTCAGAAAGGTCTTGATGGTCAGAAAGCAGTGCATCTAGATATCTTGCACGTGGACTGCTATAAAAAGGGCAGTCCAACAGAACATGAGGGACCATTTCGATGACTCCTTGACAACAAGGGCATCGTCTAAGATTGCGGGGGATTCTGTGGTATCTTCCGAAAAGGATGTTATTAATAGTGTGTGACTTCTTCTAGCTCAGAGGTGTCAAACTCATTTGTTATGACGGCGGAAGCTGACATAAATGAGACCTTGTCAGGCCGGCCATGTCGAATTGGCCCATGTGTGTACCTATTTAAGATTAGGTAGCAGAGATATAAAGTTTATAAAGGATACAGACAAACACAATTAATGATTTAAAAAAAAAATTAAAACATGCTTAAAACGTTAACACTCATTGGTCTTAAAGGTGCTTTCTTTGTAGCTCTCCCATGGAATCCAGGGAACTGGGCAAAGGAAGCTCTGGCTATTTCCTTCCTTCCCCAGGGGATGAGGACAGGAGGAGCCTCAGCCAATAGAAGAAAGAGAGGCTTGACTCAGTAGTGCTGCTGTGCAATTTGAGGGAGCCTGGCAAAGCAAGCTCTCTCTTCTTCCCTTCCTCTCCAAGGGAGGAGCCTCAGCCAATGGAGAAAATAGAGGCTTTGCTCTCTAGCTCCTGTGATATTGAGCAAGTCTTGCAAAGCAAGCTGTTATGCAGAAGGAAGTGAGAGGGAGAAGGAAGCAGATGACAGCCTGATAGGAGCCCTCCGGGGGACCTGATTCGGCCTCTGGGCTGCATGTTTGACACCCCTGTTCTAGTTATTCTATCTGTCATGGTGGCCAGCAGCACTTCTCATATGTTGTGCTTGAAGAGAAAAGTGCAAGCATTTCTGAGACCCAGCAAATGTCATTTGTGCCTCTGTAACTGAAAGACATAATGATAGCATTGTTGTTTTTTAAAAATTGAATGATGCTATATTGTGCTTAATCTGGTTTCAAATAGAAGTGATGCTAATTCAGAAGTTTGTCACTCTATATCTTTTCACTCTACAGAGACAGATAGAGGTTGGATAGTTTAGCTAAATTCTTTCTTCAGAAAACCCTCAGGAATTACAAGTGGCTGAAACAAATATACTGGAAGTAAAAGTGGATATTCTAAAGAGTGAGTGAAGTATACATTCATACAATGCAATTATATATATACTGAGTTTGTCTGTAACTATTACATTATGGTGTACTGTAGCACATGCCTGATAAGTGCCAATCAGATATCCTCAGAAGGTATATAAGAAGGGAACAGTGACTAGCGTTTCATTGTGTTGTTGCCCGCCCCCCTCCCCCAAAAACCTGATACTTAGATACACTGCTTTTGAACATGGATGTTCCCATTTAGCTATCATGACTAATAAATCCACTAATGGCTATCTTCAGTTATAATGTCTAATTACTTTTTATAGCTACATAAGTTAGGGGTCATCACTACACTTTTTGGCACTTCATTGTATACTTTGAATCTGCTGTCCATTCATCTAACTGAGTGACCCTAAATTCTAGTATTATGAACAAGGAAGAGAAAAAGATCTCCACAGATCTATATGATTTATTTATTTATTTATTTATTTATTTATTTATTTATTTATTTTACTACTATCCCACTCTACCAAGCCGAACAGACTCAAGGTAGGTTACACCAATCAACAGTGTTTCCCAAAGTGGGCAATATTGCCCCCTGGGGGGCACTGGAATGGTCCAGGGGGGCAGTGGTAGCCTTGGGTACAATCAGGGGGCTCTAAATAAATATAAGGGGGCAGTGGAAGCATAAAGGAAGAAGAACAGAGAAGAGGTGTCAAAACATCACATTTCTTGGAGGGTTCCAGAATTTCTAATTTAGAGAAAAATTCTAGTTAACAAAAATAGAGGGTTCCTTTTTGTCTGCTACTTAGTGCAAATTCACCCGCTTAGACTAATCATGAGAACCAGAACTCCTTCCAATTAAATTATAAGAAGGATGCTGTTTATTTACAAGACAGAATAAAAAAAAATAGAGGTGTACAGATAAACAAGAAACACAGAAACAAAAAACAATAGTCTATCCTGCAACTTGCAGCTTCTCAAGGTTGCTTGCAGTTTCTCTCTCAGCAATACAGTTCAAGTCAGGACAGTGGAAGCACTGAGGCAATTGCACAAACTTCTCTGAAGAATTCCAACCTGTAGCTTTCTCCTCATAAGGTTTTTTGCAGAGCCTCAAGCTTCTAACACTCCTCTGGTTACCAGCTGGTTGCTTCTGTTGATTTCAACCAACTGCAATGTCCCAGACACAGAGTGTCTTCTGCAGGACCAGTGCGTGGGAGTAGGTGGGGATAGGCCACCCTGCCAGGGGGTGGTGCTGGGTGTCCCCTTACTCCCCCTTCCCATGTGGCATGATCGCACCAGCCAGCAGGCAAGCCAAGAGCTCTGGGCGGCGCTACCATGCCACCACTTTTCTTTGCAGGGCAAACATTGCTAGTGCATCTTCCCATTGCACTAGTCAGAGCTGAAGATTTCCAGGGAGGCGCTGAGTTGTTTTTTTTTCTGAAAAGGGGGCGTTAGGCCAAGTAAGTTTGGAAACCTCTGCCAAGCAATAAAACAACAGTCAAATTATTCACTAATGTAAGTATGTCAACAATCATTAAGACCTAATAACAGCAGTTTCTTCAGCAAAAAATGGAGATCAATGACAAGGATGAATCAATTTAATGGCTCTTGAATTAAGCTCCCCATCTGTGTGCAGGTATATGATAACTGATACTGAGGGAAACGTGCAGGTGAAAGGTGGTGCAAAATGAAGCAAGTAAGCAAAGCAATGCAAAGCACATAAGCAAAACAGGCTAGGTATAGCTAATCAGGGGGAAGCCAATATAGATAGATCTCAACTGCCTGGCAGAAGATCTCCATTTGATAGGCCCTGCAAAACTGCATTAGGTCTTGCAGGGCCCAGATCTCAATAGACAGAGTAGCCCTGACTCTGGTTGAGGTGAAGTGGACTTCCTTCAGGCCAGGGATCACCAGTAGATGTTGGTCTTTCAGGGAGACAGCCCTGAAGGCATGTTGGTCCCAGGTTGCATAGGGTTTTAAATATTAAAACCAAAACCTTGACCTGGTATTCCACTGGAAGCCATTTCAGCTGGTGGAGCACTGGTTGTATATGTCCTCAGTGAGGTTCCTGTAAGGAGACACACCACTGCATTCTGGACCAGTTGAACTTTCTGGATCAGTCTCAAGGGTAGCGCTGTGTAAAGACGGTTGCAGTATTCCAGCCTGGAGGTAACCACTGCATGGATGGAGAAAGAGGAGAAAGGTAGGGAGCCAGTTGCCTGATCTGGCAAAGATGGAAGAATGCTGATTTGGCAACATTTGTGATTTGGGCCTCCATTGATAATGATTAATGAGGCATCCAAAATCATACCCAAGTTCTTCATCATCGGTGTGGATATCAACAGTGGCCCATCAAGGACTAAGAGTTGGATTCCCAATCCCATCCCCCCTCAACCCAGGCACAGGACATCTGTCATTGATTGATTTTATTTCAGCCAGCTCTGTTTTAACCAACTAGCCATGATCTCCAAAGTCCTGGCAGATACCCTATTGCATCTTTTGGGAGTAGTATTGGACTGGGCCTTGGAGTTTCCCAGACTTTTAGTTTTGGGGGAGTTCAGTGTCCAAAGCCAGAGAGCCAAATTCTCGTCAGTGTCCCATGACAGACCTACACAGTCAATGCTGGTGATGTTTGGTATGGGAAGTGGCTGAAGGTAAAAGTCTCTCAGAAGAGTATTGCCACCCCCCTATCTGTTGTCTGGGACTGATGAAATACCAAAAACCCCAGGGGGCAGCTCTTTCACGGTAACCACCTCACCATCCTTCACATAGGTGTCAGTCACTTTCTGTGCTACAAAATCATTTTGCAGAGTTGAGGTCTTATTATTAATGGACCTGGTGTTGCACAACACCAGTGCTGGAGAAAGGTATGTTTTCCTAGCCCCACTACCAACATGTCTCAGGATGGAATGAAGGTTGGAAGGACACTAAACATAAGCATATATCTGCCTCCTTCTTTAATAGTACCTTGTCCCAGCATCATAGCTCCTGCAGCCCTCAATTACTGAATTCCCCGATTCCACTGTGGCCTCCCCCCACTGAAATGGCATTAGTATACTGGCTGTTTTATTTTCATTCCTTTTCCAAATACTCCTTAGCTAGAAGTTGCTGTTTCTACAGCCGCTGCACACTGAGTTGACATTTCCATTGAGCCTGAACTCAAAACAAAACCTTGAACCTAGTTGTAGCCTGTTGATTGTCCCCCCGCCCCCCCAATATAATTAAAACCAATGTAGTAATGATATTTAATGAAATACTTCAACAATTAGTCCCTACAATGGGTGAAAAAAGGCAAGGGGAACTGAAACACAGCTCTTATGCTACAAAATAACCCAACTGTATTTATATTTTAAATTACAGTAGCAATTTGGCAAGGTTTTTTGAGTCCAGAGCTATGTTAAGTGTTAATAGCAAAATATAGGCTCCTTTTTTCTTTGATCTCTTCTCTGGCTTCTGTAAAATAATGGAATCAGATCCAAGTGCCATTTATATACACACCTCTTCCTTTTGATCTTGTTAGGCAGGGAAGTTGTCTGGTCCTCCTGGTCTTTTGAATGATGGCACTATGCCCTTTTGGATAAGTTTTCTTTGTGTAGATTTTCAGGATTTATATACAGTAACAGCTGCATTGTGAAAAATACAGCAATGCTAAGAGGAAGCCTATGCATTCGGGAAAAAAAAAACTTTTTTAAACCTTCCTCTTTCAGTCAAGAGGCTTAGCAGGAAAGCATCTGTTTGTATGAAGAGGGTACCGGGTACAGTTCCATGTATCTGCAGTGAAAAAGATCAGGTAGTAGGTGACGTAAAAGTACCGCAAGTGACAGTACTGACCAATAGCCAGATGCAGTATAAAAGGCAGCTCCATGTGCTGAATTGTGCTTTGAAAGCAAACTCATCAGTTTATGAAATTCATCTGGAGTTGATTTGCTTCTAAACTTCCCTTCTGTGTAATAACTGTGTATGGGTTCTCTTCCCACCCCCACCCCCAATATTGTACAAGGATGCATAAATAGATCTATAGTGTAGAATTATTCTTTTTACAAAGACATGTTATATGTGAAACTTAAGTACTGTTGAGAGAAAGGGAGAAGAAAACACAGGAGAAATGGATATTGGGGGGGGGGGGTGTTATATATTTTAAATTTGTTTTAAATGGCCTCTTGTGTGCCATTATTGGACATATAAAATGGATTTGTATCGGTTCCTCAGTTCCCTAGGCTGGGTCAGCTTGTCTGTCTGTCTCTCTCTCTATATAAACAAAAGTGAAACAAAGAAGAAAACAAAGAAGAAAAGGGACTGCTCAGCCAAGGAAAAGGCAAATGGAGGTTGGGGGAAATGCTATAAGAAGATTGTGTTGTGTGGCATGCCATAGTCATGGTTAAAGAAGCTGTAACCAGCAGAGCACAGAAAATGTACCTCAAAGGAGCCAATCAGAACAGTACTCTGGATCAGCCAATAGGAGCTGTACTAGAAAAAATGAACACCTGACAGGGTTTTGAGGATTGAGAGAGAAAGGTTAGTCTAAAGGACGGTGAGGGGAGGGATGGTGGCTCAGTGGTAGAGCATCTGCTTGGGAAGCAGAAGGTCCCAGGTTCAATCCCTGGCATCTCCAAAAAAGGGTCCAGGCAAATAGGTGTGAAAAACCTCAGCTTGAGACCCTGGAGAGCCGCTGCCAGTTTGAGAAGACAATACTGACTTTGATGGACCAAAGGTCTGATTCAGTATAAGGCAGCTTCATATGTTCATATGTTAAAACAGGGGTGTCAAATATGTGGCTCGGGGGCCAAATCAGGCCCCTGGAGGGCTCCTATCAGACCCCCGAGCAATTGGCTGTCATCAGGGCCGGTGCTTGGCTTTCTGGTGCCCTAGGCAAATCATCCACTAGCACCCCCCCCCCCCCCCCCGCCGCCATTATTAAAAAATATAGGGAAACTGAAGAGCGCCAAACTTGAAACTTTTCACATTTTTAATTTACTTCTTTTTACTTCTATTTTTTTTTTTAAAAAATGTTATAAAAAAATTGTGAGAATAAGTGCTTGCCGACCATGTCAGGAAGGAGGGTGGCAGGAGAGGATGAGGTGGGAGGCCGAGTCACACATCGGGGAGTGGCTTGGCTTTGTTGAGGGCAGCTTGGTGATGGGAGAGGACAAGGGGACAGTGGTCAGGAGCCAGAGTCATGCGTCAGGGAGGGAGCGCCCTAGGCGACTGCCTACTTTGCCTACTCCCACGCACCGGCC
Organism: Heteronotia binoei; assembly: GCF_032191835.1. NCBI lineage: Eukaryota > Metazoa > Chordata > Lepidosauria > Squamata > Gekkonidae > Heteronotia > Heteronotia binoei. Next base: position 10,285,162 of record NC_083238.1, on the reverse strand, counting down.
CTGGCTGTCATCTGCTTCCTTTCCCCTCTCTCTTGCTTCCTTCTGCATAATAGCTTGTTTTCCCAGGCTTGCTCAGTCACACAGGAGCTACAGAGCAAAACCTCTATTTTCTCCATTGGCTGAGGCTTCTCCCTTAGGGAAGAAGGAAGGAGGAATAGCTTGCTTTGCCAGGCTCTCTCAATCACACAGCAGAGCTACTGAGCCAAGCCTCTCTTCCTTCTACTGGCTGAGGCTCTACCCCGGGGAGGGAAGGAAAGAGCCAGAGCTTCCTTTGCCCAGTCCCCCGATTGCACAGGAGAGATACAAAGAAAGCACTTTTAAAATCAACGAGTGCTGACGTTTTAAGCATGTTTTAAGGTTTGTTTTAAAAAATATATTTAATTGTGTTTGTTCCTTTTATAAAGTTTACATCTCTGCTACCTAATCTTAAATAGGTACACACATGGCCCAACATGGCCCAGCCCAACATGTTCTCATTTACGTCAGATCCGGCCCTCATAACAAATGTTTAACACCCCTGGTCTAAAAGGAGTGTAAATTAAACATCTGAGAAGATATCAGATCATTGGTTAAGTTTTCCTGGAGAGGGAATTGCGTGTGCTAAAGTAGGCCAGCAGAGTTTTGCTAGACCTCGCATATGTAACTTGGCACCAGAGTGCTGTGTTAATCTTTTATAGAGCTGCCTGAGAAATTATATTCCTTGGTCATGTACTGGGTAAAACCTAAAATCACACAACTCCTGGTTAAGTGTTAATATTTACCTCGATGTGTGTGATTTTATGAAATAACTTGTTCACTTCTAAAAAGCAATCAATTTCATGCCCGTCAGTTTTATGTCAGTTATCAATCCAGGCTCGGGTGGGTTGTACTCAAGCCCAGATCCCTTGAGCTGATTCTCTCTTTTCATTTCCCACTGGGAAGCACAATGCAGTGGGGTAAGCAGGAAATTGTATTGTTATAGGAGGGAAAATGTCTATCAGATGGTGGCTAGCTTCCAGGAAATCTGTCACCGAAGCGTAACTGTGGTTTGATATGGTATCTAAATCGATGTATGATTGGTCAGCAAGCCAGAATTTGGAACCAAGGTTTAAAGTGGTTAGCATACTATCATTTTAAATGTCTTAACTGAGGAGTGACGAGAACTGACAAACCATAGAGACAGCCATCATTATACTTCAGAGGCTGCTGTACCACACAGGAAGAAGAGAAATTATTATAATTTATGAAGTCAGCTACTAAACCAGTTAATAAGAAACCACACGAAGGCTGCAGTCACACACGCTAAATAATCCTCTTCCAATGCACTTCCCAACTGGATTTTGCCAGTTCACACAGTAAAATCCGGTTTTAAAGTGAACTGAAAGTGGATTATTTAGTGTGCGTAACTGCAGCCAAAGCATGCTAAATCCTTAGTTGCCTAATCGGCATTAGGAATCCAAAATAATAGTTTAGGTTAGAAACTTTATCATGATTTTATATGATTTCTGAACTGAGCTATACTGGGCTGATCAGATGTTAGAATAAAGCTCAAGCGTGTGAAATCCCCATTTCTTCTTCCCATCCACACTGTGATCCCCTCCTTCCTTTTTCAAACTAGATAATTTCATTCAGACTACTAAACCAATGAGTCTCACTCAGGGGCTTGGAAATTACATTTGGATGTTCAACATGCCACTTGTTGTTCTTCTGTTCCCCAATGTGGCATCTACTTTGTTTCACAAAAGTGCACAAGACCTTTGTCCAGTGGAGCTGGTTATTGTTAGATGATTTCCAACTTGAAACAGCTGCCAATGGAGGAATGGGTAAGCTGCAAGCCACCCTATGAGGAGCAGACTTGCTGTTAGGGATGGAAGTAAATGTGGCTACCCTGGATGATGCTAATTGTAACTACAGATCTGGTTTTCCAGAAGCCATGAAATGAATATTGCTGCACTAAACTAAGTTGGGTTGCAAGAAGAAAAGATTGGATTTATACCCTGCCCTCCACTACACAAAGGAGTCTCAGAGCACCTTACAATCCCCTTTCCCTTCCCCTCCCCACAACAGGCAGCCTGTGAGGTAGGTGGGGCTGAGTGAGTTTTCAGAGAGCTGCTCTTGAGCAGACCAACTCTGAGAGAGCTTGTGTCTGACCCAAGGTCACATCAGCAGGTGCATGTGGAGGAGTTGGGAATCAAACCTGGTTCTCCCAGATAAGAGAGCTCTGGCTGACCCAAGGCCATTCCAGCAGCTGCAAGGGGAGGAGTTGGGAATCAAACCTGGTTCTCCCAGATAAGAGTCCACACACTTAACCACTACACCAGACTGGCTCTCAAACAATAAAGTTGCAAACCATGCTTTGATCATAGTCTGGAGAGAGTGGAAATACAAACTATAGTTTGCCAGTATCGATGTAATAGCACAGTGTGATGTTTTGCCAACTGGAGGCCATTAGAGCATGCATAAAGGAATATACAAGTCTTCAGCTACAGCTATATTATGTGTAAACCAAGACAGTGCCTGAAGATGTAACACTTTGCTTGGGACATCTTGCCCCCCCCCCCCCATCCTTTCCTTTCTCTTCTTAGAAGTATACAACTTCCACTGACTTTGTTTCCCAATTCCCAAATGGAAGTGAAAACAACCAAACTATGAAAAGGCAAATGGTATATCCACAGGGCTTTCTGCCTTTAAACAACAAGACATTCTCCCTCTAGGTTTGTACATACAGTAGAAAGATGTAAAATCCTTGAAAGAGAGCATATTAAGAGCAAGCCCAGTATGGCTATATGGTTTTATCACAGCATCCAGGAAGTTCACTAACTAAGCTTTAACCAACTCGCTAAGATTTAAACAAACAAACCTGAAGCGGCAGATTACTTTCTAAAGACTGAAAAAGCTCTGTGGACACAAACCTCTTTTTTTAAGTAGGCAGAAGGAAGAGTTTTTCATGAGTAAACCTGGCTGCATGATTTTGAAAGATGACATGATATGGTTTATTTGTTTTGTGCTTCTGTAGTACCTTTTCACCTTTGCCTTTCACTTTCCTTCTTTCCTCAGCTATTTGTAAAGCCTCATCAGACAGCCACTTTGCTTTCTTGCATTTCTTTTTCTTTGGGATGGTGCTGATTGCTACCTTCTGTACAGTGTCATGAACCTCCGTCCATAGTTCTTCAGGCACTCTGTCTATCAATTCCGGTTCCTTAAACCTATTCTTCACCTCCACTGTATATTCATAAGGGATGTGATCAAAATCATTCAAACCTGAATGGCCTAATGGCTTTCCCAGTTTTCTTCAGTTTGCCTGAATTTTGTAATGAGTAGCTCATGACCCAGAAGGTCAGATGCTGAAGCCGAAGCTCAAATACTTTGGCCACCAAATGAGAAGGGAGCACTCACTGGAGAAGACCCTGATGCTGAGAAAGACAGAAGGCAAAAGAAGAAGGGGATGGCAAAAGATGAGGTGGCTGGACAGCATTATTGATGTAACAAACACGGGTTTGAGCAGACCAGAGGATGGAAGACAGGAGGGCCTGGCGTGACTTGGTCCATGGGGTCGCAAAGAGTTGGATTCGACTGTGCGACTGAACAACAACAAAGTACCTTAGAATTCGCCAAGCCTCACTAAAATAATTAGTGTTTAAGAAAAATACATAAAACACACCTGTATATTCAGATACTGCTGGCACAGGTTATAGTGATATATAATCTAGTTGATAATAATGGCATGTATCCAACAAGTTTTCTGAGCAAAGTTTGTAGGCTTCCTCTGGCCTAAGGTAGGATACATGCCAATGTAAGCGTGAGATCAACCCTCTTATCCGTCAGGCTCACTGCCTGACTTCCTTTCAGCTTAACCAGTCATTTTCCCTCATGCCTTCCGTAGTTACTGTGAGAATAAAATACTGTCTACCCTAAGCACCTCGGAGGAAGTATGGTATGCCAATGTAGTAAAGCGGATAGTGTGAGGCTCCATTTATTTGCTCTATGTCATCATTGTGCACAGAAGCCCTACCACCTTTCTAAGCAAGTGGTTACCTCATCGTCTTTTATAAAAGGAGGGAGGGCTGTCGCACACCCTTTATTACCAAGTAGCTATTTGCATCCTGACCCCCAGTTAGATGGTCCTCCATGACTTTGCCCAGAGCACCTGCCATCTTAGGCCTTAAGTGTTCCAGCTCACTCCATGTTGCATGGTGTGGGTGAGGAGGAAGGATAAAGCCCACTACTTACTGCTCCTTTTCCATAACCAGGACATCTGCTTAGCTCCTGACTGTCTCAGTTGCCGTTGTTCTTAGCCCAGTGTTGTCTAAAGCATGCCAGCAATGGACATATCCCTGGTACTGGCATTGCTAAATTGGGCAATGTCTGTTTTGTTGCACTTTTTTTTCTCCTCTTTCTTTTGCCCAAAGCTCATCTTCTCCTTGTTAACACACTGGAGCCCTTTTCCATGAAAGTATCCTGGGATTTCGCTGTCACTAGCCAAGATTAGTGCCTCAGCTGCACATTACCTTGCAATGAGAAATTATAATGATATCAGGGTGCTTTTTATGTATTACAAGAATGCTGAATGCAAGGTCACCAAGAGGATTACAGAGGCTCAGGGCAAAACGCAATCAGGAGCCTTTTGGACCAGGCCCAAGTTAGCTTTATATACATAAGGGATCTTGGCCAGGTTCCAGAGGAACATGAAGCTGGGTCTTTGATCCAAAGGGCACTTCAAACCTGTTTTTTCTCAGGCTGCGGTCCCCTTGACCATCCTGCATAGGAAGCTACTTTTTGAAAGTAAGGAGAATTTTAAAAATTACTCTGTGATATTGGCGGGGGTGTGTGTGTGTGTAAGGGAGTGTACTGTGTACTGTTAAGTACACAGGATTGCATATTCAGTGTTGACAAAGCCTTTATCACACAGAGGCTTGGCATTACCAAACTTTGAAACATATTATTTGGCTGCCCAATTAAAATATATTATTTTATACGCTTCACCAATTAGAGAAAAAGCCTGGATTCAGATAGAGCAATCATTTATTGCACCTGACCTGCTTCGTGAAACGATATGGGATTTTCCTAAGCATTTTAATCCTAATATTCAGTCTAATCCCTTTTTATTGCTTACCTTAAAATTATGGGATTGTTACAAAAAAAGTATTGGTGCCCATTCCGTCTCCTGTGACTGTCTTCTTGGGACCAGACTGGTTCCCAGAAGCAAAATCTAATTTCAAAACTGGAGACAAAAGGGTGTTTTTAGATTTAAACATTTAAACCTCAACAGTTTAATGAGAGCTAATAAAAACTTGGAAAGAAAATACCAACTTATAGCTACTTGGATTCAATATCGCCAAGTTCATCACTTACTACACAGCCCAAATATCTTATCTCAAATTAACAGGCCGTTAAACGCATTTGAGGAAGCTATGACTGCTTAGAATCTAAACTCAAAGGAATGATAGGAATAGTATATAAGGCTCTTAGTCAAAGCAGAAATCTCAAAGAAACATCTCAGCAAAAAGCGTGGAATAAAGGTTGTAGTAAGCAAATCACTCTTGATAAATGGTCATCTACTTGGTCGTCAAAACTATATCATACTCCTCTGTTGAATTTAAGATAGCAAAATTTTTAAATATGCTCAAGGTAGTATCTAACCCCTTTACAATTATTCCATGCTAAGAGATTGACGAATGCAAACTGCTGGCGTGAATGCAATAAGACTGGATCATTTATCCACTGTTGGTGGGAATGCCCTTTGATTTTGAAATTTTGGAAACTAATTATACCAACAATCGAACAAATTATTAACCATAAGATTCCTCTTACTCCTGAATCTATTTTATTAAATCTATGGTCGCCTAATGAAGTTCCAGAACATAGATCTGAATTAACAACGATTCTTTTACTAGCAGCAAAAATGTTAATTGCTCAGTACTGGAAATCCAGATCTTTGCCATCTAAACTGCAATGGTTCCTGAAGATGGGACAATGGATAAAATTGCATACAACTTGCAACAGTCAAATGTTAACTCTGAAGCTAACAATGTTATGGAAAAATGGTTTCCTTTCTTTGATTTTGTACAAAACCATCAAAATACTTTGTGTAAGCTTCAGGAGAAATATATAAACTTTGTTTATTATTAATAACTTAGATTTGTATACTTAGCAGGTTAGTTTAAGTTTGTGGTTATGTTTACTATGTATGATGTATGTGTGAAGTACATTTTTACAATAAAAATTTAAATTTGGAGAAAAAAAAAGATACCACTATATTGAGTTTGGGCAGATTGTCCTTTACATTTTCCCCATTCCCCATTTGTTGCACACATTCTTATGGTGACCTGACAGTATGTGTACCTACACAGTGATTTCATACAGTTCCTTCCTTCCTTCCTTCCTTCCTTCCTTCCTTCCTTCCTTCCTTCCTTCCTTCCTTCCTTCCTTCCTTCCTTCCTTCCTTCCTTCCTTCCTTCCTTCTGCATAATTAGCTTATGTTACAGTTCCCTTTAGCAAAACTACGCAGGGTATTACTCTGTTTCATAGCTGCGCTGGATACCTGAAGAGGTGTTAAAATAATTAAAGTGAACTATGTGTTTTCTTGAGAAGCACACAAAAGGATTTGCATCTGCACTAGGGGATTGAGCTATCAAAAACAGATGTGACCATGTGGAACATTTCACATAAATTTATTAAAATCATTATTTACCTGTAACATATAAACAGTTTTAGCTGCACTAGCTTGTTGCCAGTATGCACTGCCAATAATCTACCAAAAAAAGCAGCTTGCTGGCAGAATTGTTGAAATGGTTAGCTTATGCTTACAGAAAACATTACAACCCTGATTCACATTAAAACCTAACAGAAATGAACCCTTTGATGCTGGGATTCCTGGATTGTGTTATTGAAATATAGTGTACAGTTTATTTGGATCGTGTATACTGTAGAAGAAATATGAAAATCTATTTGTAATGTGATATGTAATCATCTAAGACAATTATTGTTTTCAGTTCCCCTCTCTGAGTTGGGATTTCATGGTTTCTGCTCAAGTTTAAAATAGAATCCTGCACATATAGTATGTCCTGTGTATCAGTTTAAAATGTACAGAGCACCAGTTGGCCCATTAATATAAAGCAAAGTGATTGAAAGCAATAAAGTATCTAATTCTAAATATAGCTAACAATTTTTTAAAGCAAAGGCTTTCTTTTAGGGAAAATGCATATGTTGTAGAAACTTTTTCATCCAAGTATCATTTCAATAATGGCAAGCTTAAATATTGGAAACCGTGGGGAAACATAATATTACGATAATGTTCTTTGGTGCGGTTTGGAGGGGTTTAGGAAACATTTGGAAGTATTTTTCTCATAAAGTCACTTAACTATTGAAGTGTTACGATAGCATTCCCTTTTGTATTGTGTTTGTGTGTACTGAAAGAGTCAATTTAAGGGGGACACTCGAGTCTAAAAATCTTGATTAGAATGAATTCTTCCAATCAGGAAATTGTATCCTATGGTGGGTGGTAGTTTACTAATAGTATACAATGGAGGAACAAAAGATTTAGGTGATTTAAAGGGGAAATGTCATTTTTCAAACACTTACTCATTTCCAGTTCTATTCCACCTTTTCTGTTTAGCTGCTTCAAATGAAATCTGTATTTTTCTAAGTCAAGACCCTAGAGCTTAGTTGTTGGTGTTTCAGCAACGAATGTTTGCAAATTTTAATACATACAGCTCTCAGAAGGCTAAATCTAAACATTTTAAAGTATTTTTCCCCTTGTGCTTCATTTGAACTCTTAAGTTAGTACTCATATAGCCATATATTCTCAACATTTGTCAAGTGTTGTGACCAAATTCGTTTTTCCATTTTAATGTTGGCTATTCTTTTTGCCTTTAAATGTTGCTGTAAGTTATGAAGGTAAAGGTAGTCCCCTATGCAAGCCTCAGTCATTTCCAATTCTGGGATGACGTTGCTTTCACAATGTTTTCATGGCAGACTTTTAACGGGGTGGTTTGCCATTGCCTTCCCCAGTCATCTACACTTTCCCCCCAGCAAGCTGGGTACTCATTTTACCAACCTCAGAAGGATGGAAGGCTGAGTCAACCCGGAGCTGGCTCCCTGAACCCAGCTTCCGCCGGGATCAAACTCAGGTTGTGGGCAGAGTTTAGGACTGCAGTACTGCAGCTTTACCACTCTGCGCCATGGGGCTTGATAAAATGATGTTCATTCATTAAACGCATGAAGCTTCTTTTTATTGAAATAGATCATTGGTCTGTCAAGGTCAGTACTGTCTACTCAGACTAGCAGTAGCTCTCCAGAGTCTCAGGTAAAGGTCTTTGATATCACTTGATCATTTCAACCAAAGACACCAAGGATTGAACTTGAGACTTTGTGCATGCAAAACAAATGCTTTACAACTACCACTGTTTAAGGGAACAGTCCTAAGTCCCAAGCTGTTTGGTGTGGGGTCTTAGGACTGCTGCAGCCTATATCTTGGATCAGGGGGGGTTCCAACCTTTTTGAGACTGTGGGCACCATTGGAATTCTAGCACAGGGTGTTGGGCACAACTGCAAAATGGCTGCCATGGAAGGTGGAACTAATTACAAAAGGGGGGGTGTTTGAAGCTAACCACAAAATGCCATCAACTGAGGTTATGCATAACTCTAATAGTAACTCTTCAGCATTTCAGTCAGAAGGTCCGTTTAACATGGTGTCTTTTAAAATGGACATAGTGTTTAAAAATACGTTGCATTCACATAACTTATCTTCAGTCACGCGATCAAGATACTTGGACTGCGGGGGCAGCTGCTGCTGAAGCAATGATTTCAAAAATCTGCAGAGCTGATCTGAATCCCTGCTGGACAAAAAAACCCCTCCCGTTTTCTAAAAACACCTGGCAGATAGCAGTAAAGGTGTTGATGAGTTAGTTTCAGTTCAACACAATTTATCTTTAGATATGTAGCTGTTACAATAGCTATTGCCTAATACATCTGTATTAGATACTCACAAATTTGAAATTCTCATAGGCAGTTATCAGTCATTTCCAAGAAGATAGACAGACAGACAGACATGAGAGAGAGAGAGAGAGTCAAAAACATGAATGAGGTTAATAGGAAAATAAGATTTTATATATACCTGAAATAAGTGGAATGGCATGCCATCTCCCTTTGAGCCTTGCCACTAACCTGAAAGCCTCTAAACACAAATTTGCTATAAAGCCCCTTAAAAAACCCAAAGATCTCCTCTTGAATGTCTGTTGCAGTTGTTTGTATATAAGTAACTCTAAAGATCAAAACATATTACCTTTTAAACCCATGCAACGTTTTGTGAATTTAACAGTTTGTTTATCTCATTGTTCATTTTTCTTTGCTGGTATAGCTTCATTTTATCTTTACAGAAAAGAAAATCGTAAAAGGATGTACTTACAAGTTTAAAATAGTCCAAAGTGATTTGTGGGCATTTTTGTCTGGTGAAGCCTTTTTGCCAGCCATTCAGGGGTCAGTATGTTATGTAATAAATTGGTATTAAATCAGTAATAATCCCACAAGTACAGAGAAGATTAAAATGCTTTTGGCTAGAAGGGTGTGGAATTGGGGGGGAGAGCACAAAGGAATCAAAACCTAGAAAGAACACATCTGTGAGATTTCAGTTTATTTTGGAAGCAGCTTCTGTCTTCCTCCTCCTTTGCATAATTCTCTCTTTTCAGCCAGTGTGATTTCTATTCAACTTGCTTCCCAGAAGAAGGGCTGAGTGAATTGTACACACAGAACCTGAATCAGATAAGGAAAACAAAGCATTTCGTTTTCACAATGTGTCTTGAATAGTTTGTGTGTGTGTGTGTGTTTTAAAGAGAAATACAGGCTCTTTAGATCCACCCCTGAATCCACAATGGGGCTCTTAGGTGGTGCTTTGTACCCCTCCTTCCATTGAGGAATTACAGCCTGGAGAGGATGAGCCGCAAGGAAGACGTCAAAAGCACAGTTGATTGAGAATGAAATTGGATTGGCAAGAGGATTGAAAAGAGCAGGAAATGCTGAGGAAATAAAATGAAATTTGTTGGCACTTTTGAATCCTAAATCCAAAGGAGTGAGAGTTCTCTCCCAGCAAAATACTGGGGGAAAGGGATCTGGAAACACTTTAATGTTGCAAAAGCCTGTTGCTCCTTTTTCTGAATTTGCTCTAAATAAGGTCTAAATCAATAGACCTTACCATCTTGCTCTAAATCAGTAGACCTGTTCTTCCTCAGGCAGCTTCTTGATCATGTGATGCTCTGGAATGCTGATTCCCTTTAATAATAATAATAAAAACCCTTCAGTACCTCTGCCTTCTTTCCTTTGGTTCTGTGATGTTGCCATTTGACACTCTTTTTCCTTTTTTTTCTAGTGTGTTTTTGCAAGTAGTGGAGCACAAGGTCACTGTGGATACTGTCAGACACAAGTTCTAATATTATTAGGTCTTCGTTCAACTTTATCTGTTGGGCACATGCCTCCCTCCCTCCCCAAAATATGAACTCTTTTCAGATGACTGTTCTGTGTAGAGGATCTGTGTAGATCATCTGCTTTGCATGCAGAAGGCCCCATGTTCAATCCCCGACATCTCCATTTGAAAGGATCAGGTGATGTGAAAGACCTCTACCTGAGACCCTGAAGAGCTGCTGTCAGACTGAGTAGACAGTACTGACTTCGATAAACTGATGTTTGGGATTTGTACCTATGCTGCTTTATGATCCTTTTCAGACCAGACTGAATTTATATAAATTGACGAGACAATTAAAACTTGGAGATTTTTTTCGTACAAATACTGCAATGGATTCGGCACCCTCCCCCTTTAAGAGCAAATCTACGTTTTCACCAGCCCGTTTTGATGGCTCTATCTCTATTTGGTTCTTAAAGAAATTGAATGTTTAAAGCAGCAACCTAGATCTAAACGGTATAATTTTTTGAGGAAGGACGATCAAGTGTTGAAATCCTTAGCTGCCAATGAAGAGATTATTATTAAACCTGCAGATAAGGGGGGGGGGGGTGAATTGTTGTCTTAAATACATCCGATTATTTGCTAGAATATACCGTCAATTGAATGATCAGACTTATTACAGACCATTGGATCAGGATCCATCTGAGAGAGAGAAAAGGCTTATCCAGATCACTCTCACTTAAGCAAATAATATGGGCTATATATCAGATCAGATTAAAGAATGGCTATGTAAACAGTATCTTCGGGTACCTGTATTCTATATTTTGCCCAAAATTCATAAGGCAGGTTTCCCTGCACCTGGGAGATCTATTGTATCTGCTTCTGCTTCTCTCCTGGAACCTCTTAGTCAGTATGTTGATTTTTTCCCCTCAAGCCATTTGTCATTCAATCTAAGTCTTACATCAAGGACACTACTGATTTTATAACAAAAAACTGATGGACTTCAAGTATCAGAAGAATCCATCTTAGTGTTCTTTGATGTTAAGGACTAATATACTAATATTCCACATGACAAAGCGAGATTGGTTCTGGAAACTGTGTTGGAGTTGAGGACAGATCATTCTCCTTCAACCCATTTCCTTATGGAATTAATTGATATCATTTTTGAGCATAACATTTTCAGATTCCAAGATCAGTTTTATGTACAAGTTAAGGGTGTTTCTATGGGCAGCCCTTTTTCTCCCAGTGTTGCTTATTTATTCATTGATTATTCGGAAGATAAATTTTACTGCAATCCAACTGTTAATTCTTTTTTTCATCCTTAATTTGGTTTCGTCGTAATATTGATGATGTGATGGCCGTAATATCTCACAGCAATATGGTAGAACCTGGTTCATCCATCCATTCAATTCAGTTATCAGGCAGATATCCATGTGGTATCATTTTTAGGCACTTTGGTCTTTAAATGCAGTGACAATACATTGGCAGTCAAGCCTTATCGGAAACCTACTGATAGAACTGTACCTTTGAGGTATGACTCTTATCATCCTAGTCATTTAAAAAACAGCCTTCCTTTTTCTCAGTTGATAAGAGCAAAATGTAACCCTACCAATATGGAAGACTTTGAAATAGAAAAAAAATAGAATTTGTAAGCAGTTCAAGTCACGTGGATATCCTGACTACACTTTGAACACAGCTTGCAAACGAGTCAACAACATGTTTCAGGTGACTATGTTAACTAGAAGTAATCAGAGGAAAACTGAGGAGGGGAGAGCTGAACAAAGATTGATCTGTGCATTTCAATTCTCCCTATTGTCCTTTCCTATTCAAAATACTCTCAGGAAATATTGGTTCCTAGTAAAGGATCTGCCGGGGTGTAGTAACTTTCCAAAAATAGGATACTGTAGGACTAAAAATTTATCAGACCATTTGGTGCGATCTGACTAATAAAATGTCGCTTCCAACGCATACGGGGGGGGGGGGACCATAAATGCAGAATTTGTTCCGCTTCCCCATTGTCTTTGGAATTAAGGGAGTTCCAACACCCTAAATCAGGATTTAAAATAAAGTTGAAAGATACTACAACCTGTTCCACCAAAAGTTGTGTGTCTATTATTTTATGCCCCTGTTCAAAAAGCACAAGATGTGCAGTCCGTACTCAAATTTTGGAACATAAATCTCGCGTGCTAGTAAAATTTTGTTTCTGAGTCTCCCCTCGTTGAACATTTCCAACTATTGAAACATGATTCTGATGATTTAAGATCTTTTGTCCTGGAAAAGTTCCCTGCCTGGCTTTATGGAAAAGTGGCTATGAATAAACGGCTGCTAAAGCAGGAAATGCGGTGGATTTTTAAACTTGATTCTCTGATGCCTAATGGACTTAATAGTGACTGGGACTTGTGCTTTCTGTGAAAGAATTTTAGTTCATTATGTATTAGGTTTGCCACCGTAGATTTTTTTTGTCTGTTACTTTAAGAAATGTAATACCTGTTGTTTATAAGTGCATGATGGTCTTTCTCCTTATGCTGTTGTTTTATCTGCAGAATGTAGGAGCATCGGTCTCCTATATGAATTGTTTTAGTCTCCTTCGAAGACTAAAATACAATGATTATGCCTTCCATTATCAAAACTTTGCATTGTTTATGAATCAGTGATTTTTAACTTTTATTCATACAGCTCATTGAAGCTTCGTGTGAAACGGGGCATTTAGCGCATCCCTGTTGCGATCTTATGCCTTGCTGCATTCCATCTTTATATTGGCTAAAAAAAAGATTTGGAGCATTGGACTCTATTTTCACGGCGCATCACACCACTTCCCGATTCCAGCTTTAAAGAACAGACTGTTGGCTATAAGTACACGAATGGTCTATTCGGGTGTGGCTTCCTTGTGCACTTTGTAGTACGCTGTAATTTTCTATTAATATATTGTTATATAAATATTGAATTTCTAGAATTGGAGGCTGGCTTGACGTGGATGCCCTTGCGGCTTTTTTTCTTGCTCTACTATTTCATGTCACTCTTTTTGGTTGCTATAATCCCCAGGTCCCAGCAGGGGTTCTCCTGCTTTCCCAGGCTCCTTCCTGCCTCCCGCCCCCAGTGGCTGTGAAAGCAGCTCAGACCCTCCATTGGTTGCACAATCTTTTCAGAGGTCGTTTGCGTAGAAAAGGTAAACTTGAACCTTTGGTTGCTCCGTGTTACTTTGAAGAAGTTGGAAGTTCAGCAACTCGTGAGTAGAGATGCCAATTCCCTGGTGGGAGCAGGCCCTCGCCCGCTTCAGAGTAATCAGAAACGGGGGGGTGGGACGGAAATGTCTGCTGGGCACTTCATTATTCCCTATGGAGATCAATTCCTATAGGGTATAATGGATAATTGATCTGGGGGTATCTGGGACTTTGGAGGGGCTGTTTGTTGAGGTAGAGGCACCAAACTTTCAGCATAGCATCTGATGACTCTCCTCAAAATGCTCTCCAAGTTTCAAAAAGATTGGACCAGGGGGTCCAGTTCTATGAACCCCAAAAGAAGGTGCCCCATCCATTATTTCTAACGTAGGGAAGGCATTTAAAAGGTGTGTGGTTCCTTTAAATGTGATGGCCAAAACTCCTTTTGGAGTTCAATTGTGCTTGTCACAATTTTGTTTATGGCTCCACCCCCAATGTCTCCTGGCTCCACCCCCAAAGTCCCCAGATATTTCTTAAATTGGACTTGGCAACCCTACTGCTCAGTCTGAGCTTCCTCGCAGGCTTGTTGTAAAAGCTGATGTGATAACAGTTGTATAGGATTCACGCTCTTCAAAGTGATGAGATTTTTTTTTTCCTTTATCATTCCCTGTGGAAATCTTTCTATACCAGCTTTCTCCTAAACATCTCCATCAGTGCCACCGAAGCAGGGAGTCGCTACAACTGTCCAACATATTTCACAGTATGGCCATCTTATGAGCCTTCACATAACTGGAAATCCTCCAAACAGGAAGGGTGTTTATCTCTGGAATGTGTTAAGAAAGACATAGACAGAATCACCCAGCATATGAAGATCAGAGAAGTAGATGTAGCAAAAAGCCTTAAAAAAAAAAAAAATACTGAGAGCATCTTTCAGGGTTTTGTTTTTCTAGAAATCATAAGGAGGATCTCCTCCATTCTTTTGACTTGGAACAAGGATTTTTATTACCTTGTCTAAAGATCTCTTCCTGGAGGACTGGTATTGGAACTTATGTCTTTTCTTCAGGGCCACTGGCAGCCAGGAGCAGAAAAAGATAAGTGGCCCCATCCATAGCCATAGAGTCCACTTGACTGGGACCTGAGCTGTGGCAATGATGGCAACAGGTGTAGGCCTTTCCATTGCCTTCGCTACCACAATCCGAGCCAAGTAGGCCTTGCAGCTGAATTTGATCCAAGGTTGCTTTAATGTCCCAGTTAACCTCTGACCTCTACTTGAATGCAGATGGTTTTTTTTTTTAAAAAATTGTGTGTTTGAGCGTGTGAGTGTGTGTGTGTGTGCTCCTGGAAGTCATGGCGACCTCTGGTGGCTGACCCCCCACTGGGGGCCTGGAGGATATTCAGAGAAGTGGCTGAGTAAGGCCTGCCTCTGTCTTCCTGACTGCTGGTATTCCAAGGAGGTCTCTCATCCAAATACTTTGCAGAGTCAACCATGCTTAGCTTCTGAGATCTGATGAGATCGGGCTGGCCTGGACTATCCAGTTGAGGACCTGAACACATATAGTTTTAACATCCTTTCCACAGATTCTAAAAGTTAAAAGCAAAAAAATGTTTTGGGGAAGTTCTATTTTATCATATCTTTGGAAAGCATCTTCAGGTTTTCTCAAGTCAACTCTCTATGAAGTCTGAAAGTTATAAGTATAAAAAGGATATTTCTTCCAGCTCTCACATGTATTATCTATTTTGTTTTTTTTTTTAAAAAAAACAGCTCTTCAAAATACAGTGTGCAGCTCATAGTCCAGAGCTGCTTCCCTAATAATTTGATCTAACCAAAAACAGCCCTGCAGCCAGGGTTTCTAATGTGGTTTTTATTCCTTTGACAATGACATCAGTATCTTTCCATTCTTCTTTTGGTGGTGTTTTTAATAAAATAGTGCGTGCATTGGCTGGTGGAGCCAATGAAGAATACTGATTCTCATAAGTAATTTTTCATTAGGCTAAATGAGGTGTTCTGAATGAACATGTACAAAAGGACATGATGACATCTTCTACACAAACAGTGCAAGCTGCACATCTCTGTTACAGATTAATGGGCATAGGTGTGTTGGCACGGCTGTTTTCTATGTAGTAAATGGGCATTGTACAAGCTAGAAAAAAATGGCAAATCTGGCAGATTAAATGTCAGACATTCTGGGTGACATTTATATTGACTTTTAGCATGTTAAGAGACTTCTATTATGTAGTCAGGAATTAGTTATTTTTTTTGCCATAGTGTTTCAACAAAGCATTTACAGTCAAATGCACCAAACTGACAGGTTATTTATTATACTTGTGGGACTTTCAACACTTATGTTTTTTTTTTTGCTATATTTATATACACTTAAACTAGAAATATTACATCTCAGAGGAGCTGGATTGTACATTCTAGAAAAGAGAACTCCTTTTCCTTACACTACTATTTTCAGTTTTCCAGGGCTTTTTTTTTTTGTAGCAGAAACTCCTTTGCATATTAGGCCACAGACCTCCAACAGTAGCCAAACCTCCAACATCTTACGGGGCTCTTATTACACGGCGTACTGTAAGTTCTTGTAGGAGTGGCTACATCAGGGGTCTGTGGCCTAATATGCAAAGGAGTTCCTGCTACGAAAAAGCCCTGGAGTTTCCTAATGTTAGAAATCTAATTAATTTGTACTGCAAAAAGTAGTGAGCAGCATCACCCCAGTAATGCTCAGCCAATCCCAGATGTCGCCACCAGTCATGCTGCTATCATCATGTGGCAACTCAGATATTTTTCATTCTGACAAAAAGAAAGATAAAAGGGAAATAAAGCTTGGTGCATCAGATACCACATTGTGCACTGTTATCTTTCAGGGTTTAAATGGAGGAGTCATGAGGAGGAATCTAATTTTGCCATTTTTTCTCCTCCTTTGCCTCTCCTTAGCATTGGATGCAGCTCCTCCCCTTTCCTTTTCTTCAGTCCACCCACCTTCTTACTTTTTGTTTCTCCGCAGAGCAGCCTCTACCCCACTACTAACTCACTGACCCATCATTTCCTGTTCTCCTTTCTCATCTTCAGATTTCTCCTTTTAACTCTTTCCCCCTCCAGGTTTACCTTCCTTTCCTCCTGTTAGCCTTTTTAGTTTGTCCCTCTCTCCACTCTCCCCTGTACTGACTAACTGAGGCTTTGGAATCCTAGACAATGTTGGTGGTGGGTTGCCTAGCACTCCACCCCCCCCATGACTACTAAGATTACGTAACATAATCTTGTGAGAACTCGGTGACATAATTTTCTTAAAGAAGCAGATATTACATCTACTATGGGTGGGGGGGGGGGGTTTCTAATCCCAGTGTAATTTTAAAATAATGGATGTTTCTCTGCAAACTTGGGACCTCTTCTGGGCTTGTAAAAAATACCTACTTGGGCTTGCTATGTGTGTTTTTAATTCACAGCCTATGCCCCGGTTCAGAATTCGATAAAACAAGCAAGGAATCTGCAAGGATTTGCAGGAGGCATCTCTTTTTCCCTCCTTCCCACACTATTTCCTGTTTCCCTTCTCTGGCAGCCCCCATAGTCTCACCTTTCCCTTTTTCTTCCTCTTCCCATACCAATCAACCAGCCTTTCTTCTGCTCCCATTTTCAGCTATACTCATTATGTATTTACTTGATTTATATTCTGCCTGTCTGCACATTGGGGACCCAAAGCAGCCTACATCATTCTATTCTCCTCCATTCCTCACTACAACCCTGTAAGTTAGGTTGAGAGTCTGGGTCTGGTCCAAAGTAACCCCATGAACTTCCATGGCAGAGTGCTACTTTGAACCCGAGTCTCCCAGATCCTATTCTGAAATATACCACTACACGACTCTGGCTTTAATGGAATGGCTGCCTTTGAACAGTGAAGGTGAGTCATGTGCTACCAAACTTTCTGGTGGTTGCTGCTGGGCCTGGCCCCAGTGATTCCTCTCTCAAAGATAAAAACAGCCCTGAAAAGAGCCCTATCATCCCTGTCTTTTACTGACGGAAATCAAGACTTGAATGCTGACAATACTATTGTGGCTGACCACCAACAACCGCAAAGGCCATTTCTTAAAGCTAAAAGTGCTCCTTTTATATGGAGAGCCAGTTTGGTGTAGTGCTTAAGTGTGCAGACTCTTATCTGGGAGAACCGGGTTTGATTCCCCACTCCTCTGCTTGCACCTGCTGGCATGGCCTTGGGTCAGCCACAGCCCTGGCAGAGGTTGTCCTTGAAAGGGCAGCTGCTGTGAGAGCCCTCTCCAGCCCCACCCACCTCACAGGGTGTCTGTTGTGGGGGAGGAAGGGAAAGGAGATTGTGAGCCGCTCTGAGACTCTTCGGAGTAGAGGGCGGGATATACATCCAATATCTTCTTCTTCTTCTTTTAGGGGGTGGTAACCTCCTCCCCCCTTTTTTTTCTTTTTTAGATTTCAGATGTTCTTGGGTTCATTTAGTCTATTTATGGCCCCAGTCTCTGTA
This sequence comes from Heteronotia binoei, assembly GCF_032191835.1. NCBI lineage: Eukaryota > Metazoa > Chordata > Lepidosauria > Squamata > Gekkonidae > Heteronotia > Heteronotia binoei. Next base: position 10,267,145 of record NC_083238.1, on the reverse strand, counting down.
TTTACATAACCACAGATGGAGCCATGTTGAGAGTAAGTTATATTGATGATAATGCAGTTGTACTAGGTTGTCAACATATAACACTTTTGTCATTTTGCATTTCTGTTAACTGAATACTTGATCATTTTAAAATACTTTATGCTACAAAAAATGCACCCCTTCAGCATCTCTGATGACAGTCATCTTTCCCCTGACAATAGAGTCCCTAACCCTTATCGGGAATGGCTTTTTTATACCATTCAAGTGTAAGCCAAAATGCCCTCAAAACGAGGTTGGGGAATTGACAGGTGGGCACCTGGCTTAAAAAGGATCTTTAATCTATGTATACAGGATACACGTCCAGAAATTATTGCTTAAATTCACCAGGGACACTAATTAAGTAAAACAATTTAAATTTATTATAGAAAAATATGGAACACACATACAAGACAATAAACTCATAAAACATACATACAGTCCTAAGAAAATAGAGAGAGATGCAGAGACAACACAAGGGTGGACAAACAGGGTGATAATTACCGATCGTAGTCTTCAAGGAAGGCTCCAATGGTGACGAATGAGGACTAGGGGGAGGGGACCCTCAACTGATCAGGAATCAGGGATGTATCTAGACAGTGGAACTGGGGTACTGCTAGATGCACACCTGTGGGGAGCTGGGTCACAGGTTATAAGGACTACCTTGAGCCCTTAGGGGATGGGAGGTACAGGGGCAGATAACAGTGGTCAGCTGGTACATGACCTCAGAAAAAGGGGAGGCTCTGCAATGACCATAAGGGCTGGACTTATGCAGTAGCCAATAGTAAAGTAAAGTAAAATTTTATTTGTATCCCGCCCTCCCCCGCCGGAGCAGGCTCAGGGCGGCTAACAACAAAAAAGATAACAATACATTGATAAAACATTATACTAATGAACATTAATAATAAAACCACTTAATACATTAGTTAAAACAATTAATCTAATACATTAAAGTAAACCTAACAATTGATGTAGACGGCGAGTGTTTCTTGTTATGCACTTATTGCTCAGCTGTTCGTGAATGCCAATTTAAAGAGGGCGGTCTTGCAGGCCCTGCGGAACTGGTCAAGGTTCCGCAGGGCCCGCACCTCCTCTGGGAGCTGATTCCAGAGATGTGGGGCCGCGGAAGAAAAGGCCCGTGTGCGGGTGTTCTGGAGTTTAATTTCTTAATAGCCAGTTAATTGGCGTTCCCTGATTGGATGCTCATAGCTAGCCAAAGAGTAGACTTGGCCTTAGTTACCTGATTGGACTTCCAGGTAACAATGGGCCAAGGGGGAGGCTCCAGGATGACCATTAAGGGAAAGAATGGGAAAAATTATTAAGGTGTGGGGGGGTACTTAAGTCTATCAAACTTATCTAAAAAGGTGACAATAGATGGCCAAATTGCTACCTAGGTAACACCCGGTCTATACAAAGAAACTTGGTTCTAGGTGAAGATGTTCTTCCTCCTCTTCAATCTTCTTTTGGCACCAGTCTTTGTCTTGAGTTCCGTTGGACAAAGGCTTAGGCGGTCTGGCAGGATCCACACCTAAGATAAGCTTGATGGCTTTATGCATAGGTAAATCTGTTGAGTACGTGAGCCTTCTGCTTCGCTGTGATGGAGTCTGGCACTGCAGGAAGATAGCTGCTGGTGGTGTTAGCCTCCCAAGATGGATTCTATGGTTGAGGCTGGAAACCGCTTGCCTGGACAGTTCCTGGTGGTGCTCCTTCTTCCGCTGCTATGGCCGAGATGGGGATCGCACAGAGCAACTGGAAACCATCTGTTCTCCTGGTTAGCCCTCCTCCAAAGACACGGAGTGCTGCTGCAACGTTGTGGCTGTTAGTGCTCATAGGTCCCTTCCAGTTTGGTAGACAAAACCCACATTCTTCTGGTAGATGTGTGTGAATTGAGTCTCCAGGCACCCTGGCAACCAAACAGGTGACTACGATGTTCTGGAATTAAAGGTATTTTTCTCACACAAGTTACCTTAGTCATGAATTTAGAAAAGAGTCTTTTGGAAGTCTGTCTGCTGGAATTACTAACCATCAATTACTAGCTTTAGGGAGACCCAAATTATGTTGACCTGTTTGAAGAAAAACAATGAAAAGGAGAATGGGAACGGAAAGCTGAGGTTTTCTGATGAAATAAGCGTTTCTTCTGAGGTTTTTGCTTGTGGTTTAAAGATCTTTATGGCCATTGGTGCTGCCTTCTTGGTTTGTACAAAAGAGTAGGACAGCCCAGTACAGATTTTTGAGGAATCAACTGGAGACAATCCACATGGTGTATGCAATATTTCAGATGAAGCCTTAGTGGAACATTCAGGCAGCCCATACGAAGCTGAGAAGGTTTGGTAAGGAAAAGAGACAGTAAACCATTTTTCTTCTCCTGAATCCTTGAAAACAGCTTGCCATTGTTAATCCATGATCTATGAACAAGATCAAGTTTAAATGTTACCGAGTAATGGGAAAACATCTGTCTAACCGTGGGATATGATATTAAGGGACATACACAGAAATCACCTATCACACTACTTTTTGTGAGTTTCCAAGGGTCCCAGGTTGTGGGAGAGAGCACAGGAGACTGCAAGTGGGAACACAACAAAAATCCCTTTGGTAAACTTTTGCTTGTAGGGTTGTTGGTTGGTTGGTTTGTTGTTTAAAGAAACCAGCCCATTTGCTTCTTTACTTCATTTGAACCACTTACGGATACCACATTGCAATTAGACGATAATCTACTCTACCATGGGCGGTTCTGATACAACTTTTCCTTATTGCACTCTGTTGGAACTGATGCCGCTTCTTGGCATAATCCTTGTAGCAGTGCTTTGAATTTCTTCTTTATCAGGTTGTATAAAAATGTATTTTCTTATCGGATGTCCATGCACTTTTGCTAGAAGTGCTGCCTCACTGAAAAAAAGCTTAGTTCAGGTTTAGTTTTTAAGTTCTAAAGATTTGTTCAAGCACTGTACCAGACTGGTTAAGCCTTAGCCAGGAAATAGATTGTCTGTTACCTCATTCCTGTCATGTTGACAATAGAGGTTACACTGTGTATAATTTGTGATATATGCAGTTCTGTCTTCGAGGGATTATAAAAGGTGTGATGTTTTTAGACATAATGAAGCTTAGTGAATGCCCAGATGTCTGAACTAAGTAAATGCCTTCTAATTAATTTTTTAAAATATATTTTTCATTAATGCTATGCTGGTTTGTCTGTGACTCTTAGCCTGCACACTTTATCATGTCTACGGTATTGCATATAACAGAACTACTTTGTGCCAAAACAGTGCCAAGTTAATGCAGATAATTCTTGGTCCTTCAGAGCTCATAAAATAAATCTTGTTATAAACTCCATTCAATAAAATAGCATTCCGAAATACTTCTTTAAAATTGTCAAGGTAATTAATATGTGTGCAATGCAAGTAGATAGCAATGTCCTTATTTCGCTTGGGCTTTCCATGTACGTATTGCATAAAAGGTATTCTGAAATCCCGTAGTGGATTTTTGAGGACTAGAAACTAAAAAACATGACAGGACTAGAAACTGGAAAATAGCTTGAAGCGAGACACTGTATAACGGGAAAGGAAACAACATTTTGGGAAGGAGATAAAAGACACTATAGAATACAAAGCCAAGTCAGTTTTTAATTTTTTAATTATATCATTTCTGGGTTGGATCCGCTGAAAGATTTTGTGGAAGTTGTTGGCAGAGTGTATCTTTCTCAGGCAGGCTACTGTTTGTCCCATAATTCATCTAGGAAGATCAGGAGAGCTTTTCAAACGAAATGTTCCACAAGATAAGATGCTGCAATAAATGAGAATCCAATAAAATCACTTCTTGTTCTGTCTTCTGCTGATACAAGGGAAGGGGGATTAAACTTCCCCAGGTCTTTTTAATCAAGCATAGATTTAGTAATTCTTAAACTCAAATTATGGTTTAAAATTAGCATACTGCAGATTGGGGAAAGCAGTTTTTTGATGACGAAGTTGACTGCACGGCTCAGTATCTGAGAGACAAAATAGATTTTGAAACTAACCTTCTAAGGTTTATTTAAAAAAATAAAATTTAATAAAACGGCACATAGCAAACACGGGACAGACCAAACTAGGAAGAAGAAAAGTAGGTTTTTAATATCCCTCTTTGCCCTACCCTGAACAGTCTCAAAGTGACTTGCAATCACCTTTCTCTTACTCTCCCCACAACAGGCATCTTGTGAGGTCGGTGGGGCTGAGGGAGTTCTGAGAGAACCATGACTGGCCCAAAGTCACACCGGGGATTTCATGGGAAGGAGTTGGGATTCAGACCTGGTCCTCTAAATTAGCGTCTGCTGCTCTTAATCACTACACCAGTCTGGCTTCAGGAACACCTGAAGAGTGAATGTATAGAAGAACAAAGGTGGAGGAATACGGTAGCTGAAGGCAAGGCAGAGAGCAGAGACTGGCAGGGAAGTTAAAGAGAAGTTCTCTGCAAACCAGCAGAAAAAGAGACAGCAACTGATGCTGCAAAGAAGTTTTGTGGCTCTTGGAAGAGAACAGTTAGCAGAGCCTAAGTCAAACAGAAGGTAGGATTAGTGGCAGATATTCAGAAGTGCTACTTTAGTACAGCGTAAGAGATATAAGTCCACATGAAAGGACTCCTGATATACTGATCTGGAAGGAATATTTCTTCAGCTAAGAGCAGACACAAAAGGCACTGGGCCTGTGATGCGTTGTCCCTAGGGCTGCTGAGAGCCATCACAGGATCCTAGACAAAGATATCCCTTTGGCCCTCTCCTGACACCACCCAGACCCATGCCAATATCATATGAAAAGAAATCACATGACTTGCCTAGTCCTCCTCCACCTGACCTGTTGGCAGCCCCAGTGGCCTCTAAGGCTATATTGCAATCAACACAACTTTGTTGACCAGCATTCCTTATATTTCTCTGCAAACATACTTTTATTGTCTGCTAGTACTAAAAATGCTAATAGTCTCTTGCTGGTGTTGACTTGATGAATTCTTCAAGCTCTCTAGTACTGAGTAAAACCTAGATTTTGTTGACATTATGGCCTCGTTTCACTGTTACTCTACTGCAGATGAATAGTGGGCATAATGTGAAAGCCACCCCTTTGGTTGTCCCAGAGTGACAGACAAACTTCATTCTTTTGAGTCGTGAAACAAAAATATGGCCAGGAACCTGACCTCCTTCCTGTCTTTTGTAGGCATTTCTTCAATTTAGAAGAAAATATTCCTGGAAGATGTGTGATAATCTTCTTGCCTGACTTGTATCATTTATTCTATTAGTTGTAGCTTTCTGGGATAGAAATGGCAGTTGGGAAAGAGCAGTGTAAGTCTCCTTCAAATTCCATCACAGTGTGGTTTGAGCCAGAAAATGATATACGAATTACGATTTCCAGTCAATGTTAATGCAAGCAGCTGTATACCTGAAAGCCAGCGTTGTGTAGTGGTTAAGAGTGACCACCACACAATCCAGAGAAGCAGATTTTAATTCCACACTCCTCCACATGAAGCCAGCTGGGTGACCTTGGGTCAGTCACAGCTCTCAGGGCTCTCTCAGCCCCCCAAAATAAGTCTAGCTTGGCACCTAGTGGTGAATAACACTAAAAGAGTTTGAACTGAAGGCTACCTAACAGTCTCAAGATCTCCTGGCTATACTACATACAATACCATACAATAATGACTAATTACAAGGAATAAGTACTGGGGCTCTAGAAAGAGGCTCTGGGCAAGTATCTAAACACAACTGGGGTGCTTGTTAGTCTCTAGGATAATACACATATGCCCCAAGGAGAGGGAGGTGGTGCTAGTAAAGCATCAGTGAGAGAGGGCAAAATGGTGGCAGTGTGTTAACTTGGGTGGCAGGAAAACAAGGAGAGGGCAAGGCAACTTGACATAGTAGCAAGAGAGGAGCGTCCAGGTGAGCGGCCTGCCGACGGGGCGGGGGGGGGGGAGAGGTAAAAAAGATGGTGGTCGTGGTGTGTTAGCTGCTGAGGCAGGAAGGCGAGAGGGCAAGGTGGCTTGATGTAGTAGCAAGAGAGAGGGCATCCAGGTGAGCAGCCTGCCTCAGGGGAGGAAGCCCTTGCCTGAGGATGAGTAACCCCATTGCCACCACTGCCGCTGAACACAAGGCTGGTCCTTCTCTCTCTGCCTTTCAGGCTGGTGCATATGCATCAAAAGTGAGTCGTCAGCAGCACAGGTTGCCTTTTATGCACACCGGGGGGGGGGGGGAGGGGGTTATTAGCTGCGTACCCCAATGCTGTTTGATGTTCACTGAAGCAATGCCCTGTTTTCCTTAAAAAAATAACTGGATCTGTAGAAGTCAGGGAGTTCTTGCAGCAGGTTAGGATGCCTAGTCCTTCCTCAGTCTCTTTTTCTTTTTTCTTTTTCTGTGGTAACAAAAGCAAGCTCTTTGAGGGAAATTGTGTCCATCCAAGGGCAGGACTCTTATGTAGCTGTACTCAAATCTTGACCGCATGATTGTGTTCTCTAAATAAGGGTGCTGGAGGTCAATGGCTAAGAGGAAACCAAAGGCTGGGGGAAATTGATGACTGGAACCTGGAGTTTAGCAGCCAGAGATTATTATTCTGTTGACCAAGCAAAGGCAGAAGGCTGAAGGTCTTAGTACTGTACCTGGACGGTTCAGAAGTTACATATGGCCTGTCACTCATAAGGTGCCACTACGCCCTCTTCACACACAGTCCACAGTAACAGCCTGTGCTCATCCCAGGCTCTCAGACCATGAGAACCTTGGATCAGGCCCCTGCAAACTGCATGCCATTGTTTCTCTGAAAGTATCTTGCATTATGGTTGTGATATCCAAGGATTTGTGGGGTTTTTTTATTATGGAACTAACATAGAGCTTCTCCTTGTGATCGAAACCCTTCATGTAGTGAATGACTTTCAGACAATGTTAGAATAATCCGTATTTAAGTGGCCTCCATGTGGCAGTGAATTGGACCTGCTTATTTGCAGTTAGTTGGAAATTAATTGTTTTGAAGATGTTCTATATGTCAGTTTGAGAACTGTGCTTCCTGTGTTTCCTGTGCCACATCCCACAAGTGCAGTGCTCATGAACAAATGGGAAATACTGGGCAGTTTTGGATCTTCGACAGGTTTTAGGACCTCCTTATCGCTGTTTCAAATATAAAATAGTACTTTTTTTTTTTAAATTGTAG